>NC_086334.1:50066621-50384954 GCF_032445375.1 Bacillus rossius redtenbacheri | reverse complement strand
TTCTTTAATCTATCATACAGAACAATAATTTGTTCTGCACGTTCAGGAGTTAAATTAGCTCTACAATTGGAGATAGTGTTTCCAGCAAAAGAGAAGCGTCTCTCGCTGGCAACCTGCTTGGCTGGAATGCTTTAGTAAAATTGCTTAACCTCAAAATTAGTGTCATAAATATCTGTAACTGGTCATTAAAGTTTAATCAATTGAAAGTAATAAAAATAAAATCATTTTACTTCATTCAATTTACACTTGCAAAAAAATATACACACAATAAACCTACATGGAAATTAAAGTCTTTTTCAATATCATGGGCTGTATCCGAATACTGGCCTAATGGATCCCTTAGCTAAGGGATCCACTAAAAGTGCATCGTAGTGGACGCGGCCATCTTTGTGTTGAATCCGAATTCTCACAAGGGATGCCGATGCATCCCTTCACGCATCCACTAATTCGAGATTTCTAGGGATGCGACACTCTCATCCACTAACGCGTCCTGTGACAACTGGTTGTTTTTTTTTTATTATTTATTTGATTTTGACTTGTTACTGCTACCAAATTATAATGAGATTAATATTGATATCATACAATTATTTGACTGGAAACGTGTCAGGGTAAACCAGCTTCACAACAGAATACACCTCATCACTTATAATTACTTAAGTCCAGAGGAACTTAGTTTAGTAAATGACAACAACATACGTATCTTCATCTATTAGTGGTGATATATTTAGTTAGAAAATACATTTAAAGCTAAACAATAAAAACAATGACTCATCTGAAGAGGTAAACAAAAGTCATAAAATTATCATTAAAATGGAATGTTTGTTATCAATAGTAAACCTAGGGTGCACCCAAATTACAGGCTAATACTGTTAAAAATTACTTTATATTAGTTATTTAGTTTTTATAATAAATTTAAATATCATGTTATATCCATAATTAGGATTTTACTAATTGAGTCTATAACTTTAAATGTAGATTAAAAACTTCTTCAGGAACAAAACAAAACATATTACAAAAATACTTCATTTAAGTAATTAAAGTCCTTTTTTGGAAACATTAGGTAATTAAAATCTTTTGCCCAACATTAGGCGACGAAAGTCTTTTTCTTTTGTAAGCGTTAGGTGACGAAACGTTTGGACGACAAGCAATAATAAAATTTCATTAAAAAAAAAGAACGGACTTAGCTGAAGCTGAAAAATATCCGTGACATGTTCAAGACGAAAACTTGTACAGCAGCCGGCGCAGAACCATGCTTCCCGGGCCGACAGGACGTAGATTCAATACAAAATGTTTGAAGGTAGGTTAAAGAATAACCCAAAAGTAAAGAACTTGAAGAGGATCCAAAACGTTAACCTCCTGCAACATAAGGTTGCAGAGAAACAAAAATTAAATAAAAAAAAAGGCAACAACAAAAAAATACTCTCACTCTCTCTCATGCTTTCTCGTGACTTACCGAAATCGGAGGCTGAAGAAATTTACACTGAACTTCACGTCATGTTGTAGAACCAAATAAAAACACCACTTCTACGTGAGATGTTTACCAAAAAAAAACTATGGTGCGAAAAAGTACATTAATCAACCACCATCACTGACTGGAGCCATCTTGACGAATGCCGAGAACAACGGACGAAACGGGTAAGTAATTCTAAAACAATGGAGCATCGGAAGCTTACCGAACTGCCACCAGGTTGCGTGGACGGTACTAAAAAAAATGCTCTAGGAAAAAAAATGGTCTAGAGTACAGATTTTTTATATGAAATCACGTGAAGAAGCGAGGAGAAACTGCAAGCAACTGCTGACAATCACGTGGACAGCACGCCGGGACACGGCGGACAGGCGGGCGTTACTAAAAACTCTTAGGCTAGCACAGAACATCCGGCGAACAAATGGAAGGTTTTGACTGAAGCCAAACGAAAAATAGAATTGTGTGCTTAATGGAATATAATAAAAAAATTTAAAGTAAATATCATTAATAAAATTAAATTAAAAAAAAAAACTAAATTAGGTTTAAAATGTAATTAAACACAAGTAAACATTATAAGACTCAATATAAAATAATTATTAGGTACAGAAAACAAAAATATTTTTACTATTTTACGAGTGCCGAAACATGAAACGGCACACACTCCTCCCCTCAAAACAGACGCTACCGTCTTAAAAAAAAGTTTTAAGTTTTAAAAGTTGCCATCAAAAACAATTCAATTTACCCCAAAAAAAAGACATAAGCATTAATTTTGTCAAAAATAAAAGACTATATTAAATATAGAAATCAAAAATTAAATCATTATACTGCTGAAGAATCAAACAGCACAGACACGAGCATAAAACCCCTATATATTTACTGAGAAACAACAAAATATTATCCTTATAAACTCCATACTCAATGAGGAATATACACCTCTTCATACAATAATCAAAACAAAATGGGGACTACTCACCCCTGCATCATAAAAAAAAACTTAAATGCTCGCTCAAGAAAATTATAGAAAACTTGGTCTCGACATCAACATCAATTAGCTGAACGTAGGATGCTCACATACCTGCGAGAGAAAAATCTCAAAGCTAAAGTGTAAATTAATCGAAGATCAGACTACCAAAATACCGAAACTTTTTAATGTGTGATTGTAGAACAAACAGGACAGAATGGTGGTACAAGTACCCAGGACAACCAGTTACATACTATATATATAAAAGAGGACCATACCTCATATAAAAAAAATGCCCGTCGGCTTATTCAGAATAGTGGGGACTCTTTACCTCCTACTTATTCAGCTTAATGGGGGGTTCTCCTACCTCCTCCATATTAACATAATTGGGGATTCTCTACCCCTTCTTATTATAAAAAAAAACTTGGGGATTCTTTACCCCTACTTAAATCCTGGTCACTAAAATCCTGATCTTATGATACCGCTCTGAAGACTGCAGCTCAAACAACACATGAAGATAAACATGAGCCCAAACAAAAGGAAAACAAAAAAATTCTAAGATGCTTATTTAGCGACAACACAAAATTGAAAATAAAACAAAGAAAACGGTCGTCCAAAGATGAATGACTAAGTCCCATACCTTAGGCACTCAAGAGATAATTTAGTACCTGCAAAAGCAAGCTTGACCACTAACACAAAATATAACATGAATAAAGTTACGATTCAGCCAAGGTTAAGTGACTAATAAAAAAAGAACTGCCTGCAATGTATTAAAAGAAAAAATTGTTGAGAAGAAATCAGTTGAAACCATACCTTAGAATGAGGAATGTGTCACTATACGACAATCCCACCAAGCAGAACTCCACTACACGAAATTCACCAGAGATGGCTGAAACGGTGAGTCGCAGCAACACCGAGCCGAAGCTGCAACCACCCTAGCAAACTCCATGCAGCAGACACCCCACCGGAGAGATGTCATACAGCAACAACCCTAGTACACAAAGCAAAACAAGAAGGAACATCTAAATTCAAAACCAAAAAAACTTGCAAAACAAAAAAATTGAAAAAATGATTAAGTTGATGACACTACACGGTGTAATGTGTGGAACACATGTGCAATGGCTGTATCGTGTGGAAAGCTGTGTAAACACACAACGCACCACATCCCCACATGAACTAACACACACATGACCTATAAAACAGAAATTTCAAAAAAATATATGTTTTGGATGACAAGACAAGAAACAAAACGGATATATTCAAATGTTATTTTAAAAGATGACACCAGCAAGACAAACAACAGAATAGCAATGAATCAAAGTTAGCACTCAAAAAAATTAATTATTATTTAAAAACAAATAAAATCACAAAATATATTAATCTAAATTTAAACTATTATTAAAAATGAGTGATTGGATCTTCCATGGCAGATATATGGTTTGATAAAAAAAAATGACTGAGGCCTGCAAAAATGAAAAGTGCTGGTGAAGCCTAAACACTTCTCAACAGGACTTGGCACTGGCTCACTGGCTCTGGCTCAGAGGACCTGCCTAAAATAAAAAGTTTGCTCTCTGGCTAAACTTGACCAAAGTCGACAACACAATTAAAAACACAACCCAAATATTGTCTGGAAGTCACTTACTCCCACAGTACAAAATTGTATACATACATAGTATCAAAACTATAAAACTTTATAAGTGCTTAAAAAAAATTAAAAAGAGAAACGACAAAATTCTAACAAGACAACCACTGACCTTTTACTGCATCTCACTGAAACAAAATAATTAAAACAAAACAAATGCAAAATAGTGAAATAAAAATAAAAATTAATAGGCTCAAGAAAAAAAAAATTAAAATGAAGATCAAACACAACCTGAAAAAAAATTACTCAAATACTTGATTCAAATATAAGTTTACTGGAAATTAAATACTTATAAGACAACTTCATTACCTCAATTATTAACTTGTGCAATGAAAAGCACTAGAACACACATTAAATGAACATATTAGGAAAACGGCAAAATGTCTCTGAAAAGAAATTAGATAAAATACATACCCAAGATGACCTACAACAAAACATGGGCAAGGAAACAACATAAGAGATTATTAAAACAACCTGCTATAAAAAGAACTTATTAAATGATGGCAACAAGACAATAAAATATACCTATCATGGTTAGATTATGAAAAATGTGCCCCAAATGATGATACACAAAAGTAAACAAACATTACATCAATTAAATATTACTGAAGAAACCACAGACTTTTCAACATATGGCAATCTGCAAAAAAAATCAGAAACATGGAAATATTATGAAAACGAGAAATAATATGCAAACAATTCTCTCACGAACAAAACCTGCAATCTTATAAAATTGAAATATCATTTAGAATTATATTAATAAAGAATATGCAAATTATGTAATTAAAACCACGACAATTTTATAGGTTAAAAGGAATATAAATTTTAAAACTCTCAAACAACTTGCGACAAATTAAACGACAATTACCAAACATAACCTCAATCTTACATGATTAACTAAAACAGAAAAAATCAGTGTTGATATTAATATAGTTGATACAGCAAACCCTAAATTATGTGAAATGGACACAAAAAAAACTCATGAAAACCAAACATGAAGATGATAACAAAATAACTTGTACGAAAATACATACCCCAAATACCAACTAATAACCACATGATTACTTGAACATAAAAATTCAAACTAAGAAAACCCTATAACCAAACTTGTTCCCCAGAAATAATATTTAAAAAAAAATTAAATGTTGCAACAACTTAAAAACTAGTACCATGGTTTTTTATTTATTTATGACTCGAGTACAAAAGTTACGAGGGACTCAAAGACTAGGACACGTGGGTGTTCAGTCCACGATCAACTGAGTCAAAGACCCAAATAACAAAACAACGCCAACAGTAGGACACAAAGTTAGGCGGCCGTTCCTAAACAATGCACTCTTAAACTGAAGACCACAAATTATACTTAAAAAGAATACTTAATAACCTACCCAAATAACCTGTAAACTACATTACTTGATATGTTTTTATAGGCCTATGAAAATACAGACATACAGAATCCAGGGACTCCAAGACTAGGATCAGTGGGTGATCAAGCCACGATCGACTGAGTCAAAGACCCTAAAGACACTAAATCGCTAACAGTGGACCCGAATGGTGGACCTTCAACTGAAAGCAGGAATAAGTGTTAAAAAAAATAACTCTCCACACCTTAACTCCTAAATAACATACTAGGTAGGCTAACTACAAATATGAAACCCTCCAAAAAAAATACATTTACTCATGATTTACTAAAAAACGAAAAGTAAGAACCACTATTTTAAGAAAATGCCTAACCTGGACATCAAAGTCAAGCCAAAAAAAAAAAATAATGAAAATGACAAATAAGAGTCGAGAACTACTAATGTCAGAAGTAAACACACCACAACAATGGGTCAATATGAAAGTACTACATTCAAAGTTGGCAGCACTGTGCTGCGAAAGACTCCATCTTGGCTGGGAATTTTTTTTTTATAAACAAACTGCAGGAGTTCAAACAACGAAAGTAAAATTCATATTGAACGAAGACAAAATCACACATTAACTTAATATTAGCTATTAAATAATTATAGTTCCCCTATTAAATAAATGGCTTACTGTAAACAAAACGACGTATCAAGACAGATAAAAAAAATGACAACTCTCAACATATGCACTGGAGAGAAAAATAAGAGGCTCTACCATACCTTGTAATTCTTTTAAAAAACAATATTAAAATCCACATAATAGTTGGGAATAACACCGATACAATAAGTAACGAGAGAAGCACTAGGAAAATTCTGTTATATTACTGTGTTAAACGCAAGATACAACGATCGTTCTAAAACTCATAATTTAAATAATAAACTTACTCGATTAACTCATTACACTAGCGACTGAAACGCAACATAGACTGACATGAATAAAAAAAAAGACGTGTGCAAAGACGTGACGCGACCTTGGCGACGCCTCAAGATAAACACCTGCACCAAAGCACTTCAACATGCAAGACAAAGCACTCGTACCACATACTACTGAATTAATAAAGACATAATTAACGAGTCGTTTCGTCACCTTTACACGAATATATATATATATGTGGAAAACAATAACTTAAAAAAAACTAATTTAACCTTTAATTATCAATAAAAATAAAGTCAATATATATTATAATGAATTTTTGCTTGTAGGCTAATAGAACATATCAAACATTAAAAAAAAATAACTCACATCATAAAACTTATTTCTTTCAAAATAATAATATTATCTATAGACTCGTAGAAAGTAACCATGCTCTGCTACCATATTGTGACAACTGGTTGTTTTTTTTTATTATTTATTTGATTTTGACTTGTTACTGCTACCAAATTATAATGAGATTAATATTGATATCATACAATTATTTGACTGGAAACGTGTCAGGGTAAACCAGCTTCACAACAGAATACACCTCATCACTTATAATTACTTAAGTCCAGAGGAACTTAGTTTAGTAAATGACAACAACATACGTATCTTCATCTATTAGTGGTGATATATTTAGTTAGAAAATACATTTAAACTAAACAAAAAACAATGACTCATCTGAAGAGGTAAACAAAAGTCATAAAATTATCATTAAAATGGAATGTTTGTTATCAATAGTAATCCTAGGGTGCACCCAAATTACAGGCTAATACTGTTAAAAATTACTTTATATTAGTTATTTAGTTTTTATAATAAATTTAAATATCATGTTATATCCATAATTAGGATTTTACTAATTGAGTCTATAACTTTAAATGTAGATTAAAAACTTCTTCAGGAACAAAACAAAACATATTACAAAAATACTTCATTTAAGTAATTAAAGTCCTTTTTTGGAAACATTAGGTAATTAAAATCTTTTGCCCAACATTAGGCGACGAAAGTCTTTTTCTTTTGTAAGCGTTAGGTGACGAAACGTTTGGACGACAAGCAATAATAAAATTTCATTAAAAAAAAAGAACGGACTTAGCTGAAGCTGAAAAATATCCGTGACATGTTCAAGACGAAAACTTGTACAGCAGCCGGCGCAGAACCATGCTTCCCAGGCCGACAGGACGTAGATTCAATACATAATGTTTGAAGGTAGGTTAAAGAATAACCCAAAAGTAAAGAACTTGAAGAGGATCCAAAACGTTAACCTCCTGCAACATAAGGTTGCAGAGAAACAAAAATTAAATAAAAAAAAAGGCAACAACAAAAAAATACTCTCACTCTCTCTCATGCTTTCTCGTGACTTACCGAAATCGGAGGCTGAAGAAATTTACACTGAACTTCACGTCATGTTGTAGAACCAAATAAAAACACCACTTCTACGTGAGATGTTTACCAAAAAAAAACTATGGTGCGAAAAAGTACATTAATCAACCACCATCACTGACTGGAGCCATCTTGACGAATGCCGAGAACAACGGACGAAACGGGTAAGTAATTCTAAAACAATGGAGCATCGGAAGCTTACCGAACTGCCACCAGGTTGCGTGGACGGTACTAAAAAAAATGCTCTAGGAAAAAAAATGGTCTAGAGTACAGATTTTTTATATGAAATCACGTGAAGAAGCGAGGAGAAACTGCAAGCAACTGCTGACAATCACGTGGACAGCACGCCGGGACACGGCGGACAGGCGGGCGTTACTAAAAACTCTTAGGCTAGCACAGAACATCCGGTGAACAAATGGAAGGTTTTGACTGAAGCCAAACGAAAAATAGAATTGTGTGCTTAATGGAATATAATAAAAAAATTTAAAGTAAATATCATTAATAAAATTAAATTAAAAAAAAAAACTAAATTAGGTTTAAAATGTAATTAAACACAAGTAAACATTATAAGACTCAATATAAAATAATTATTAGGTACAGAAAACAAAAATATTTTTACTATTTTACGAGTGCCGAAACATGAAACGGCACAGTCCCTACATCCATTAGCTTCGGAATTGGGTTTTATTTTGTTTTGTGTATAATATTACTTCAGATTTTCTGCAAAATATTTGTTTAAAACATTATAAGCGAAAGTGATAACTTAAACAGAGACAAATGAAGACGTTAATAAATATAATAAAAATACGAATTTAAACTTAAAGGATAATTCAAAACTCATAAGTATTTTTAAAGTTTACAATTTATAAAATATATTTTATTTGGATCGCTAACATATATAACATACACGTTACATTATTTTTTAATTGGTAGGTATTTATTATTTACATTTTGCTGAATATTCGTAGATATCCCTACACAAAATGGCTGCGTGAACATTAGTACGACTGACAGTCAACAGGTGGTGCTAGTAGTAAAAGTATTCGGATACTATCCATCCATTAGAAATGCGTCCTCTACATTGTGGCTGCATTTGCTAAGGGATGTAGGGATGTGTGTGCTAAGGACGCATCCCTATGTATTCGGATACAGCCCTGAAGTCTGAAATATGTTTACTAATGTCATTAAATGTAGAGCTGTATTGAAGAAGCCGATTTTGCCAATATTTAGTTGAATCGGCATTTCTGCCGACTTCCGATACAGTACGCTCGTTAATTTTCGGCCGATATTACTGAAAAACGAAAGAGACTGCCATAACCTAAAAATCCACGAGTACCATTTTCACTTTTCGTAGTAGTACTGCATTCTTTCACATCACATTATTTCTTAGCAACATGTGCCAACCGTACATATCAAAGTTTAACATCCTTTTTTTTTCCAACAATGTTCTTTAATTTAATATGTCATAAATAAATAATACATTACTATCACGGTAAATATACATCTCAGTTGTTAAGGTAACTATAGTGCAAATATGGTAGCTATCATGCTTCTGTAGTAATTATGGTATTCTACAAAGAATATTTAGTTCTTATTATGGTAATTATCCTAAAATAACTATTGGGTTTGTACTGTAGTTATGGTACATCATCCATATTTCTTCGTATGTTGTTCATTTGTCTTTTCTTCGTATTTACGTGGGCCATTATTTAAGACAGGAAGTTTCAGAAAATATTTTAACGGACATTATATCACACATTTAATGGCGTAAATGATGAGACCTCGGGCAATTTAAACACTTTATACGGAAAAACCTACCATGCGGGACCTCGTAAGCGAGTTTTACTGTATTTTTTTCCCGTAAATAGTAAAAAACCGAATCCTTTGACGAATCCTATATCAGACCCGCCGAACCTTCGAATCCCTAGGATTCGGCGGATTCGGCGGATATTGGATTCGGTCGCCCCATCCCTAGTAATGCTCGAAAATTGTAGCTTCCTCAGCAAAGAATTTTTACTTTGCAGCAGTGATGCTACAAATTTTTTGAAATGCTGCTTGTGTTAGTCTACTCCTCAGTGTTTTTTTTTCATTGATATCATACCCATCCCCTCATTATTCTCAGTTATTATCTCTTGTTCATTAAAAAAATTCTAATAATTAAAGAATTAAAGGATTCTAATAATTCAAGAAGTCTCACTTCTGTTGCACGTGAACTCCACGCACACACTTTTTTTAATATAGTGTTCAAAGATAATTTTTTTAAAATTTACATACTTAATTTTTATTGCATTTCAATTTTACATTGTATAATATTTTTTATTTATGTTAAAAATAATAACTCAAATTTAAGTGCTACATATTTCCATTTCATTGTAGTTAACTGTTAAATTCAAATTTAGATACAGTACACTCCCTATTTAACGCGGTTGTCGGGGGACATAACTTTTACCCGCGTTGTTGCATAACCGCAATGTTTCGATGTGACCAAGGTCAAAAGGCATAAAATACCGCTTGTGTTCTAATAGGTCGGCAAACATGCACAGTATAGACGGCCCGCCTTATGTGCAGACTTTGCATCCGCAGTTTTCACTTAACGTGGGTGAAAAAAAAATAAAAATAATAAATTTTAAAGATATATATTAAATGTTGAATTTTTTTTTATTTTTCCGCGTGCCGCACACAGTTTGTCGCACGGCCTACGAGCGCGCCACACGCCACCATACACACGTGCGGCACACAAGCTGCTGCCAGTCTCGTGGTGTCAGCCACAGTATCTGCTTCGTCAGTGTCCGTAACGAAGTAAGTGCAGTGTGTGCGGTTACACACGATTCTGTGGTCGAAGTCTTCTAAATAGAAAGGCCGTAGTGATACTTCAAACCGAATATGAATCGCAAAGTACCGAGTTCAATTGACAAAATAAAAATTCTAGATTTACTTACACATAGCGTGTCTTTTGCAGAAGTAGGCCGCAGATACGGGAAAAACAATTCTAGCATTCGTACAATAAAAATTAAAGAATCGTCTATCATGTCAAGTGGTTAAACTTTATTATCCATGCTTACAGTAAATTATAAATGGTCACATGTGGGATACAAAAATTGCGCCAAATTAATTTTAGCGCAATCAGCGGCGCCGTATTAAAAAGTCTGTTAAACTTTGTCTTTATTTATTCCACCAAACGCTGTGTCGAGTTGCTGAGTGTGTGTGGCTCGGATCGGCAAGTGTTATATTCCCCAGCCTCTGGTTAAAGGTCGGGAGGCCGCTACACATAAACATTTCCGGGGCTTGTTTACGACCTCACTGCAAAAGTGGTACAGTATGGTTCACGTAAGTATTGGACCACTGGGAATTCCTCGGCAAAGATTAAAAATACGCTAGTTGATTTACTTTACTATTTAATGTTAAAACATTATACCAAAGTAAAAAGATGAATGTGTATAATACAATGAATTACCCAATAACTTTACGTCTGTAGGTTCACGTTGTAACAAAACATTTATATACAGATGTTCAGTAAAATACCAATTAATACAGTACATACTGTACAGTAAAAGATGTAAAAAAATTAAATAAGTCATAGTTTGTGTAAGCGCTCCACACTAAACGGGAAGATTCTGGAGTGGAATTTTAAACACTGGACTACCTGATTTTGCCTTGTACGCAGCGACGCTGCTCAGTCAAGTGATTCATGCTCTGCCTCTGTGCTGCGTGATCACATTCCCTCCCCCACCCCCTCCTCCTGACCGTGTTTCTGCCCGCTCCAATCTCTACCTCTCTCTACGCGTTATCTTTCCCTCCCACCTTTTCCCTCTCCGAAAGTATACTTCAACTACCCCGCCCCACCCACTGCTATACAGAATACCGCAACCTCCCCTGTCAAGACAGCACAGCATGGGACGGGTCAGACGGTAAATAAAAAAAAAACTGCCCTCAAATTTACATTTACAGCGTGGAGCATTTACACAATCACTAAAATATATGTATGCATTACATATGTATATGTATCTATTCTTTTCTTTTAAAATAATCAGACATTTTTGTTTGGAGTACTAATGCAGTGCGTTTCTGTTCTGCATAATGCTTTAAGTTTGCCAGGTGAAGCAACGGGACATGATTTGGCTCACTCTGTCTTTCCAACCACAATATGACTTGATCAATGTTGTTGATTACTTGTCTTACACTTGGCACTTCCGTTTCGTCCACAACACTTTCACATTCGTCTTCATCACCATCATTCTCGTCCCGCACAGCTGCAATAATGTCTAGTTCGTCGACGGTCTCTGACACAGGATCACTACTGTCGCATTCAGCCCAATTCACTAGGTCATCCAAAGATAGGTTGGAGTCAACAATATTACGTGCAGACTGTACATCGTTGTCACCAAATCCTAGGAACGGCTCATCACTGAAGTTCTTTGTTTCGCTGATGGAAAAAGAACACTTTTTCCAACAATGCTGAATGGTTGCTTGGGAAACACTTTGCCACGCTAGTCCCACGGAATAGGCTACCGCCTTGAGGTTAAGCAATTTTAGGTAAGCCTCCATGTCATCGTCAGAACTTACAATTGCGCTGAGAAGTTCTCGTCGATAGTGAGCTTTAAATGCTCTTATAATACCCTGGTCGAGGGGCTGGATCAGAGCAGTGGTATTTTTCGGCAAAAACATAACTTTTATTTTTCCATCTCGTGACTGCAGCAAATCAGCAGATGGGTGTGCTGGGCAGTGGTCAAGTGTCAATATAGCTTTTTCTTCTAGGTTCAGTGACCGCAGATGGCTTCTCACTGACGGAACAAACTCTTCATTGAACCACTTGGAAAATATCTCGGCCGTCATCCATGCATTTTTTGTGTGCACATACGTAACAGGCAACGACTTCATGTTTACATGCTTGAAGCATCTTGGACTTCGACTTTTTCCGATACAGAGTGGTTTGAGTTTGTGGCTGCCTGATTTGTTGACGGCAAAAAGAAGAGTAACTCTATCCTTATTCTGTTTAAATCCAGACCTATTTGTTGAATTTCTGAGGTCTAGAGATTTTGTCGGAAGTAGTCGAAAATACAAAGCTGTTTCGTCACAGTTATAAACCTGATCATCTGTCAAATTTTCGTCACTCATTACCTTGTGCAGTTGTTCAGGAAATTGTGTTGCAGACACACTGTCAGAAGATCGGGCTTCGCCTTCGATGCTTGCCTGCTGTATTCCGTGACGAACTTTCCATCGCGAAAACCACCCTTCTGAAGCTTTGAAGTCCGTCTTTCCATGCAAATCGTTATGAAACTTCACAGCTTGAGCCTTCAAAATAGGTCCTGACAATGGTACACCTTCACTTCGTTTAATTAAAAACCACCTGTAAAGGCATTCATCCAGTTCACTGTCTTCACCTAACTTGATTGTTTTTCTTTGCAACCCTACATCACTTTCAATAACATCCACAAAATTTCTCAGTTTCTGTTCCTCTTTCATCCTCCCTCTGATTGTACCTTCTGGGATACCGCACTCACGTGATGTGCTCACTTTCGTCTCACCTTTTTTCACACGCTCAATGATTTTTAGTTTATCTGCTATAGAATGAGTTTTTCGTTTCTGTGACATCGTACCAAGCGCTAACAAGACTCACTGTAAAAACACGGCTTCAATAACGTACGGTCAACAATGACTTGTCTCTGCTTGTCAACACACGTGACCACGAGAAGTGTGCAGACGGGAAATGAGTGAACTACATACTCAAGGTCACCAGACTTCCCCCCTTTCTGCTTATTCATCGCCCCTCTCATCACTAGCGCTTATATTCCACCCCTCCCGTCTACCCGGGTGACTTGGTCGCATATTCTCGGCTCGCCTCTCCCCTCCCACCCGCGGCGCCTCTCCCCTCCCAGCATTTGCAGTCATCCAAGCCTATCCAACATCAATCCCCAGCCGAGTCACGCTGGATAATGTCGCTGGACGGTGGGCTTTATCGGGTCCCCTGTCCGATGCTTAATTTGTGAAATAAAGCGACGTTAAGAACTAGTGTTTCAGAAAATTACACTGGGCTGGATTGGACCATAGTTTGAAAACCCTACAAGATAGAGGAATAATGTACGGAGATATCTTGTTTAGAATTTCGCTGCGGACATTTTCTACGCCTCGGCTTTTTTCTGCCCGATGCTTAGTTTGTGAGTTACGACGCAAAATTATCCTAATCGGCTGTCAACCATTATTCCATTATTATTAATTATTATTATTATTATTCATTTATGATTGGGGGACATGGTTTGACCCACGATATACCCGATTCCGCGATCAATCGGGGCGCGATATACCGGGAGTTTACTGTATGTTAAAAATGTTGATATTATTTATTAAATAGAAACAATTAGAATTTATTTCACACTGTTGAGTTTGTGAAATAGGCCACAGATTAAGAAGTTATGTTGGTACTTTCGTAACAATTTTTAGTTTCCTGTTAATTTTCTATTAAAAATAAAAATTTGAAAAGAATTAGTTTTTACAAATTGGATGGTTTAGTGTCAAAACCTGCTGCATAAGAATTACTGTATCCCTGTTGCACTTTTTTGTTATCTGTCATTAGTATTTTTGAATGCAGTGTCTCATTTGCTTCACACGTTAGTTTTAAAAGGGAATGGTTATGAACAATGGGTAATTATTTTTTGCAGTTAATTGTGATGTTTGGGAAAGACAAGACACAGGCGGCATTAATGGAGTCACTGCTGCAAGAGATATGCTCAGTGACTCTTCAGAAGACCAGTCCTCCTGCTTGCGTGAATCTGTCGGAGCAGACAGACATATTGGAATACTTCTTCAACCTCCTAGCCCAGCTCCTGAAGAAAATTCCCGATTTTTTTGCTCTGACCAGTGGCATCGACAGAGGAAAAGTATTCCAGTGTAGTAAGTTGTAGTGTGTTACAATATCAAAATTGCTCAGACACCCATCTTATATGATCCAGCAGACTTGCGGGCCAAGATATTGTGTAATCTGCAACTTTTGATATGTTTCAATTTTATTGGGGCCTTGCTTCTGTACAAAAGAGGTCATAAAACAATGCAAAAAAAGGCTCATAGCATTTGGAAAAAGAACTCAGAATTGCTAGTCCAGGATTCAAACCTGGATTGAATGCGAACCCAATGTTCTGGCACTTGTGTTAAACAAAGTAGGTAATTATTTAATGATGTAAGCTAGAGCAAAATTAATTTTTTAGGAATCCTTACTAATATTATGTTTGTTGTACCATCTTGTCTATTAAATTTATATACACCAATCCCTCACATAGCACGACTAATGCATTCCTAAAAATGTTTGTGTTATTCAAAGTTGTGTATTCTGAAGCAATGGTCTCCATAAATAGCAAGTCTAATTTCCTTAATGTGTTCAAAAATGTGTAAGGGAATATTCTTTACATAATATAAATGCGTAGAATAACACTCAATGATAAATATGTCACACCATTTATCTTTATACGCCTGCCATCAAATACTTTGTATGACAAATACAGCATCACGTAATGGGAGATTGTTATCATCAGTCTGCTGGTTGATTTTCCTGCCTGGGCGTGACCATGAACTCACGTCGCGTACCTTTCCGTGAAGTTTCCAAACTATTGTTTACTGGCAGTGAAACTGATATTACTGTCCGGATATTTACATTAATATTTTTCAAAAATTAAAGTGCTTATTCGAGTGTCACTGCTTGGTTCACACCAATCCTGTTGGGCCTGTGATTTTTTTTCATTGCACCATTCATTTAACAACCCTTTTCCATGTGAATCATCTGTTAATTTCTGTTCTAGTATCTAATGTTAAATATATTCCTGCTAGTACAATCAACAGCATCCAACTTGTGCGCATAGTTGACTTGCTTAAAACTAAAGTGCGACCAACATAAGTGTGGCCTACATGACATTCTGCACGCCGTAATACTTCTAGTTTTGTCTCAAATACTTGAACATAATGCATTACGGCATTATGCTCTTACTTGGAAGCTATGATTCCAATATGATTCAAACTGCAGGTGCTTGCGCATGTATATTTACTGGCAGACGAATGGGCAGATGTTGCTTTGTAATTGTGTGTGCAAGTTCTCTGCCACTGGCTAGAATGAAGTTCACGGCCCGGTCTGTGTATAGTCTGGCAGCATACGCGCGGACGTAAAACATTTGGTCCTTTACACTCCATAGCCGCAACTGAACTTGCCATAGCTAATGTTTGTACAACAGCCGATAATGTAGTCAGACCTGTGCGGCCATCTTCCCGCCTAGTATAGCTAACTGTATGCCAAGGTACATCTGTTGTTTATTGAGTTGAAGCAGATTTTGTGGCGTCATGCCCGACTTTTTTTTTGCCGGTGGTGATTTTGAACTAACTGAAATTTACAGATGTGCTATTCAAGACTGGGGCAGTAAAATTAACATCACTGTAAATTAATTAGCACAATTTGAAGATGTGCTAAGTGAGAGATTGGTGTACATATTTTTTTTTAATCACAAATGCCAACTGTTCCTCACTTTATGACTTGCAGGTATTCTAGCGTTATCCGTCCCAGAAGCACCAACTGTGAAAGCTAGTGCATCGTTCCTTGTCAATTTCATTTCTCAAAGCAGAGAGATGCCATCACTCTTTAGTGTTGTACAGTCCTGCGGTGAAGTTTTGACTCGCAGAATCCTTCGAAACATTGGTGAGTTAAGGCCGGCTTGCACAGTCATGACTTGAGGCAAAAGTGTAATAGGTACGCATTTCTCCATTTGATTAACCTTTTAAATTTTTGCTTAGATTTTACTTACCTGACTCAGCAAGCGGCCATAAGTGTACTTTTGATACATTTTTTCTGTATGTAATAATTTCTGAAAACTGAAGAGTAAACATTGCTGTCTATAATGAGCAATTGAAATTGGTAGTGGAATTTGGTTGCCTGTAAGCTGTAACATCATACTACTATCAGTATTGAATAATTGTACTCAAAAATTTTTTTTACGATTGAGTGGCAATTTAATGTACGTACTCTTATTTCTGTAATGTCTAACATGTAATTTTTTTTCAAAATTGGGTATAAAATCTAGGGTCCGTGCTACATCTGAGGAATGTTCACGTAAGTCAAAAAATATTAAATACTTACAGATTCCTACTTAGACTCAACTGTCCTGTACATATCTATCCGCCACTACCAAGAGACCATTCATCTGTTTCACAGTCTTCATTATCAATATATAGGAAAAAAATTTATTTCTAGATGGTACTGTATGTCATTAAAAATATGTCATGTATTTAACATATTTAACTTAAGTTTTTAAACTGGACTTACTACTAAGGGCATATTAAATAATAATAATAATAATAATAATAATAATAATAATAATATTATTATTATTTTCTCGGGATCTAGCCAATGAAAAGGGGAGATTTTGCAGTAGCATGACATGTGTTTTTCATACTCTGTATGTTGTAAAGTCACACATTCTGTATAATTTTTCATTGAGCCTGTTATTGTGTTAGTGATTTTTTGTGAATATTTATTGCATTAAAAGGTGTACAATCCAGCTTTCTATGTTTTGACACATTCTGTGATCAATAGAGATATTATTTTTGGTTTTATTTTTGGTTCAAATTTTTTTTAAAAATAGGATTTTGATTTTATTGTTTTTTTATTTTTATAACAGCTGTTTTGTAATACTTAAACTTGACCAAAAAAACTGTAAAATTTGTTTGCTGTGTTTTTATGATAAAAATAATTTGTAATAAATTAGTCGAAAATAGATACACTCAGAACAATAAAAATAAATTAGAGAGCATTTGTGGTTTAATAGTGATTCAATAAGAGATGCATAAAAAAAATTAAATTTATTTATTTTTTATTCATGCATTTTGGTACAATTTTTTGTCTGGAAATTACGATATTCCTTAAATTTCAAACATTAAAAGCTTACTTTTTTAATGATTTGAATGAAGTTTTGGTTGAATGCTACTTAGTTCCATCATATAACTTGCATTTTAGTGCTATACTGTGTTTTACATACTTCTCGGTGTTATTTCGGTTTTATTGCAATTCACAGCATAAACTTGCCTCTAGTAATCAGGCACTAAACTATCTGCTCACATTAAGATTGTTTTCAGGTGATTTAAGGTTGTTGAACTTGACCACCAGATCGCATTACTGCACTGTTGGGGTTTTTAGTTCGCTCAGAGTTCATTGCTGTCAGTTTCATTTCAGTGCAGCATTTTCGGTTACAATTCACATTTTCACATTTTGTATCCCCATTAAACCTACCTGCCTATAGTGATGTTCAATAATCTTGTAAAATCAAAAATCATTGATCTGGCTTGGCTGCGGTTCCGAATATGCCGGTTTAAAGACCTTTATCACCTCATTTGGGATTTGATCTATCAAGAAACATAACTGCTCGAACGGGTTGAATCAGTTTTACTAGACTAGAGTAGTGGAACTTTTAAATTATTCTCTGTAATCGTTCATTTTACAATTGTCGCAAATGTTTTGATGCCCCACTTTCATGAAGTTCCTGTTATCGCCAATGCGAGGTTGGCCTTAAACTGATAAAAAACTGGATGAAAATGGGGTTAAAATGTGAAAGTAGAGGGTACTAGTGAAGTGAAATATGATTGATATTAAATACAAAAAAAAATATACAGGTTATGAACTTTGATAGGTTTATGTATTGGTATTGGTAACCGGTAACCATAAATATTTTGTTCCAATTGCATGTCAGATGTGGTTTCACTGAAATGTAGTTTTACATAACACTATTTAAAAATACTTTCATGATATTAAATACAAAAAATATACAGGTTATTAACTTTGATAGGTTTATGTATTGGTATTGGTAACCGGTAACCATAAATATTTTTTTTCCAATTGCATGTCAGATGTGGTTTCACTGAAATTCAGTTTTACGTAACACTTAATTTAAAAATTCTTTCGTAAAAACGTATCATTTTTTACCTGGCACCTATGCAGTGCAAGTTGTGACGGGCGGAGAGGAGCCGGCCGGTGCAGGAGGGAGGTGGCTCGTGTCGGCAGGCGGGGAGTCCCCGAGGTCCGTCCTGGAGCACCTGGCGGACGTGCTGCTGGCCTTGAACAAGAAGCACGGCGACAGCCTGAGCCGCTGGCTGCACGGCAGCCTGCTCACCGACGCAGTCCCCTTGCCGCGCGCCTCGCCGCAGCAGAAGGAGCAGTTCGTCAAGAACGTCCTCAAGTGGGTGTCATTCCTGCTGTAGAGCCTTCAGAAACATCCCTACCGATAACTGCATTCGATAAACTTGAACAGTAAAGTGTCTGGTGCGAACCCAAAATGGTAACAGAGAGGATAATTTATAGAGACTAAGATTTTATCATTTTTTGAAACGGGAGAGTACGGTGTTATTTTATTTTTTTTAGGAATTCTTTTCATTTATAAAGAGCACATTATTGACCACAGATATGACCCATAAATGTTGTATGATACTTATTTCACCGAAAACAGTGTCAATTTGACTGATAGATGATGCATGCGGAACAATGAATATAAATCTGCGATACGTGTATGAAATATGTACCAACATCGTAATGTAAAAATGAGTTACTAAGAACAATAACTTATTATATACTGTGTTTTATCGCATAATTGTCACACATTGTATACAAATATCAAGTTTGAAAAGTCGGGGTGCATTTTTTATACGAAAAAAGCATTATTTTTTGTCAGGTTTAGTTATTCATTAAAACAAAACCTATTCATGGAAAGTATGTTTATTTAAACAGTAGAGTATATGAAAACACACCAAACAATTTAAATTATAAGTCATGCAACAAAAACATTTTGTTCAACTTTAAATAGAAAAACGAAAATCTTGAGCCAGAACTAACGCATAACTATTGTCGTAGTACGTACTTACCACAAAAGAGTGCAGGCTATCAAACCCACCCCGTCGTCTTCAACTTTTTACATAGCTGATCTGATAGCATCCGCCGTGTATGAAGTATTCTTAAATATTTTAATCATTTCTTCAGGCCTTCTTAGTGTGGTAGACTGTTAAACGTAATTATTTAAGTTCGTACACAGCGTTTAAAACTAGACTACGTACTTGACTAACTTCTGAGGCCAGACCACGAGGTGCCCTGGTCAGCACCTAAACTGATTATTTTGCAGTTGGCGTTTTTTTTGCAGTTTGATACGTAATGACTTTCTATCATTATTTTTGTGTAACTGTTAATCTACATTGTACCCTTCGATGTGAATAAAATACCATCTGCCGACTTGTGAGTATTTGTCCGTACAACCGCGTGCCCGCCAGCTTAGACTTCGAGGCATGAGGGACGCCTAGAGAGCCCACCAGTGATCCATCAGTTAAGAGTGCGACAGCGTTCCCGCCGCTGAGAGCGGGTGGTAGGATGAGTTTCAACAGCTTTTAGGAGAATCGAGCCTAACATCCACACGGGCCATGTCACGAGAGACTGGCAGAATCACGAGCCGAGTCCACGTGCTCCAGTCATGTGGTGGCGGCGGCGGCCATTTTTCCGAGTAGCATAACTGTCATCTATTACGCATATTCTCCCAGACAACAATATGTATTAATAGGCATAGTGCTAAATTTTTTAAACTAATTATGCTAGAAATTTTTTAAAGTGGTATGTTCTTAAGAGGGTTTTACTGTATCAATTTAGAATCTTGTGTACTAATCAGTAAATGTGTTGTAATACTCTTTTGCGTTGTGGTGTGACACAGTTCACTTTGTGTACTCTTTTCCTCTATAATTTTATTCTCCTTGGGAAATTATATTAATGTAATTATTATTATTGGGCGCCTTGTTTTTCTAATTATATATCAATATTGACTTGCTTGTGATGTATAGTGATAATATTGCAAGACCCAGGAGATAATTTCTAAATGAGTGAGACAACTGACATAAATTTAACATAAACAAAATAAAATTGAGGATAAATGATCATAGAATGTAGTGTATAAAGGTTGGGGGGAATGTATCAGGTAAATATGTGAAACTATAATAACAAAATATTATGGGGTTTGGGGCACAAGACACAAAACACATTTAATATAACATGAACACTGAAATGACACATACATATACCCTTACACTGTAATAACATTAAATATACACAAAAAAACACACTAATAAATGCAGTTAGGTTGGTATTGACAGAAGTTATAAGATAATAAAAAAAATAATATGGATTTAATTTGGGTGTTATTAAGGCAGACCTGGTGATGTTTAACTGGATCAAACGTCTGGATTTATGGTGGGATAGGTTATTCAACAGTTCGTTAATTGTATTTAATGAAAAATAGTCCGGAAACGATTACCACAAGTAATAAATCAATTAAATTATATAAAAATTTCTACACCTCAGCATCGGGCTAAGCCTTACGAATGATGCCTCTGACATTTCTTTTTTTTCCATTCTCTAATTTCTACCTGTTGTACAAAAGTCTTATTGTTAGCTTTAAAAATCAGATTACTGATTGGCTGTGGTAAAAACATAAACGGAGGCCTTCGTACACATGTACGCAGCAAGATACAGGTAAGTGAGAAAAATATAATGAATTAATAATAAATAACAATTAAATACCAAAATATCATAAAACAATTTCAAACAAATTCAGTTCATGATAGATTTCAAATTAAGTGCTGTAAAAAATGTAATGTCTATTGTTGATGAAATTAGAAATCAGAGTTTCTATTGTATGTGGCTGTAGCTTATTGACACTTATTCAACAATATTATATAATTATGATATTACAATAATAAAATATTAAAAGATAACAGTTAATTAGACAATAATAAATAAACAAAATCTGAACGAAAACTGTTGTTATCGTACAGTGTGTGAGCTATGTGTGATTTCTTGTAAATTTCCAATTATGTTGACTACCTTGCAGAAAACCTAGCACATTTATAAAAAAAATCAATTCCTTTATTCCAACTTCTACATCCAAAAGACCAATATATCCTCTCTGGTTTTCACAAAACTTAATCCAAGCCCTGAAATTTAATAAAAAAACATTATAAATTATATAGAAGAAATAATAATATGCTCTATTACCATTATTTCTCATATTTCCGGAAACAGGTGAAAACTCTTATCAGCAAGATAAAATTCAATGGTTACAGTCAACAAACAACATCAAGAATATCTGTAAAAACGTTTTGGCATTACATCAAGCTAATGAAAAACAGTTATTATGATAGCTACTCTCTAAATGTTAAAGGTGAAATATCTTCAGATCCTGTAGTGTTAAAGCCTTAAAATCTTCTAAAACATCTGGTCCCAATGAGATACCCAATTTTATTCTTAAAGGTTGCTTAAAGTTCCTCTATTGTACAAAATTTTTCTAAATCAGCCGGTAGAATTTTATGGTTCATGGGGAGGCTGGTCTGTTGAGTGGAAGTAGCTTGGAAGGCAAGAGTCACTGCTCATTGAAAGTAATACCGGAACAAGCTGTGCATGATGAGACATTGTTGCAGGGAGAGGGCGAACAAGCGCAAGCTGCAGGAGACGGTGAAGGAGTTCTCGCTGGTGTGCAGAGGTTTGATTGGCACCGAGTACGGAGCCCAATCGTCTCCGTTCTTCTAGGGAACCCGACTGACTGCCCTGCGCATGGCACATGTTAGAAAGCCCTCCACAGGAGAATCTTTTCTGGTTAGCTTGATCTGTTGTAGCGTGGCTGTATTGAACCATAAGCATCATGGTTTTTTTCTTCAGTCATCGATGTCTCATATGATAGATGAGTTAGCAGATATTTATTTATTTTTATCCAAGGGTTACATTTAAATGGAGGAATTTCATTTTGTCATATCATGACACTGATGAAAGATTTTACTCTTGACAATTCTAGTAGGTTTATTCTTGTTGTTCAACATATATTTTGACCTTCATAATGTGAAAGTATTTTTTTGGCTAATACATGTATATGATGAAATAATTTTTAGAGAATTTAGCATTTAACACTATAATGCAACAAGGTATTGACCAACTTACCTATAGTATTTACCTGTGACTGAAGAAATAGGGTTTCCAACTTTTCCATTTTAAAAATTTTGAAGTTTTAGGATTGAGAAAATATATTTTACTTTCATGTGATGGTAATTTTCTGTGATACTGTACTTGTAGGATTGTCACTATATAGGTCAGGAAGTTTAGGTTTGATCCTAATCCTGGTTAGGGAGAGAACTTTTCAGTGCATGATTATATTGTGATGCTAAGGTAGAGTCATCCCTATCATCTAGGATCTTTAGATTCTTTCAAAGTAGCAATACAGATTTAAATTATTTTCTATGAATTGACTGTCCTGAATAAATATTTTGAAGTTAATATATTTTGATAATTATTTATTGTTAGTGTTTTTATAGCTACAATTTCAAACATGATGCCTTTTATTTCCAAGTTTTGTGGTGTGAAAAGTAGGGATGGGTCGATTCCACATTCCTTCGATTCCGAATCCACAATTTTCCTCGATTTCAGGTTTGATTCCAATTGTAATCAATCTTTCTTTCTAAATGAAATTATGGAAATTCAAGCAAAAGGTTAACCTAAAAAATAACAGTTAAAAAGTCTAAATATACATACATTTTCTAAAAAAATGTACGTTTGAAAAGCTTGCAAGTATTGCGAAATACATAATTAAAACTGATCAAAATTCATGATTTTGCCTTGGTCTTTAACGGTTCTGATTGTTGTGTTTCCATTTATTTACGTCCGTGAACATTCATATTAAAATTAAAACACTAACTGATCATATTTTCTGTTTATCGTGATTAAAATTCACAATAGATATAATAACGCAGGTTATCGTGGTAACGACAAAAGAAACATCAACACAAAACGTGAAAACAGTGCATGTTGTAAAAAAATTTTGTTTATACATGGGAAGCAACATGTTGTGCACAAAAATAAATCTTTGGCATTCAATGTACATAATGACTTTATTTCCACGTAAATCCAATTTTTAACTAACTTCTTTTAAGCGAAAAATATTTACATAAGAGTATCAAAAATATACTGTGAAATTAGCTTTAGTGTACGAAAGACTGAAAAAAAATACAACTAACATGTTTATGAATAAATCAGTTGGCTAGCCTGCATTGAATTATTTACTTTAAATTGGCGTTGTGATTGCTCGTTGACGTTGGACGTGAAAGATATTATTTGAACGAGTGGAAAGAAAATGTTAATGTTGTAGGTATTTATGAAATAAAGGTGTTATATTGAAATGAGTTACAATGTTTTCCCTGCAAGTATAGAAATCTAACTTTTTTTAGTACAGTGTTATGGATAAATGTAGGTGATTGCGGTTGCGATCTAACCTTAAAATAATTTACAGTTTTTTTAGTGTGTTAGTGCTAGACAAGTTGGGTAAGCACTTATCAGCTTACTGGCTGGAAAATACACACTTGTAGAAAGAATCAATTTCCATCCAAGTTATCAACAGTTCATTCTAAATATGATAGATTCCTTATATGGTACAATTCCTCCTTACAGCTTGAGAATCAATGGTTCCAATTCCAGATAGAATTGGTGGAATCGAAGCAGAATCAGCATACCCATCCCTATTAAAAAGTATTGATGTCAGACAAAATCCAGCATATTAAGAAGCTTTGGAATCTATTTACACACTATTGTGGTAATAATTGTATACCTACATAATTGGAGGAAAATTTAAAATCTGATAAACTTTAAGCTGTTTTTCTTTCATCTGATCATAACAGAATTTTGAATGAGATGTGTGTTTTATCTAAGCTTCTTAATACGTAATTGTGTATCATAGGTATTTAAAAAGTAATCAGTAATCACCTTGTAGTTCATGATATCTTTATGCTATCAGCCTATCACATGTAGAAACTAAATAGTGGTTTTGTAAAATAACTGTGCAATGTACAGTAAAAGTCTACTAAGAAGTTCCCATTTTAATAAGTTTTTCTAAATAACAAGCCAAAATATTTAAGTTCCATAAGAAACTTCTAAGCAGAGTTTTACTGTTTTTAAATAGGTGACTATCATTCAGAAATGTTAGTTTTGATGTTGTATTTTTACCTGTAAGTGTGTTGGTTATGCCAAATACGTCCATGTGAACTGTGGAGGTTGTGTGTTAGAATGAGAAGTATTTTGTGAATTTTCAGGGTGTTGTGCAATGTTACTGAAATATGTTTGCTGTATCTGGGCACTATTTTGACAGTTTTGAAAGATGCAGAATGTGTTGTGTCAGGGCTGTAAATTTTTTTTTTATTCTCAAAAAATTCCTAACTTTGCTTGTAGGAAATAAAGAAAGTTAGAATGTTGCACCACAGTTTATCCTTTAGAGTGACGCTCATTGGAAAGTGGCCACCATCAATGGACAAACAGCAGTCTCTTTTCACATTTTCACAGTGTGCCGCAGGTTGGGTTAAATTGGAAACATGACTATGTCCTTCTGCTACAGCTTGTGCGTTTCATCACACTGGGAAAGGAATAGGCAATGGTTTGGTCTAAACCAATGGCAGACTCTAATTGATTTACAAGAACGTAGCTAGCTCTTAAAGGGGTTGGATCTAATCAAATCAAGGTGTCTATATTCTGGAAAGTCATGGAAAATCAGGGAAATTGCCCAGCCTGGCAGCATACACGCGGACGTAAAATCTTTTGGTCCTTTACATTCCATAGCCGCAACTGAACTTGCCATTGCTAATGTTTGTACAATAGGCGATAGCGTAGAGATCTGCGTGCCCATCTCTTCCCGCTTTTTATAGCTAACTGTATGCTACGGTACAGCTGTTGTTTACTGAGTTGAAAAAGACTTTGTGGCGTCAGACCCAATTTTTTTTTTGCCTGTGGCGATTTTGTGCTGACTGAAATTTACAGACGTGCTATTCAAGTTTGAGGCATTAAAATTAACATGGTGCTTAATAAATTCACACAATTTGAAGATGTGCTAAGTGAGAGATTGGTGTATACTAAAATTTAGACGGTCATCACATTTATTTTACATACTTTATAACATAAGTTTTTCTGTAACTATTTCCTGCCAAGCAAATACTAATGATTGTAAAATTGCAGATACAAAGAGTGTAATTTTAGCAAAAAATAAATTTTACAGTGATCTATAGCATTTTATACTTGTGAGCATTACGGCTGTCAGAATGGTGTCCTAAATGGGAAGCAAGTAAAAACATAAAGTGTTGTTTAATAATAGTTTAAGAATGTTGATGGAGCATAATATTGAAGATACTAAAAATAAATTTGTAATAAGATTGGATTAGTGATAAATATTGTAATAAATTTTTTTTCTTAAATGAATTTTTTTCTAGTATGTGAAAGAAAACACTCCAAAATTTAAAGTACATGGTAAGTATAAACACTGACAATGCTTTGTTGATTCCTGTGCAAAAAAAAGTCATACAATTGTCTACCATTGTCTACAATTGTCTACCATATATATATATATATATATATATATATATATATATATATATATATATATATATATAAGCATTATATTTGCTTACAAATATCAAATTTACAGAAATTTTTGAATGTGTATCAGACTTCAATTTATAGCACAGCATATGGATAGAGCTTTTTTTCTGCATGCCATAAAATTTGTGGTCTATTTGATATTCACAAAAGATACATTTAATGCATCATAAAACAAATTCCATTAAATAACTGCTAACCAAAATTCATAATAATTCAAAACCTAATTGTTTGTTTATGTATTGTTTCACTAGTAATTGTATGTGTTGGAACTGTACACTGTACTTAAGAGTTAGTAATTTTAACCAATCCAAGGACATGATGATAATTAAGTTTATGGACATTACTTTCATGCATGTTGTTTTAGAGTGTTGAAAGCAGTATAATATCCTGAACTAAACATACATCCTTGTTATTGGTATGAAAATATTTTAAAATAATTAAAATATTGTGTGTACCGAAAAGAAACATAAATTTTAAGCTACTGATTTAAAATTAAAATTCAGAGAATCCATTAACATTGCTTATGGAAAATCTTTGTAGTTTTGTACTGCAAGGCTAGAAAACTATGCTATGCCACTTGTGTCACAGAAAAGGTAACAGCAATTTCCTTGGCAAGAGACAGAAGAAAAACCGAATAAAGAAACATACAAATTCCGCAATACGATAACCCTTTTGTGACACACATGCCGCTTGCAGGAAACTGCATCAGTAAAACAATCTTGAGCTAGCGTAAACAGTGGCACTTTGCACAAGTGTCTGGCCAGGATGGAAGGGTTTTGCTCAGGCTTCCATAAAATCTTGCACCAGAAATGCTGTCTGAGCCTGTAGCAAGCAGCTGTAATAGTTTCTATCTCATGATACTTCATTCACAGTCAGTGGCGTCTCGTCAGGGCAAGCAAGGCAAGCAGTGCATGCCCAGGCAGTTTCCAGACATTGTATTTTTTAAATAAATATTTTATTCAGAATAGTATTTTACTTTGGCTCGTGCAGTTAGGTGTATGTATTTTTTACACTATCTTCTTGGGACCCAATACTGTGCGCTGTGCGCTATAAAAAAAGAACTCGTTGACACAAAAACATGCTGTTTTAGAAGCGTTGCTAGGTTTAGAAGCGCTGGTAGGATCGCTTTCAGCAGGAAGGCTGCCGCAGTAGTTTCCTTTCGGAAGGGGGGTGGCATGGTACAAAGACTCAGGGAGGGGATTGGCTGGAAAAATACGTGGTAGAAGCTACGAAGGTAACGCTTTCTTGCCGAACTGGAGCGAACATGGCCGAAGCAGACGGTGGAATTCTTCCGCCGACTGCTTCGGCTATGTCCGGTACAGTTCGGCACGGCAGGTGGCGATGTCGCGTTTCAGTCGGCGGTCGTCTCTCGGGGCGCGCGCATCTCTCCCGCGGGCTGTTGGCTGGCAGTGCGTGGGGGATTTGTGGGCGTACGATGATACTACACTCCCACTTAGTATATAAGTAATGTAGAGTAGGTATTTTACTATCAGAATAATGTAAGTCAATCATTATTTTTCAAAAATAATGTATTTAAAAAAAATGTCAATTTTTCTACCTGTGGAATAGTCAATGTTCAGTTAAGAAAACTACTTAAATAGCACCATTTTGTACCTTGAAATCCATATTTTCCCGGCGGAGGGCCCCCAGACCCCCTCCCCCCTCCCAACCTCATCATGTTTTGGTGTGAACGGAGTTATTGCTTCCCCTCATGTAAACCTCACGCCTCGCCACTGTTCACAGTTTTACGTTTACAAAAATACAGTAAATTGTTGCGACAAGTGTCTGAAAGTCGTATACTTAACATTAACATTCAAGCTTAGGGCATTATAATATCCACGTTGCAAGAAAGGGGTATTTAGTTAACTGCACAGATGTAGATAGCAAGAAAAATAATGTTGAGTCTTCCATTTATGTCTAGTATATATAAATCATTATTGTTTTTCTTTCAGTGGTTTATTGGTTTATTACAATCCTCTCTAACTTTTTGTGACAGTTTTGATTAATATGCCAAGTGCATCATAATTTTGTGCTGTGTAGTTGGTAATGCATGCTGAAATTCTTGATGTTTTTTTCCTGTGATAATAATATATGTGTGTATTTGTAATTGTAGAATTTGAAAATATAAACTATGATTTTTTTTTTGCATCAGATTAACATATATGCGTATATTTTACTAGCTTTCAATATTGTTATGTCATTGCACTACAGGATAGTAGCACCAAATTATGGAAATATTTTTATGTGCTGAATATTTTGCATTTTAGTGAAAGGGACTCATTAAGTCAATAGATGCATTGCACCTCAGTTATTTGTGCTTTGTGTGACATATTGTAAATTTCATTGCATTTTCATACCAGGATACTGCATCCTAAGGCAAGCTGGTTGAGTGTTCAGAACATGCGTCTCCCACCAAAGCGATCTGGTGGAGTTGAACCTGGATTTTTCGCAAGTGGGAAACATTGGAGATGTTGCAATGGCCTGTGGGTTTTCTCGTGGTACTCCCATTTTCCCCACCAATTCATTACTTCGCTGCTTCATACCCCATATCATCTCACCTCACCTCACCTCACGCATCAAAATTGATCTCGCCGGAAAAATGTCATAACTAGAGATGGGAAAAAATGGTGTAACGATTTTTCGCAAATTTTCACGAAAAAACGTGAAAAAAGATTTTATAACTATAAAACGGGAAATTCTGAAATTCTCCGAAAAAAAAATGTTAAAATACCTATGAATTATTTGCGACTTTATAAAAAAATATGTGCGCGATGTCACAAAATACGATGTTCACACATTAAGTTGGAAATACCACTTATTTTAAAACACCTTAGCTGTCTTTTAGCATCTTCCATTTGCCAGAAACATTACGCCTATTAATTCAGAAAATTACCCATTGCAGTACTTATTCAGCCGGCAGTCTCCATATTTACACACAGCAGTCCTTACTCCTTACTCCTTCCTCTTCGCTTCACAATAGAATACAACATAATTTTTCCGTTGATTAAATTTTTCATTGCTTTACTCCGCTGCTTAATTAGTTCTTTTCGAATACCTGGTACCGAAAAAATGTTATATAATGTTTTTGTAAACATTTATTACACCATCCCGAATTCTGAACTCGATATTCGTTTGTTTTCGTTGACACCAGATTGCAACGGAAGACAATTGAATGCGCTAGCAGCGAGCACAGCGATAGTACACGAACCAACGTACCAATTTTTCGTTAGCAAAACAACGCGTGACGTGTGTTATCTTTTGGGATACCTAGTTAATTTGCTGTGTTCATTAATATTCTATACTTTTGCAAAAATTTACACGGGCAGGCAGTTTAAGTAAAACAAGAATCCTTGTAGGTTTCGACTTATTTACTGCTAGGCCCAATATAGCGATGCCAAAATTTAAAGCATCTTTCTTATCGCGAGCAACGGAATTTAAATCGGAAGGGCTGTACGTTTCCAACAACATTTTGTTCTGCAAATGGTGCAATTGCCGAGTTGATTACGAGAGAAGGGACACTGTTGTCAAACATGTTGCTAGTAAGCATCATATGAAAGTGAGGTTAGGTGCCGAGGGCACAAGCAGTGGCAGCAAACGTCTTGCAACACTAGAAGAAGTCGCAAAAGTCGGGGAAAAAGTACGAGAGGACAGAGAGACATTTATTTTGGATACAACCGAGGCTTTTATATCTGCCAACATACCACTCCAGAAATTAGACAACACCCAATTACGTGATTGGATTAATAAAAATGTAAAGGGTGGGGGAGATCTTCCTACAGCCAGTTCCCTTAGGAGAACATATGTTCCAAAATTGGGGGAGAAAGTGGAAGCATAGATAAAAGATGAATTTGAAGGGTCGATATATGTGTGCTATGTGATGAAACTACGGATAAAGGAGGGGCATGTGTTTTCAACATCCTTTTCAAAAAATTAGAACCTGCAGCAAACCATGCAACATGTTATAAAGCAGTTCTGGACACATTGAACAAGTACAACATTGATTACAATTCAATGAAAGCCATAGTAAGTGATTCTGCTCCTTACATGAACAAGTGTTTCACCACACTGAGTGGATTGTTGGTAGAAGCTGTTTATGTGCAGTGTTGGGCACATAAGTTGCATTTAGTAGGCAACACCTTCCAAAGTACACTGCCGCTTCTTAACAAGGCAGTATCTAAGGTTAAGAAGGCATTTCTTAACAGCAGAAGGAGAAGAAACCTGTACTTGGTATTCTTGTCAGAAAAATATGGAACATCCAGTGGCAAAGTCAGGGCTTTTCATGAACCAGTTTTGACAAGATGGAATCCTTGGTTCCATTCTGTCACTTACCTTTCTGAGTACTTTGATAACATAGTGGAATATTTTGAAAACATTGATGGCAGCTTGGAATCGGAGAACAGTGGCATAAGCTGGTTAAAGGACCGCACTGCTGCAGAGGTGGTTCAAATAAAAATTGAAGCTAAATTTGTTTCAGTCCACTGCAGACAACTGTCTGAACTAATCACATTCCTGGAAGGTTCTGCTTACACATCATCACACATATTAACCTGTAAACTTTATGATTTGGTGAGCAAAATGCAGCTGTTAAGTGTAGGGCAAGTTGAGCAGTTTGGTGAATGTATTGTCCGTTTATTGAAGATTCTTTCACTTAAGCTTAAGGCGGAACAAGTATTCCTTCTGAAAGCAGCAGCTGTGAAGGCACGTACAAAGTTACAGGATTTAAAGAAAAAAGATCCAGCAGGAAAAATTTTTTCAAGCATGAGTTCATTGCTGAATCCTAGAAAAATAACTCAGCAAACTCCTTCCAATGAAATGTTGCAAAGTAATATGCACAACATTCCTTTCATCAAGCAAATGGAACTGCAGACATTTTTAGAAGGATACCATGCCATGAAGAATGTAGTTGTGGAAGAGCTGGGAAGGCCATATTGTTCGGACATAGACATGGTAACCCTTATGTGCTCTCTGAAAACAGACCACCCACATTTTGCTTCAGTTTGTTTGAAGGCTTTGTGGCTGCCTACAAGCAATGTGGACAGTGAGAGGTCCTTCTCACATTATTCACTAGTAGTAAGTGACCGGTGCCGCAGGCTGTTACCAGAAAATGCTGAAATTCTGACAATGATTAATTTCAACAAGACCTGAAGTGTGTAGCGTTAACATGACAAACGATTAACCACTTTTATTGTAACAAAACTTTTGTACATACAGCATTCATTTCTTAATTTTTAATTGTTCGTAATCAGAATAACAGAAACGTAAGAGTGCACAAATAAATTTTGTTCTAAATTTGTGATCATCAGTACGATACTTTAAAATTTTGAAGAAAATTTCGTAAGTACCGGTAGTAAAAAAATTTATTTTTTAAAAATATGTTTGCCTATAAAAACACAAGACACTGCAATTGCTGATTATTAAAACGAAATTGGCATAAAAATAACACCGCTTTTTCCCATCACTAGTCATAACTGTCACCACAAGAAGTTGGCCAACAAACAGTAGAAAAACAGTCATTTGGCCGACAGAGAATGTATGCGGCTGTAGTCATTGCAGGAAACTTCGTTTAAAAACACATTTTCGGGAATTTTTTTTTTTTAACACGTAAACGAAGATACAGGAAATTCACCTTGCAAATATAGTATCTCATTTACTTTTTTTTTTCTAGGAAATAATTAAATTCAGCAGAAATGGTACCATATTTGTGTGGTATATATTTCCACATACAATTGCGATGTTTAAAAACTGCCGTTTCATGTTGGCATGTTGCCACACGTGTGGCAGAGTGAAGTAAAACTGTAATCAGGCTGCCCGGTCTGGGACGTGAGCTCGGACCCTCAGAGATCGCGTGAGGGCACAGTGGCTCGCCACTACGCCTCCTCTCTCTGAGTAGTCAGGTGTCCGTTGATGTTGCCCCTCGGTGAGGGAGGCAGCGTACGGCCACGCCCACCTGCTGATGTCACAACGACCGACAGCGCTGGTGGGGCTGGCCAGGAGTTTCTGACACCGCTGACGTCACAACGGCAGCATTGCATGGGTACAAACAAAATTGTACGGCAAAAAATTGGTTGCCTGTAAAGTCGGTTTACGGACGATAGTTAAACGTGACATCATAAAAAAAATTGATGAAATGATTGCATACTTTTATGAATAAAATTGAATCATTTTTATTTTAAGAATAAATACTTTAAATTATACTAGTAATCAGATTTTTAATATGCAAGAATAATTAACCTTTATTGCCGAAATTGTTGTTGTAATAAGCAATGAAAACCACATTAACTTTTTACTTCACTTTATAAACAGTCGACGAAACAGTTCACGTGTAGATGACTTGTAATTAATTTTAAAAACTGTCGTTTAGCTATAAAGTTTAAATATAATTATGAACAAGTTTTCATATAAATAAATTGTAATCAAATATCTGCCATCAATTATATGAATCACCATAATTTTTTAGTCAATTGTAACATAACCTATTATTAATGCACTCGCCGACAGCGTAACGGAACAATGAGCGTAATGGGACACAGTGTAATGGAACAATGTGCGTAACGGGACACTTTTGTGTGTGCAGCCGGCGTTCATCAATTTATTAGACGTCACGCCAAAAAGAAATATTCTGCACTTTAAACCACATTCTTTGCCACAAATATGTGGCAACAAACGATTTAATTGTTTAAATATTTGCTACTTCTAAGATTATGTTGCTAAACAAAATTATGGTGTGACATGTATATTTACAGTAAAAGCAAGCTTGCATGTTTACTAAAATTATGTGACAACTTCCTTAACACGAATTGAGCTACCACTGTTATAGAGAAAGTTCTGTATTATAAGATAAACTACATTAATCTCCATATAAACATTGTTTACAATACGTAATCGTATTCTTTAATATCATCTTTTATGTAATGTTTTTTTTCTTTAATTTTAACAAAATATTTGTTTGGATTGTTTCCTTGTTTCCAAGGAAAGTGGTGTTACAGTGTGTGATAGCTTAAATGGTTAAGCCAATGATCTAGTAATAAAGTGAAAATGCTAACTAACATCTCGGATGACATATCGAGGACTATACAGGATACTGGCATCCATCACAAGTGCTGTGTCCTACATGGAAGTCATCGAGAGTGAGGCGGATGGAGTGTAGAAGACAAAGGTATGACTAGTGATGATGGTCACGTGACTCAGAAGGCTGGACTGGAGGAAGGGGAAAGAAGTGCAGGTTAGACCATGCTACTGCCTGCAGCGTCTAATCAGCACACACACTGTACTGAATTTCGAGAAGTTTATGGAAAGGAGTTTGAAAATTTATTTGGAGATGTATATTGCTATGATTTATTTTACATTTGCACAAAATAATTTTGGGTGCAGAATGCATGGACTTAGCGCCGTTCACATCGACGTCATCGAGACGATGAGACAACATGAGTTGTAACATTGGCGGACTGAATCAGTAAGGAAAACGGCTGTACACCGTGACTCACTGCAACGTCCTTCACGTATTTTACTTGCGAGAAATCCTGAATCAAACCCACTGGGAAGCGAACCCGAATTGTCTTGGCAGGAGGCAAATGATCCGACAATAGTTTTGAATGTTTGGCTAGCTGGCAATTTTCATTACCAGCAAGCTGACCATTCTTAATCTATTTAATTATTTTGAACAATGCAATTGACTCTTTGACACAATATTTGTTTTCTCTAGTAACAATTTGTAGAACACATCTGGACTCTACAGATGTACATCCACACCTTACACCGGACTCAAACACGTAACACCTTGCACAGAAAGTAGGCGTACATCCAACTGCGTTACGAAAGTTGACAGTCATCTGCCGTGACCCGTATTTCTGGTGATGTCACTAGACTCAATTTAAAAGCTTATTTAGTGAACTGAATACATGTAAGGCAGTGAGCTGACAAGCAGCCAATCTTTTATTGTAGTGCTGTTTGCACTGCTGTAAAAAGGACATAGCAAAGTTTAATGCAGAAACGTAGTTCTGTTTGTATTCAGTTTGAAGTAAGTACGTGAGACGAACCATATTGGAAATTATATTTTTGTTCGGATATTTTTAATTTCTGAATGATATTCATTAAGTTGAGAAAATGGGTTTCAGGACTAGTCTGAAGTTTGTTTACCTGTAAAAAAACTGTGTAATGGAAAACAATTTTGCTTTGTATTGCACTGGTAGACGGTATTCAGCTTTTTTTATTTCCGTACAAAAATTAGTGCATTTTACATAAGATCTTAATAATACACTTGATGGAACACAAAAATGAAATAAATTTTCACACCAAGCCACTTGTTACAGAATATATGAGATTTGCCGCTATAAGTCTGACATGTAACTTTCCTCAATTTTATAGTTTTCAAAATTGGTACCAGTGGCACCCATTTCCCAACATCACTTAACCAACACCTGGTGTTTGTTCACGGACACTGTTGACAGAACATCAGTGGTATAAGGAAATGTATATAATTGTTACTACTTTTGAGAACAGTCGATTTTAAGACAAGTAACATGACACAATATTGTTTTGAAATATTTGGGACATCATATTTGCTATCAAATCCAAGTTAGGATGATTGATGTATGTGCACAATTTTCTACGCTCCTGGTAATACATGTGTCACTTAGATATGGCAATCATCAGTTGATAAGAAATTTTAGTTTCGTTTAAAATATTTAAAATTTCAGAAGTGTCCTACCCACCCGACTCATGCCGTGAAATTACGCAAGTTTAATTTCTTTGGTTATCAATACTTGAATATGCAAGAAAAAGGAAATTGTGCATTAAATTTATATTAACTGAAATGTATTTATCAAGACTCTGGTATATTAATATATGAAAAATTAAATTGAAACTTGAGCAGGTTAAAAAAAAATATCCAAATTAATTAACAGCAGCTTATTTATTAACATTCACACTTTTAGTTAAATTGCAACAATCTGAAGGGATACAAAACTGATCCCAGTTTTATAGGTTCTCTCTCCCCACTGGAGCCCGGTTTGACAGTGGCTTCCTCTACTGTTCGTCTCTTACGCACACCTCGGTCCCAACACACTGTTTCGCACTGCTCATTCGTCTACCATGCAGCGACACCATCCCAGAGGCTCCGATCCTTGCTCACGAAGCCAGTTCCTCGTCGCCCGTTGTAACTCGCCAAGAGGCTCACTCACCCTCTTCACTTCACTTCACTTCACTTCACTTCACTTCACTTCACTTCACTTCACTTCACTTCACTTCACCGAGGATTCACCGGTATCGCCCCCAGCCCCTCTCTCCCAAGAAGGTCGGCCCCGCTGTGTATACCTGCCAGCGTTATTCATGGAAAGGTTCAGTAGCCCTCGGAAGTGTGTGTCAAACTTAACACTCGAAGCTGCAAGAACAATGGCATCCTATTTATGCCAATTCACGTGGTGGGGCACTCGGAACGTGCAGAGACAACAAAGCGCCTCGTTGTTTTGACATAAAGTGTCCCGCTAATGGCAGGTCCTTGTAGTTGACACGGAGAGGCACTGGTTCGGGGTTTCCTCAGGAATTTCCACAGGCTGGCCGTCCTCGTCTCCAGCAGCTTCGTAACAGTATTTTTATCCATACAGAAAAAAATTACAAACATCTTGTGATGTTCCCTATGTTCTTAAAGCTCGCAAGTAGAAACGTATTTAGTTTTTGGCAAACGATATCTGCTAGAATACATATTATTCTTCCTTAATTACGTACGATGATTCCGTCAACCCTGTTGGCTAACAGCAAGCCAGTATCCATAGTCCTGCGCAGATGAGCAAGGATCGGGACACCTCGTGGTTGGTGAGTGGTTGGCATTCGTAACGTAGTCGGCAGCGCACCGGGCTACGGGGCGAGGGTTCTGGGTTAGAATTCCGGGTAAGACATGGATGTAATTTGTGTTGTCTTAATGCACCTACAACCACAACTACATTTTCAAAATGACTCGGGGTGACATGAAAATACAACATTAAGGGGGGGGGGGGGGGAGATGATTGGCACACTGGTGACTGTCAAAACTTGCCAGTTTGCCACTCATAATTAAAAAAAAAAAGTGGTCAGACCACACGCCTCCCACCAAGGCGATCAGGGTTCGGTTGACGTCGGGGTCAAATTCGGATTTTTTTCCCCAAGAGGGAAACGTGGCGGATGTTGCTGCGAGCGAGTGTGTTTTCTCGGGGTACTCCCGTCTCCCCCAACCAGCCATTCCTTAAGTTCTCTACATTCATGTCATTACCTTTCGTCCTCGATGTTGAAGAGATGTTCAATTATTCATTCATTAACACCTTTATTCCTTCTTACAGTCCTTCATTCATAAATAATTTTGGTATTTATTCCTTCATTAATTCATTACTTCATTCCTTTATACCATAATGATTCCTTCATTATTTAAATATTTATTTTATTTCTCCGTTAATTCTTTCAATCCTTTGTTCATTATTACATTCCTTCATTTATTATTTTATTCCTTCATTCCTTTATTCATTCCTTCATTATTTCATCATTCATTTTCCCGTTCATTCCTTCGATGTTTGTGGGTTCCAGGCGCATGCCCTCACACGGCGAACGGAAGGGGTTGGAGGGGGGAGGGGGTGGTCGTGCGCGGGCTGCGGTCCGTCGCTTCGCGCGGGAACCAGTGACCGCGGCGACGCGGTGCACGCACCCCGCACCCCCCTCCACACCCCTTTAACCCCTTCCCCCCTCCACACCCCTTTAACCCCTTCCCCCCCGCAGCGACGCCCTAGTGCGTGCGGGTTCGAGTCGTTCCGTTTCCACACCTCGTGTACGCTGTGCGCACGGACAGGAGTCCCCCTAGCTCGAGCCAGGGCGTGGGTGGACAGGATAGTTTAAGATTCTGCACTTTAGAAGGGGGGGGGGGGGATTTGAGCAAGTCTTTCAGTAATCGCCAGAGATGTGTAACATTTAACCTCGGCAACGAGCAAATTCACGTGTTCTCGTGGTGCAAATACACTTATAATACGAAACTCGGGCTTCGGACAGGAAATTTCATGTAGGATTGTTTAAAATAATGCCGAGCGTGATAAACATACGCAAATTGTGTTTTCAACTTCATTTCTTGACGCGAATCACACGTAGTTTCCACCACCCGCCGCTAGAATTAGCTGCCGGAGCAGCTACGTTGACTATCGGATCATTCGATTTTCAGAGCGAAATTTTGAACTAAGAATATAATGAAAAGGCTCCGATTAAAGCGATAAAGACTTGAAAAAAACACTATACTCCGGCTTTGGTCCAGATTTTCGACAAGGAATTTCATTAAAATACTGTCACCGTTCCTTGACTTCCGTCGCACTCACGTAATTGACTCCCACCAAATGCCGTATGCCGAGAGCTAAGATGTTACACACGGATATCATTAACAATTAGTCTTGTCCTTCAAAATGTGACAGTGTTTGTAAGGACAGGGCTTACTCGCTGACCAATCATAATCCCGGTTAACCTCGTGGATCATCTGCACATGGCCTGGAGAACAAAAGATGCGCGTGTTGACGTCATGAAGGTTGACCGTGTGGCGGGAGAGACCTAAGATGCACATAAAGTTCTGCCATTTCCGATTACACCCGAACAATCCACCTTCGGCCAGCTTCGTGATTTGTTTTATTTTTGCGCAGGAAAAATGGTCGGTTTGGTTAGCTACATTAAAACCCTTTAAAACACTATGGACGGTTAGTTAGGATAGTATAGCTACATTAAAATAAACAGAGAAATATAAATATGAATATATAAACCCGAGGTTGACCGAAGGTGAATTCTTCGGGTGTAATCGGGAACGGCAGAACTTTATGTGCATCTTAGGCTTGCCGTGTGGCGGGGAAGAGTCGTTGCCACTAGGTTGGAGGCTGTTTCGGCGGCAGGAGAGCGACCTGTTTCAAAATATGCAAGCGAACCAAGCGCACGAGTGCCCCAAACTCCCGCATGGTGGACTTTTCTGCCCCGAACATCCTCTGTCTCCTGTGTTCTCCTACGACATTAGTTGCACCACGCATGTACATGCCAGGGGTTTCCCTGCGTCGTAGCAGGTTTTACCGAGGCCCAACTTAACGTAGATTTAATCTAGTTTTTGAGATAGGGAAGTTAGTCATGGCGCCAATCGCTGCCATGGCTGGCCAATCCCCGCACATAGCACATGATACATGCGACCCTTCACTCCATGGCTAATCTCAGCAGGACTAGGCTTATGGGTGTGTGTATGTCCCTTCCCGAACATTATTTAATTTGTACGTCCAACACAGTTAAACCTTTAGACTTTTTGAGTGGTCGAACTTCAACTCTCTCTCTCTCTCTCTCTCTCTCTCTCTCTCTCTCTCTCTATATATATATATATATATATACACTAGCAGAATACTGACAAATAAATTAGTAGCTAATTAATAAATAACTGGTTCCGCAAAGTGTTCAGTTACTTGCATTACAATGTTCAAACAAGGTACTTCTGAAGCACTCTGTGGCTGCCTATTCACAGAGTTGCCACCAAATGAGATCATAATGTGTATGTAGCTCTATGATCTGTTTTCAGTTTCGTGGACGAACCAAATAATTAATTTGGGCTTAACAGCTCTTATGCATGTGCCTAGTCACGAATTCTAGTCAATAGCTGTCTATTCGTTGAGTTGTGAAACTGTGTGCGCTAGTTCAGAATATTTCTGTTTTCAACATTTATATACTATGTGTGTTTTTCTACATTCAAGTTAACAAATAACGTGCTAAGCCCTCCTTTTACAAGTTGATTAATACACGGGAACAGTGAAGTTGTAAACTGCGATTAAGGATTTATATCTTTACAAATAAACTAATCTGCAGGAAAATTCCACCGAGTTTTTATCTTACTGAAACGCTCGCGTGTGACGATAAAAACAGCCATATAAAGAAGACTAGCTGCCCGACCCGGCTTCGCACGGCTATACTAATGGAAAAAAATAAAGCCACATCTCCCATTTACAGTAATGGTAAATTAAAAACATTCAGTGAAAATTTATTACAATGCTGTATAATGTACCGGAGAGAAAATGAATAGCACCGATGGTTTCCCGACTCGTGCACGCAACGTACAACTGATGTACCCGTATTTCGCTACGGCAGTCTACAGGCAGATCACTCTTGCGCCGCTCATTATACATGCCCCTCCTTGTGGGTACGCCACTACCGCGCGATGCCCGTTGCCAAGGAGACGCAGAAGGCATGAACAATGCAAAATCCTGTTCTCATGCAGACAAAGTACCCACTGTTGCCTGGTTTTAACCACCCATGGGATCTAATTTTCGGAAAATGTCATCCTGCGTAACACAAGGAACATTACTGTGAAGTTTCAAGTCTGTAAAATATATATACTTGAAAAAAAGGACAATTTTTGATTTTTAAAGTACCCGCAAAATTCCAACGGTGATGAGGACTGCACTAACAATGAAATAGTCGTTGCCATAGAGACGAATGAAGCATCAACAAAGCAACAGCCGTTGCCATGGTGATTTCCTACCAAAAACGGGAAATTTTGATATATTACGCCCACGAAACTCCCATTGGGATCGGATTTCCACAGAATACGTTCTTAGTGAGCGTCTACATCACAAAATGAGTAACTATGCTAAATTCCAAGTCAATCGGGTGTATAGTTTTAGAGATCTCGTGATGAGTGAGTCAGTGAGTGGTATTTCGCTTATGTGTATATATATGACTTCTAGCCCCTGCGGCATTGTCAACACATACTTCGTACGTGTACTGCATGTTGTATCTAAATTGGACTTTTAGTTAGGATCCCTAATGTTATTGATAATATGATATATATCCTTCCTCGATAAATTTACTATCCAACACTGAAATAATTTTTCAAATCAGACCAGTGGTTCCTGAGATTAACGCGTTCAAACAAACAAACAAACTCTTCAGCTTTATAATATTAGAATATATATCTTATATATAAAATTCTCGTGTCACAGTTTTCGTTGCCATACTCCTCCGAAACGGCTTGACCGATTTTGATGAAATTTTTTGTGCTTATCCGGTATCTATGAGAATCGGCCAACATCTATTTTTCATCCCCCTAAATGTTAGGGGTAGTCCACCCCTATTTTTTTTTTTTTAATTTCCAGTTTTTGGTAGGAAATCACCATGGCAACGGCTGTTGCTTTGTTGATGCTTCATTCGTCTCTATGGCAACGGCTATTTCATTGTTAGTGCAGTCCTCATCACCGTTGAAATTTTGCAAGTGGTAGTGGGAGGGGGAGGTGTGGTGGTAGTGGGAGGGGGAGGTGTGGTGGTAGTGGGGGGTGGAGGGGGAGGTGTGGTGGTAGTGGGGGGTGGAGGGGGAGGTGTGGTGGTAGTGGGAAGGGGAGGTGTGGCGGGAGTGGGAGGGGGAGGTGTTGTGGGAATTGCTGGTAGTGGGAAGGGGAGGTGTGGCGGGAGTGGGAGGGGGAGGTGTGGCGGTAGTGGGCAGGGGTAGGGGGAGGGTGGGAGAGGGACCGCCGACGCCGAGCAGATTTTTTCGCGAAATATGCCTGCCCCTAATGTTCCTTATGTTACGCAGGATGACATTTTCCGAAAATTAGATCTAATGGGTGGTTAAAACCAGGCAACAGTGGGTACTTTGTCTGCATGAGAACAGTATTTTGCATTGTTCATGCCTTCTGCGTCTCCATGGCAACGGGCATCGCGCGGCAGTGGCGTACCCACGAGGAGGAGCATGTATTATGAGCGGCGCAAGAGTGATCTGCCTGTAGACTGCCGTAGCGAAGTACGGGTACATCAGTTGTACGTTGCGTGCACGAGTCGGGTAACCATCGGTGCTATTCATTTTCTCTTCGGTACATTATACAGCATTGTAATATATTTTCACTGCCCGACCCGGCTTCGCACGGCTATACTAATGAAAAAAAAATTAAGCCACAACTCCCATTTACAGTAATGGTAAATAAAAAAAATTCAGTGAAAATATATTACAATGCGGTATAATGTACCGAAGAAAAAATGAGTAAATGAATATAGTTCATATGAGGACAGGGGAGGAGGGAGGGGGATTCGGGGATTATGTCACTTCCTTCGACCATGCACACACGAAAAAGTGTCCCGTTACGTTCATCAGCCATGTACGCACGAAAAAATGTCCCGTTACAGTAGTTGGAAAAGGGGGGTTCAAGAACAGGCGCAGGAGCCAGGAGCCGGCACCTTTAACCTCGAACCTTGACCTTGACCTTTACCTATGACCTTGAACATTGACTTTGACCTTGAACATTGACCTTGACATTAAACCTTGACCTTGACCTTGAAATTTGACCTTGAACATTGACCTTGAACCTTGAACATTGATCTTGACCTTGACCTTTAACTTTGACCCTGAACTTTGACCTTGACCTTGAAATTTGACCTTGACCTTGAAATTTTACCCTGACATTGAAATTCGACCCTGACCTTTAGCCTTGCAACCCTCGATGTTGCCAACCTGATAACGTCATCTAATCCATATGCTAACCTAACCTAACCTAACCTAACCTAACCTATCCTAACCTAAACTAAACTAAACTAACCTCACCTAACCTAATCCATATGCTAATCTATGCTAACCCTACCTAACCTAACCTAACCTAACCTAACCTAACCTAACCTAACCTAAACTAAACTAAACTAAACTAAACTAAACTAACATCACCTAACCTAATCCATATGCTAATCTATGCTAACCTAACCTAACCTAACCTAACCTAACCTAAACTAAACTAAACTAAACTAAACTAACCTAACCTAACCTAACCTAACCAAACCTAACCTAACCTAACCTAACCTAACCTAATCCATATGCTAATCTATGCTAACCTAACCTAACCTAACCTAACCTAATCCATATGCTAATCTATGCTAACCTAACCTAATCCATGCCAATCTATGCTAATCCATACCAATCTATGCTAATCCATGTCAATATATTCCAATCCGTATCCCATTTTTGCTAATTCGTATACCAATCTATGCTAACCTGTATGCCAATATATGCTAATCCATATGCCAATCTATGCTAATCCATATGTTAATCCATGCTAATCCATTTACCATTTTGTATTTCTAGAAATTTCCACCAACTTCGAATCGTGACGTCACCGTTGCACTTTTCGTCACGGCCGCCATCTTGGATTTGAATTTTTTTTCGAACTTCAACTTTTCGAAATTTAATGTAAACATCAGCCGCCATCTTTTGCCTTCCTTAATGCATACCTAAGGCGCCACATTTGAAATTAAAATTATTATACAGCCAACATCTTTAATTCCAGCACAGACTACCAGATGGCGCTAAATTCAAAAATTAGTTGCCAGAGACGCCGCCATCTTGGTTCTCAAGTTGGCTGGTAGATGTCGCTAGTATCGCGCGCCAAATTCAAAAATTAGTTGCCAGAGGCGCCGCCATCTTGGTTCTCAAGTTGGCTGGTAGATGGCGCCACCGTCGCCATATTTTAGTTAATATAATCGATACCAGATGACGCCACCGTCGCCATCTTTTAGTTCATATAATCGATACCAGATGATGCCACCGTCGCCATCTTTAATTCTTAAAGTTACTGCCGGAGCGCGCCACCGTCACCATCTTTAATTCTTAAATTTACTGCCGGATGGCGCCAAGTGTTATGTAGTCAGTCTAGACAAGTCGGGATAAGTTTGGAACCTGTAGCCATATTCTAAACTACGTTTCATATATATATATATATATATATATATATATATATATATATATGTATGCATTTATATGTTTAGGTTTGATGATAGAGTAATGCAAGGGAATGGCTTTTCATTTATATTTGCGACAAACAAACCATCCATCCGATTACATTATTCCAAGTGACCATATTGGATGATGACATCACCGTTGCAATTTCCGTTACGGCCGCCATCTTTAAATATATTATCCGAGTTTAATGAAAAATTTTTTAAAATTTATAAAAAAAAAAAAAAAAAACTTTTACGACACAGAGCTCGGAGTCCTCGGTTCGAACCTAGTGAGGGCAAAAAAAAAAATGGCGACCGATCCTTCACTCGTGGTGGCTGCAGGAAGACTGACTCCCACCACTTTTTTTTTCAAAGTATATATAATGTCATCTAGTATGATGCCATGTCCGCCATCTTGTCTTCGATGCTGGAAGCCATCATCATTGTATCGTCAGCGAGAGTACGCTGACACCATGTTAGTTTAGTTCTTATCCACTAGAGTGCAGTAATCATTTATTACTGTGACACCAGCCATCTTGAAATTTGGCCGCCATCTTGAAAATCCGTAATTATTTAGCTAGGAATTCAGGAAAAAGTTCAAAATTCATTAAATAAATCACTCATTAATTTACATATTGATTCGATCCGCTCCTGTCCTCGGTTCGATATCCGATGGATGTAATAATGTTTAATTGTATGTAAAAATAATAATTTCAATAAACCATGTTCAACATTCGTAAAGAGACTCTAAATCCTCTACGACCATCATCCTATCAGACATCAAGACCACCATATTGGAAATGCGTAATTTTAATGCTAGAGATCCGGGAAAAAGTTCAAAATTCATTAAATAATTTTGTAATCTATATACTGATTGATTAGATCGACTTAGGTCCTTGGTTCGATCCCTGACCGATACAAAACAACTTTAATATTTTAATAAAGTACCACTAAAGTGTCAGGTTTGAGAAAATAAAAAACACCGAAAGTTCTTTTAAAAAAACTTTTATTACATAAATTATACACTACCACAAGTACAAAAAACACACAGACAAATTACCAAAGTTTCGTGGATCTCTCGATTCAAACAGTCTTCTTACTATACGGACTATGTCCTTTACATGACTTTAAATGTCTATTCAGTTTATCAGCTCGACATATTGGTACACCACAATTTGCACACAAAGTCGAATTATCGACTTCATTAAAAGGACAGTGATATATTTCGTGTCGTTGTGCACTTCGAATATTTGCCAATGTTTTGTTACAAAATATACAGCTTGATTCCGATGAATGTGCAGCCAGTCTATCACAATTCCTGAGGTGCCGTTTTAATCTTCCATATTGTACAAACTTGCTTAAACACCTGTTGCACTGATATTTAATGCGTTCAGAGTTATTACTACAATTGTGTATTACATAATCACATAATTTCAAGTTTTTGATCTTCCCACAGTACGTGCAGTCGGGTGATGGAACACCGCTGGTTGCTCCTTCCTTCATCAATGCCACTGGAACTGTTGACAACCATTGTAACACTGCTGACATGTTAAATTCTGAAGCCGTTGAGGTCTGCTCTGCGGAAGATGTTACATACGTCGAAATCTCCTGCTGTGCTGAGAGAGCAGGTGTAGCTGTAGACGTCGTTGTCATCGTGCTCTGCACTGATGATGGTAGACCTTCGATCCAGGTTGGTGTAGATAGAGGTAATGATGCCACTGAAATCTCAAGAACAGCTAATTGACACGACTCATGCACCAGAAGAAACAAACTAGGCGATCCTTACACCGCCGATGTCAGTAACAAACTGAGCATCCTGCTGTCTAGGACTCGCTTATATACATGCACCATATGGAATAATACGCTAGTCAAATCAAGAACCATCAACAATAATACTAGAGTCAAAACAACATTAAAATTAGAAGGACCGTCAACGAAAAGGCAGCAGAATAAAAAAAAAGGCAGCACATTTGTAAACACCATCAACAAAAAGGAAGCACAGTTTAGAAGCACCATCAATGTAAAGGCAGCACATTTTGAAAGCACAATCAATAAAGAGAGCACATTTGGAAGCACCATCAACAAAAAGGAAGCACATTTTGGAAGCACCATCAACGTAAAGGCAGCACATTTTGGAAGCACAATCAATAAAGAGAGCACATTTGGAAGCACCATCAAAAAGGAAGCACATTTTGGAAGCACCATCAACATAAAGGCAGCACATTTTGGAAGCACAATCGCAGCACATTCGGAAGCACCATCAACAAAAAGGAAGCACATTTTGGAAGCACCATCAAAAAGGCAGCACATTTTGGAAGCACCATCAAAAAGGCAGCACATTTTGGAAGCACAATCAAAAAAGGCAGCAAATTTGGAAGCACCATCAACAAAAGAAGGAAGCACATTTTGGAAGCACCATCAAAAAGGCAACACATTTGGTAACACAAGTTACGAGAACTAAGTCTTAGTTAGAAATCAGAATGCAAGAAATAAAAACATTAAATTTTTACTTTTAATATTTAATTTATTTCTTAAGAATATACAAATAGAAGTAAAATAAGCCATTATTGTATGTAGCCAGCTTTCCTCAGTTATTCGAGTATGAAGGATATTTCTTTTATGCACGAATAGTTTCCTGCACAAAGCGAGCCATGTAGAAGTCTTAGCCGGTCAACCAATAAGTTTGGATCTTTCCACGATGTGTAATCAATCTCTTCTACCACCATCTCACTTGCTTGTTTATTATAAATACTTTTAATATCACAATCGTCCCAGTGATCATAATAAGCGTTATCAGATTTATTTATTAAAACACATTGTTTCCATCGTTTCGGTCTCAGGTAACCGTTACATTCTTCGATCTTGTTAGCTTTAGGTGCTTCATCACAGTCTATGCTTTTGTCAACAGCCTCAGAGTCACTGTAACAATCACTGTAGAAGACATCCTCTTCACCCAGATTACCATATGAATTCGATATCGATGATGTCGAAGTGCCATTATCGTCTTCATGCTTCCTTTTTAGGAGTCCATCATTTTTACAAAGTAAGAAAGATCTACTTGAATTCGGCTGGAATGTATTCTCACTTTTCACGTTAAGGATTCTTCCATTGTCTTCATTCTTCCATAAATCATCATTATCCTTTAATTTAAGTTCTTCGTCGAGATCGGAAGAGCCACGAACATAATCTCTCTCAAGACAAGGAAAATTATTGTCGTAATGCAGATCACTATTCCTTAGTCTAGTAGATCCATCGTTGTACTCTGGCTTGTACGCAGGCTTAACGTTACAAGTTCTGTCATGTCTTTTTAAGCTCTCTCTCCGCGTAAACGACTTGTTACATCGAACGCAACTTATCATATTGCGTAGTGGATTTTTAACACAGTCATTCTTCTGGTGTTGTCTTCCATTCTTTCTCAAGATAAATTCTTTGCTGCAAAACTTACACCTGTGTCCTTTCGATACAGCGACAGACACCGAATCAGGATTCATATTAGTTACTGTGACTAATGTTAGATACAAACAGACAGTTTTCCAATTGGAACCATTACTTAAATATAATTTTTTTAAATATTTCTTAAGCGAGAGTTAAGTTATCTCATGCAAAGGTACTTGTTGTAAGTAGTTCTGCTTTTCAACAACAGATGACACCACGTATTGCTTGCAGGTAAATAATATTTCTTTCTTTCATGCGGGATGCATGATTCTCACTAACGATCGCAATAGAGGGATGGCATCGCTAGACTCCAAGGAGAAGGTAGTTTGTTCTTCCAGTTAGTGTTTCTCAGATTTCTCAGGCTATTTATTATTATTTGACTGAATAATAATTTTTTTTTTTAAATTCCATCTAATAAAAATAAAATAGAAGCACTCAGAGAAAACCATCAGGGATGATGTCGTTTATAAACATCATAAATTACCATTTTTTTTTAAAAAAAAAGTCCAAGTTCAATCCTGCTTAAGCAAAAGAGTTCAAAAGCGGGCTTGTGCTAGAACTCTCATGTTGCTTAAGCAAAGAGTTCACAAGCGGGCTTGTGCTAGAACTCTCATGTTGCTTAAGCAAAGAGTTCACAAGCGGGCTTGTGCTAGAACTCTCATGTTGCTTAAGCAGGATTGAATTTGGACTTTTTTTTTAAAAAAAAAAGGTAATTTATGATGTTTATAAACGACATCATCCCTGATGGTTTTCTCTGAGTGCTTCTATTTTATTTTTATTAGATGGAATTTAAAAAAAAAATTATTATTCAGTCAAATAATAATAAATAGCCTGAGAAATCTGAGAAACACTAACTGGAAGAACAAACTACCTTCTCCTTGGAGTCTAGCGATGCCATCCCTCTATTGCGATCGTTAGTGAGAATCATGCATCCCGCATGAAAGAAAGAAATATTATTTACCTGCAAGCAATACGTGGTGTCATCTGTTGTTGAAAAGCAGAACTACTTACAACAAGTACCTTTGCATGAGATAACTTAACTCTCGCTTAAGAAATATTTAAAAAAATTATATTTAAGTAATGGTTCCAATTGGAAAACTGTCTGTTTGTATCTAACATTAGTCACAGTAACTAATATGAATCCTGATTCGGTGTCTGTCGCTGTATCGAAAGGACACAGGTGTAAGTTTTGCAGCAAAGAATTTATCTTGAGAAAGAATGGAAGACAACACCAGAAGAATGACTGTGTTAAAAATCCACTACGCAATATGATAAGTTGCGTTCGATGTAACAAGTCGTTTACGCGGAGAGAGAGCTTAAAAAGACATGACAGAACTTGTAACGTTAAGCCTGCGTACAAGCCAGAGTACAACGATGGATCTACTAGACTAAGGAATAGTGATCTGCATTACGACAATAATTTTCCTTGTCTTGAGAGAGATTATGTTCGTGGCTCTTCCGATCTCGACGAAGAACTTAAATTGAAGGATGATGATGATTTATGGAAGAATGAAGACAATGGAAGAATCCTTAACGTGAAAAGTGAGAATACATTCCAGCCGAATTCAAGTAGATCTTTCTTACTTTGTAAAAATGATGGACTCCTAAAAAGGAAGCATGAAGACGATAATGGCACTTCGACATCATCGATATCAGTGGCGGATTTACAAATTTTCCAGGTATAGGCTGCAAAGTTTTTGCCGCCCTTGCCTCTACAATTTTCATGTCCTAGATTAAGTTCGTTACAATCCCTTTTTGCGCGATTTTTGGTTGGCAAAATCATCGATTATATCGTCGTAAGTAATATTGTTCATTAATTCCGACTCTATGCACAAAAGTGCTAAAGCGTTTAATTTTTCTTGGCTCAAGGTCGATCTCAGATAATTTTTTACCCTTTTTAGACAAGAAAAACTTCTCTCACCCGAACAATTTGTCGCTGGTGTACATAAGGCCATACGAAGGGCTATGTCCAAGTTCGGATAAACGTTCTGCAAACTTTGTTTTCGCAGAAACGAAGATAGACTCTGTAATGATGTAAAATCTGGTTTTACCAGAATGCTTTGCGAAGATATGTGGCTTTGAAAATGTATGCATTCTTGAACCAACTCAGTCTCTAAATCATTAGGATACATTTTTTCTAAGGACAGAGCCTTTTTCGTAAGGGTTGATAATGATAACTCGCTCATTTTGGTCAGAAATGAAAATTTTTCATTGAAATTGTCGTATGCCTTCTTCCTTTTTTCTAATTCGGATACGAGTCAATCAATGATGACGAGAAATGTATTAACCCTGAAAGTATCGCTAGTATCACTCGCTGTCATACTCATTTCTTCATCGGGTGTTTCATCAGCAAATTTTTTTCTTTTCAGTTGTCTTTTTCCCAAGTCTTTTGTGTACTGCTTCGACGCACTTAATTCCATTGCCATTTCTTCGAAATACTTGAAGTTTTCTCGTTGCTCTACGAAAAACTTGCGAAGAGATTCATAAAGATCGGCTACAGTAATCAAATCTACGGTAGAAGCCTGGATTTGAACATTTACTTTGTTTATTCTTTCCAAAAAAACATTCCACACAACAACCATTAACGCTGTTTCCAGTTTTTTTAATTTTGAAAGAATTCCCATTGCTTCATTTCTTGTGACAGGCTTTTCGGTGCAGTCATTCCTGATTGTTTCCAAAGCTTTAATGACTTCGTGCCACGAATCTCTCAAACTTCTGCATGCATCCTCTCTAGCTGACCAACGTGTGAGGTTTACTCTCTTGACTGTTTTGCCTTCTCCGACTTCAGTCATCAATATCTTCCAGCGTTGTGTTGAACTTGAAAAAAAAACGTATATTTCTTGGAGCAACATGAAGAATCGACAAGCTTCTGTGCAAGATTCAGCAGTCGCAGTTGCCACTAAATTTAAAGAATGGGCAGAGCAAGGAACGAAAAAAGCAAACGGTGCTTGACTTTGAATTTTAGCCTGTAAGCCATTGTATATGCCAGACATATTTGCGGCATTGTCATACGATTGTCCACGGCAGTCTTCAATGTTCAAACCCAAGGTTTTTAGTTCCGAAGTAATGGCAGCAAACATTTCTTCAGCTTTATGTCCCACTGAGGGCAAAAACTTGAGGAATCTTTCACAGGGTTCTCCTGTTTCTAAAACATACCGAATCACGAAGGTGAGCTGGTCCACATGTGCTATATCCGGTGTTGAATCGATGATTAAGGAAAAGTATTTCTCCCTTCTTATCTCGTCTCCAATTTGCTTCAAGACTTTATGGCACATCAAAAGTATAAATTCATCACAAACGGTCTTCGATAAGTAACTGGTACTTCCGGATCCTTGATTCCCAAATCGTTCAATATGACTGGCTAAGAAAGGATCAAACTCAGCTAACAGTTCCAGAATCATAAAATAATTTCCGTTGTGTGGATCACCGAACTTTTCACTTTTTCCTCTAAAAGCGAGACCTCTTGAACACAGCCGCTTCACTACAGCAACAACCCTTTTCAGAACATTTCTCCAATAAGTAATTTCTTCATCAATTTGCAAATGCAGTAAATTGTCGATTCGACCATCAATCGCACTTCTAGCTTTCAGACTAAGGATACTGGATTTATGACGCGCAGAGTTTTCATGCTGAGCTACTCGGTGTTCTGCATTTTTCCAGTCATTAAATCCTTCGTTCTCGAACTGAGTTTTATTCTCCAATGGACCGAATGCTAAACATGGTCCGCAATATACGGAACTCTTACTTTCAGAGTAAACCAGCCAATTTCGGCCCTTCACTTCATTGTTTTTCATTTTTCTTTGAAAGATACTCACTGGCAAGAAACGACGTTGATCAGCATATAGTTTTCCACTTTTAGAGAAGTCAGAAGACTTGTTTTGATAAAAGCCGCATCTTGCAATAATTTCCCTTAAAGTATCGTTAATTTCCCATAAAGCTGGATCTTTGTTTTGATCTACAGTTGTTTGCTTTTGGTCATCATTTAACGATTCGGTCTGAGAGGCATCTTCAATTTTGGAGCACTCGTCGTCAAGAACATAATCATCAGTTTTTTCTTTAGTCGATAGTTCAACAGATGACAGTTGGGCAGCAGAATTAAAGTCCGTTTCATCCTTTCCAGATTGCATTGTTGAAGTTCCCGTTTTTTCGACCCAATTTTCATTTTTAAAAAAACTGTCAATTTTTGTGGTTTTTCGTATAATTTGCTCTTGTTCTTCTTTTTTTATTTTGGCCTTCTTTTTGTACTCCGCTCCACTAAATCGCTTTCTCCCATCACTCATTTTCACAATTTTTTCTTCAGGAACTGAAATGGAAAGGATTAAATTAACAAGTTTATTTTTCGTACACAAGCAGCGATAGGGGAGGGCAGGGTAACGTAGCCAGAGCGAGCAAAGTGGCCATTGGCTGTTACTCAGCTGGAGAGTGATGAAGTTTGGTAGCGAGGATGTGAAACATTTGTAAGAGACGCCATTAGTGTTCTGAGAGCACCCGGTCTGTTTGCAGTGAAAGTTATTTGTTTTATTAAGGTTTTACTGGTTTTACTATTTCTGATGTAACATGTAAGGTAAGTAATAATTACTGTTGATCATTATTAAATACACAGTAATGCCATAATTATTTAATATAGCCTATCCAAATTAGCATGTTTTAAACTTTAATACCACATATTAATAACTGTAGAAGATGTCTTTTTTTTGCTAGTTTTTTTGTAATGGCGTCTCAGAGGGCAAAGTGGCCAGCCACCACCGCATGTTCACTTTGCCCGAACTGTATATACTTAGCTCTATTTATGTATTACTAAATAATAAAACAAACTATTGAACATTTTACATTTTTTTTAATCTACACTGTAAATTTCTAACGTGTTTTGCAATGTGTGTGTTGTTTTCGTGTGGGGAACGACCTTACACAAAAATTTGCCAGCAGGAGAGGCTTGGCAGATAAGGTGGCAGTATCTCAAGGACGGCTCATATTTCACAAACAAGTGCAGGTGGCCGGAAATGGTATCCCGTGATTTAGTTTCCTTAAGATAAAAGAAAAATGAAAAAAAAAATGTCATATCATTTACCCGATTAGTGCGACGGGCAAACAAAAAACAAACATGAGTCGCTCCAATATTTACATTTTAATGGTGTTTTGATTGTACGAAAACTATATTATTGAAGGGTTATTTTATATTTTGATTTTAATTACAATATACAATTTATGTATCGTTTTATCTTAGGATGGCCACGTTACCCTGCTCACCCCTATCCTTCTTTCAGAATTCACATAATAAATAGTTAACGTAAAAGCGTATTTTTTTAATGCTATCACGAAAAAATTAAAATTTCTTTGCATGGTTTCCGATGAATTGTTTATTGTGAATTATTATTTCTATTTTTTGATGTTTGCTTCATTGAAAAAGACAAAATGACAAGATAACCATGAGCAATCTTTTAGAATACTATTTATAGTTAATATGAAAATGTTCTAAATTTAACGTGACCATGTTCCAAGCTTCAAAATGAAAAATATTATTGCAGGGCTTTTTCAATAAATTTATTCGTTATCGTTACAGATGCTTTATTATAATGTATTATGATTTTAAAAAGTTTTTACTTACCGGTGCTGTGAAAATATTCATACAATGATACAATTCACGAAACACTTCGAAAAATAACAGTCCACACGACACACCTACGTACAAATATCAATTCGTTATGCAATACACGCGTAAGACAACTGTGGTCCCGACTCCCGAGGTAACAGCTCTAATTGCCGCCCCACCCGCGACATGACGCGGTTCGACCATTGAGGCGGACTAGGAGAAGGGAGGGGACAGTCTGGCGGAAGGGATAGCGGCGGAGGGAGGGCGGAGGGGCCCTTCTGACCTTGGGTAGTCACATTTTTCCCGGGACCATAGTTGTCTTGGGCGTGTAGTGCCAACCGAGGCCTTGTCCATTAAAATTCGCATTTACTGACTAGCGAACTAGCTGTTTTACTCTGGAATATGGAAGTTTGCTACACGGATTCACGGAACGTACAATGACAAGGGAGAGGGGAAAGTCATCGGCAAAATTTGTTGCAGACTTCTATTTGTAAAACATCAGAAAACAGAAAACCGTCATGCAGAAATATTTTTGATTTCTATGAGGTAGCAAAAAAAAAAAATCGGTCCCCAAATTTGCCGCCCCAAAAATCTGCCGCCCTAGGCTCAAGCCTACTCAGCCTACTGGTAAATCCGCCACTGATCGATATCGAATTCATATGGTAATCTGGGTGAAGAGGATGTCTTCTACAGTGATTGTTACAGTGACTCTGAGGCTGTTGACAAAAGCATAGACTGTGATGAAGCACCTAAAGCTAACAAGATCGAAGAATGTAACGGTTACCTGAGACCGAAACGATGGAAACGATGTGTTTTAATAAATAAATCTGATAACGCTTATTATGATCACTGGGACGATTGTGATATTAAAAGTATTTATAATAAACAAGCAAGTGAGATGGTGGTAGAAGAGATTGATTACACATCGTGGAAAGATCCAAACTTATTGGTTGACCGGCTAAGACTTCTACATGGCTCGCTTTGTGCAGGAAACTATTCGTGCATAAAAGAAATATCCTTCATACTCGAATAACTGAGGAAAGCTGGCTACATACAATAATGGCTTATTTTACTTCTATTTGTATATTCTTAAGAAATAAATTAAATATTAAAAGTAAAAATTTAATGTTTTTATTTCTTGCATTCTGATTTCTAACTAAGACTTAGTTCTCGTAACTTGTGTTACCAAATGTGTTGCCTTTTTGATGGTGCTTCCAAAATGTGCTTCCTTCTTTTGTTGATGGTGCTTCCAAATGTGCTGCCTTTTTTGATTGTGCTTCCAAAATGTGCTGCCTTTTTGATGGTGCTTCCAAAATGTGCTGCCTTTTTGATGGTGCTTCCAAAATGTGCTTCCTTTTTGTTGATGGTGCTTCCGAATGTGCTGCGATTGTGCTTCCAAAATGTGCTGCCTTTATGTTGATGGTGCTTCCAAAATGTGCTTCCTTTTTGATGGTGCTTCCAAATGTGCTCTCTTTATTGATTGTGCTTCCAAAATGTGCTGCCTTTACGTTGATGGTGCTTCCAAAATGTGCTTCCTTTTTGTTGATGGTGCTTCCAAATGTGCTCTCTTTATTGATTGTGCTTTCAAAATGTGCTGCCTTTACATTGATGGTGCTTCTAAACTGTGCTTCCTTTTTGTTGATGGTGTTTAAAAATGTGCTGCCTTTTTTTTTGATTCTGCTGCCTTTTCGTTGACGGTCCTTCTATTTTTAATGTTGTTTTGACTCTAGTATTATTGTTGATGGTTCTTGATTTGACTAGCGTATTATTCCATACGGTGCATGTATATAAGCGAGTCCTAGACAGCAGGATTCTCAGTTTGTTACTGACATCGGCGGTGTAAGGATCGCCTAGTTTGTTTCTTCTGGTGCATGAGTCGTGTCAATTAGCTGTTCTTGATATTTCGATGGCATCATTACCTCTATCTACACCAACCTGGATCGAAGGTCTACCATCATCAGTGCAGAGCACGATGACAACGACGTCTACAGCTACACCTGCTCTCTCAGCACAGCAGGAGATTTCGACGTATGTAACATCTTCCGCAGAGCAGACCTCAACGGCTTCAGAATTTAACATGTCAGCAGTGTTACAATGGTTGTCAACAGTTCCAGTGGCATTGATGAAGGAAGGAGCAACCAGCGGTGTTCCATCACCCGACTGCACATACTGTGGGAAGATAAAAAACTTGAAATTATGGGATTATGTAATACACAATTGTAGTAATAACTCTGAACGCATTAAATATCAGTGCAACAGGTGTTTAAGCAAGTTTGTACAATATGGAAGATTAAAACGGCACCTCAGGAATTGTGATAGACTGGCTGCACATTCATCGGAATCAAGCTGTATATTTTGTAACAAAACATTGGCAAATATTCGAAGTGCACAACGACACGAAATATATCACTGTCCTTTTAATGAAGTCGATAATTCGACTTTGTGTGCAAATTGTGGTGTACCAATATGTCGAGCTGATAAACTGAATAGACATTTAAAGTCATGTAAAGGACATAGTCCGTATAGTAAGAAGACTGTTTGAATCGAGAGATCCACGAAACTTTGGTAATTTGTCTGTGTGTTTTTTGTACTTGTGGTAGTGTATAATTTATGTAATAAAAGTTTTTTTAAAAGAACTTTCGGTGTTTTTTATTTTCTCAAACCTGACACTTTAGTGGTACTTTATTAAAATATTAAAGTTGTTTTGTATCGGTCAGGGATCGAACCAAGGACCTAAGTCGATCTAATCAATCAGTATATAGATTACAAAATTATTTAATGAATTTTGAACTTTTTCCCGGATCTCTAGCATTAAAATTACGCATTTCCAATATGGTGGTCTTGATGTCTGATAGGATGATGGTCGTAGAGGATTTAGAGTCTCTTTACGAATGTTGAACATGGTTTATTGAAATTATTATTTTTACATACAATTAAACATTATTACATCGATCGGATATCGAACCGAGGACAGGAGCGGATCGAATCAATATGTAAATTAATGAGTGATTTATTTAATGAATTTTGAATTTTTTCCTGAATTCCTAGCTAAATAATTACGGATTTTCAAGATGGCGGCCAAATTTCAAGATGGCTGGTGTCACAGTAATAAATGATTACTGCACTCTAGTGGATAAGAACTAAACTAACATGGTGTCAGCGTACTCTCGCTGACGATACAATGATGATGGCTTCCAGCATCGAAGACGAGATGGCGGACATGGCATCATACTAGTTGACATTATATATACTTTGAAAAAAAAAAGTGGTGGGAGTCAGTCTTCCTGCAGCCACCACGAGTGAAGGATCGGTCGCCATTTTTTTTTTGCCCTCACTAGGTTCGAACCGAGGACTCCGAGCTCTGTGTCGTAAAAGTTTTTTTTTTTTTTTCTAAATTTTAAAATTTTTTTCATTAAACTCGGATAATATATTTAAAGATGGCGGCCGTAACGGAAATTGCAACGGTGATGTCATCATCCAATATGGTCACTTGGAATAATGTAATCGGATGGATGGTTTGTTTGTCGCAAATATAAATGAAAAGCCATTCCCTTGCATTACTCTATCATCAAACCTAAACATATAAATGCATACATATATATATATATGAAACGTAGTTTAGAATATGGCTACAGGTTCCAAACTTATCCCGACTTGTCTAGACTGACTACATAACACTTGGCGCCATCCGGCAGTAAATTTAAGAATTAAAGATGGTGACGGTGGCGCGCTCCGGCAGTAACTTTAAGAATTAAAGATGGCGACGCCGGCATCATATGGTATCGATTATATGAACTAAAAGATGGCGATGGTGGCGTCATCTGGTATCGATTATATTAACTAAAATATGGCGACGGTGGCGCCATCTACCAGCCAACTTGAGAACCAAGATGGCGGCGCCTCTGGCAACTAATTTTTGAATTTGGCGCGCGATACTAGCGACATCTACCAGCCAACTTGAGAACCAAGATGGCGGCGTCTCTGGCAACTAATTTTTGAATTTAGCGCCATCTGGTAGTCTGTGCTGGAATTAAAGATGGTGGCTGTATAATAATTTTAATTTCAAATGTGGCGCCTTAGGTATGCATTAAGGAAGGCAAAAGATGGCGGCTGATGTTTACATTAAATTTCGAAAAGTTGAAGTTCGAAAAAAAATTCGAATCCAAGATGGCGGCCGTGACGAAAAGTGCAACGGTGACGTCACGATTCGAAGTTGGTGGAAATTTCTAGAAATACAAAATGATAAATGGATTAGCATGGATTAACATATGGATTAGCATAGATTGGCATATGGATTAGCATAGATTGGCATACAGGTTAGCATAGATTGGTATACGAATTAGCAAAAATGGGATACGGATTGGAATAGATTGACATGGATTAGCATAGATTGGTATGGATTAGCATAGATTGGCATGGATTAGGTTAGGTTAGCATAGATTAGCATATTGATTAGGTTAGGTTAGGTTAGGTTAGGTTAGGTTTGGTTAGGTTAGGTTAGGTTAGGTTAGTTTAGTTTAGTTTAGTTTAGTTTAGGTTAGGTTAGGTTAGGTTAGGTTAGCATAGATTAGCATATGGATTAGGTTAGGTGATGTTAGTTTAGTTTAGTTTAGTTTAGTTTAGGTTAGTTTAGTTTAGTTTAGTAAAGTTTAGTTTAGGTTAGGTTAGGTTAGGTTAGGTTAGGTTAGGTTAGGTTAGGTTAGGTTAGCATAGATTAGCATATGGATTAGGTTAGGTGAGGTTAGTTTAGTTTAGTTTAGGTTAGGATAGGTTAGGTTAGGTTAGGTTAGGTTAGGTTAGGTTAGGTTAGCATATGGATTAGATGACGTTATCAGGTTGGCAACATCGAGGGTTGCAAGGCTAAAGGTCAGGGTCGAATTTCAATGTCAGGGTAAAATTTCAAGGTCAAGGTCAAATTTCAAGGTCAAGGTCAAAGTTCAGGGTCAAAGTTAAAGGTCAAGGTCAAGATCAATGTTCAAGGTTCAAGGTCAATGTTCAAGGTCAAATTTCAAGGTCTAGGTCAAGGTTAAATATCAAGGTGAATGTTCAATGTCAAAGTCAATGTTCAAGGTCATAGTTAAAGGTCAAGGTCAAGGTTCAAGGTTAAAGGTGCCGGCTCCTGGCTCCTGCGCCTGTTCTTGAACCCCCCATTTCCAACTACTGTAACGGGACATTTTTTCGTGCGTACATGGCTGATGAACGTAACGGGACACTTTTTTCGTGTGTGCATGGTCGAAGGAAGTGACATAATCCCCGAATCCCCCTCCCTCCTCCCCTGTCCTCATATGAACTGTATTCATTTACTAAAATGAATAGCACCGATGGTTACCCGACTCGTGCACGCAACGTACAACTGATGTACCCGTACTTCGCTACGGCAGTCTACAGGCAGATCACTCTTGCGCCGCTCATAATACATGCCCCTCCTCGTGGGTACGCCACTGCCGCGCGATGCCCGTTGCCATGGAGACGCAGAAGGCATGAACAATGCAAAATACTGTTCTCATGCAGACAAATTACCCACTGTTGCCTGGTTTTAACCACCCATTAGATCTAATTTTCGGAAAATGTCATCCTGCGTAACATAAGGAACATTAGGGGCAGGCATATTTCGCGAAAAAATCTGCTCGGCGTCGGCGGTCCCTCTCCCACCCTCCCCCTACCCCTGCCCAATACCGCCACACCTCCCCCTCCCACTCCCGCCACACCTCCTCTTCCCACTACCACCATTTCCCACAACACCTCCCCCTCCCACTCCCGCCACACCTCCCCTTCCCACTACCACCACACCTCCCCCTCCCACTACCACTTGCAAAATTTCAACGGTGATGAGGACTGCACTAACAATGAAATAGCCGTTGCCATAGAGACGAATGAAGCATCAACAAAGCAACAGCCGTTGCCATGGTGATTTCCTACCAAAAACTGGAAATAAAAAAAAATTAGGGGTGGACTACCCCTAACATTTAGGGGGATGAAAAATAGATGTTGGCCGATTCTCATAGATACCGGATAAGCACAAAAAATTTCATCAAAATCGGTCAAGCCGTTTCGGAGGAGTATGGCAACGAAAACTGTGACACGAGAATTTTATATATAAGAGATATATATATATATATGTATGTGTGTGTGTGTGTGTGTGTGTGTGTACACACAAACACACGTTTTGCATTATTAACTGGTAAATTTGAATTTTTAAAATTTTTGTGCGGTATAAATAGCTAAGAATGATGATGAAATAGAATAAATAACTGGAAAATGTTTGGGTTTAAAGACAATGCTCGTGGTTACAGCGTAGTATGGCTTGAATTCATTCAAGAAAAAATTATGTAGCCTTTAAAATCATAAAAATTCTGAGAATTTTAAAAGGCTACGTAAAATTCAATATTTTTTTTTCCGGGAAGATATTAAACCACATCACATAGCAGTCAGTAAAATTTACTTTAAACTTAAAATGTTCCAGTTGTATATTATTTTTCATTCTCCTTATGCAAACTGCACAAAATCGTAAAAAAAAAAAAAAAAAAGAACATTTGCAACTTTGGCAGCTAATTGCGCAGAAAGTATGCGAAATAAACATTTCTTTCCAATTGTTGAAAGTTGAGCCACTGTAGAAGTCAGGAATGTAAATATGAAATGATGACTTGTAACGGGGTGTGCGCCTCCGTGGGCTTCGGCCGGAGCCCTCCCACAGACACACTTGGTTGCAGTTGGGTCGGACGGGACCGCGGGCTGTGGTGGGGGAGGAGGGGGAGAGGGACGCCTGCGCGCCGCGACGCTCCGGGGACGCCAGTAGCTCGCCGCGACTCGTGACGCGCGCTGCGACCCCGAGGGCCCGCGACCACAGACCACGTGTTCGGCAGTGCGACATAACCTCACTTCGCTAGGGAGCTCCCTGCTGGCGGCTGCGCCCGCGTGTGTTCACCTGCGACAAGAGAAATAAGTGTTCCGAAGTTTGACCGCCCCTTCACGGATATATTATTATTATCATCTTTTTTCCGTTTTGACCACATCGTTTCCTATGGTGAGTAGATATGCTGCAGTTTTTTTTTTTTTAAAATAATACTAATTTTAGAAACTACAAATTACTTTGTTACAACTATTGTATTACTTGGCTCAAATAACTAATTTTGTTTTCTTACAACCTACAAAATACTGAGGCTATAGAAAATAACATACAATTAAGGTTTCAATGCAGGCAATTTTGATGGAGAAAAAAAAAAGTTTCAATTTTCACTTACGTGTAGTCCTTCAGTTCGGACTTAGCCACGGCAAATGTTTCTGGAGGAAGCTAGCATAACTTAGTTAGCAAAAAAACTATATTTTAAAGCATTAATGAAATATTTATAACAACAATTTGAGTTATTTTCACAAACCTTAAGTACATAAAAAAATAAGTATTAACTAATAACCCGTTTCTAATGAACAACATTGTAATCTGACATCGAAACTGTTATATTTTTTTAATTTTATTTTAATATTGACAATTTCGCTCCGATTTATAGCGGGCCCCTTAACAGGAGATGTCTTGAAGCCATTTTCTCATAACTCTTTTGAGTCAACGAAGTAGAAGTTAACGTACGCTGCTGAGACTAGCACGGAACTATTTTAGAATAAATTGAGCACACCTTCGGTCAAACCTATTTATTGAAAGTTCGCGGATGGATGGGGTAATAATGCGGGATATATTAACCAATGACAACATAGAACACATGAAACTTTGTAAAAAAAAAACAAATTATCTAAGCCACACGATTTGCAGTGAACGGCGTAGTAGAAGATACATTCTCTGCTTGATTGTGATTTAATATGAATGAACGTTTGAGTGTAGACCGTAAAATGTGGGTACTCGGCACGTGACTGACCGCGGATGGAAACCATGTCAGCAGAGATCTCCCCGGGCGCTAGCTGTCACGCGTGGGCTGTCACCTGCTGTCACGCGCGGGCGGTTTGACGGCAAAGGTCAGGTCGCGCCGTGATTGGAGGACAGCTGCCCTGGGACGCTCACCGCTCTGATCCCGTTATTCATGATCGCGTGCGGCGAGAGAGCCTGCCGTCTGCAGCGGTTACGTCATGCCGCGGCTAGCCCACTCCGTGAACGAAAATCCCTAAAATTACGTATACAAAGGTTTAGTCATTTTTTACATTTTATTTTCGTGTTATTTTGAAGAAAAATAAAGTACAGTTGGTGTAATTGTACAAAAACGTTTCCAGAGGGAGGAAAAAAAAAAACAATTGCTGCTTCAGGCTTCGGTAAAATTAAACGCGTGCTCATATTTTACTACAACATTGAGTCAAATTACACATTTCTATGTATGGATAAAATTAGCTAATCATATATTAAGTAAAAATTAATAAAAGTCCTTTTTTTTTTTTTTGTAAGAAAATTGTACTTGTAGGTTCACATATACCTACGTCTTTGTAAAATTATAAAACATTTGTCAGAGTAAATTTGCAACTACCAATCAAATGCAGTTTATACTAACCAACTTCATTAAAATGACATTCGGTTAGGATAGTAGTATTCCCATTATTTATGAATACATTAGTGTGCATGATGGTCATGTGGTTAAAACGTTAAACTAACATCCAAAAGATCGTCCTCTAATGGGCTCAGATTGTAATGAGTGTTTACTTGAACAATTAGTAGTGATAAAATTAAAAATAGCTCGAAAATACACGTTGTACACTAACGGCTATAAGCTTCACAAAAGAAAATATTTTTGGAAGTAGTACAAAATAACATGTTCCCTGTTAATGTAAATTTACTCAACGATGCAGTAAAATTACACAGTTGCGGTAAAAGAAAACATGCCTGCATATGTAAATTTATACATCACAGAGTAGAAATACATCAACAGCTATGACATATTTCCATAGCCGTTGTATGTTTACACTTCTGATAGTATTTTTACTTGATCGCAAGAGTTAAAATACATCAATATATGCAAGTGTAAAACTACACTTCGGTGGAGATTCTGCTGCCAGTTAAATTATATGTAAAATTACACAATTTTTGTACAGTATATACTAAGAACCAATATTGGAGAGGTAATGATTTTTGTGTATAAAATATACCACTGTTGTCACATCAGTACACTAGATGGCAAGATATATGTGTAGTATTGATATTGTATTTGTTGAAAGCTTGAATAAAATCTAACTAAAGTCACTTTGCAAGCGTACTGTCAGCCTAACGCTGTTTGAGAACTAGTTTACGTACCGCCCACATTACGATTCGTCAATCAAACAAAGCCACTCCTACATTTCAAAACGAGACATAAACTCACTCAACAATACCTAATCTATTTGAGACGCTTGGACGGTAGCATCTACGAGAACTAAATAAAAAGTGAAATTCAATTTATATATTTTTTTTCTCCTGTTTTTAGCCTCAGTCAACAGAAAATGTTGCCTTGGCTTCAGATTGTCATTAAAGCTGAACTGACATAATTTGTTTCGAAAAAGGTGTTCTACAAATTTTCTTTCTTGTATATTGCAACAGCGCTGATCAAAGTTTTACAAAACCGGAACTGTTCCGTCACAAGAAAAACAATATTAACAACTTATTTCTTGAGTGAAATATCACTTTGAAATCACATTATGGTGGCATAAACCTGTGGGCAAGTTCAGTTAACAGGAAGTAATACGGTTTATATTAAAATTTGCAACCTTTTGCCATCGGTTTATTACGTCCTAAAATTACTTAAAACATTTCGCCTTCTGTTATAAAATACAAATGTCCCTCTCGTGGCACTACAGACGTGGTGGGCAAAAAAAGTGTTGACGTAAAGTTAGGTTTAGTATGCAGTAATATTTCCAGACCCATTATAATTTAACACACGTTAATTTAATATTGTTTTTGAAGAAACGGATAGTTTATTTGTAATTTTTTTAGAGAGTTACTAGGGTAATTAGTCTAAGGAGTTATTTTAGTATTTTAAAACTGAAATTAAATATATATATATATATTTTTGTCTAATTGAATTATTGGTAAACCTATTGTGAGAAGCTGTGAGATGTCATTGGAGCAATAACGGAATAGTGGGTGCGAGAGTAAGTCTTACTGCGAGAGAACGTAATGGCTCTCGGAGACGGCCACCACACAATGTACACAAATGTAGCCTATATATATATATATATATATATATTCAATATCGTCCTAAAATTTCCTATAGCTTGTATTTTAAAATAAAACCATTTTTTTGATAATTAAAAAATTAACAAATATAATATATATTTTAAAACTTATTAAAAACAGTTAAGCCGCTAACTTTTATAATGCAGCCAATGCCAACAATGTATCCTTGCTGTAGATAATTTATTTGATGATTTCTGATGTTTCTAAAAATGATCCCAGCTCGCTCTAATGGGAGTCGAGTGGTGCCACGGGCCCCTGGCCATTTGGGATGTTTTTTTTTAATGTATCACATCTTAGCTCCCAGTGTACATTTGCAACGGAAGTCACAAGAAACGAAAAAAGTGTAACCACCGTGCTGCCATCTGTGGCGGAAGGCGAGAACTAAAGTTCGCAGAGCCAATAGGGAAATTTTATAGTATTAGCTGTTTAGTGAATTTTAACAAGATTGACAGTATTTTAATGAAATTCTTTGTCGAAAATCAGGACCAAAGCAGGGGTTTCGTGTCTTTCAAGTCTTTTTCGCGTTAATCGAAATCATTTCATTACACAGTTTAAAATTTCGCTATGATCCGATAGTCAACGTAGCTGCTCCGGCAACGAATTCTAGCGGCGGGTACGGAAACTACATGTGATTCACGTCAAGAAATGTAGTTGAAAACACATTTTCCCTATGTTTATCACGCTCTGCTTTATTTCAAAGAAATCTACATGAAATTTTTTGTCTGAAGCCCGAGTTTCGTGTTATAAGTGTATTTGCATCACAACGGATGAATTTGCTCGTTACCGAGGTTAGATATTACACGTCTCTGATGAGTACTGAAACCTTCACTTTTTTTTTTCAGAGCACCACCACTCAGACAAAAAATTACCATGTGAAGAATGTTACAACATATCGTAAACGTTTCCTACTTTAATAAATATGGCATTTGAGTGTGGTAATTCAATGAACTGTTACATTGAAAGTCATATTAACATGCAAGTAAAAATTAACTTTATTATATCCACTGCTGAAGTACTGAAAAAATTCAAAATTGTTGTTTGCTATGTATCATACAGTATGCATAAACAGTATGTAACTTCTAAAAAATTCTTAAGTCATCACTACAATTTACTCTTCTGCGCCTCATTTGTTTACATACAATTAATTAAAATATTTTAAAAGCAATAACTTTTGAATATAGTTTCAACATCAAAATATATTGAATTAACTTATGAGAAACAACATTCGGTTAAATCATATAAGTTATTTATAGAAATCAATTTTCTGTGCCTCATTTGTTGCAAAAACCTTGATGAAATATTATAAATAACAATCACACTGTTTCAAGGATTGTAGAGAGGACATGAACAGCGATACAAACGTTTGGAAATAAACCATCTTTTTTTGTCTCTGCAGTGTGTTCAAACGCTGGAATGGTTTAAAATAAAATGGACCTACGTGTAATTAAAAAAATTTGATTGCTTTGAGGTTATTTTTCTATTATTTTGAAGTATTGGCTGGGATTTAAGGGGAACGTTGCAGACCATATTTCCAACAATACGTGCCACTAAGTAACACGTTTTTTTCTTAAACTTCCAATATCGGATAATATTTGCCAACATGATATTGGTGCTAAATGAAAAGGTCTACGGGCCGAAGCAAACAAAAAGACTTGATGTAAGTTTTTGGACATACGCCATTGCTAAGAACATTTTCTGTTGAAGAAAAACTAATAAATAAAATAAATAAATAAAAATACCCAAGAAAGACAAAAAACACACAAAATTAAGCAAACAATTGCTGTTGTCAACAAGGATATGAACACCACAAAATATTCCGAAACAGGAATATGGTCAACAAACTCATAGTACTTTTTTCTTTGTTTTTTCTTTGTTTGTTGACCATATTCCTGTTTCGGAATATTTTGTGGTGTTCATATCCTTGTTGACAACAGCAATTGTTTGCTTAATTTTGTGTGTTTTTTGTCTTTCTTGGGTATTTTTATTTATTTATTTTATTTATTAGTTTTTCTTCAACAGAAAAAGTTCTTAGCAATGGCGTATGTCCAAAAACTTACATCAAGTCATGCACTCCCATTGCACAAATCATTTAAAGATAACAAACAAAAAGAGCTCGTCACACTTGGCGTTTTCGTTTCTACTATTCGGCAAGCACTTTGGTGAACTGAATAGTGTTAGTGCTGCTCTGTTAGATTGTTAGGTGTTTTGCAGAGGTTCTATAATAATAATAATAATAATAATAATAATAATAATAATAATAAACAGAACAAGACATACTGGCAAGGGAAAAATATTTTCCCAGCCAATTACTTTCACTTTCAGCAGAGCTGTTTAGGCCAAGGACCCCGGGAATTTGTCCTGTTTGTCCCACTCCTTCGGCAGCCCTGGGACCCGGTAATTTAATTTTCAACCCCCGCCAAAACTCATAAGGAAACTTTTAAGAACAAAGTAATTATTTACGAGTTTTAATGCATTATTAATTTTATATTAATTTCACGCGAAAATATTTTATTTTTTATGTAACCACCTAAAGAAACTTTTATTTGAAGCGTAGCTCATCCCTTTAAACTTTTGAAAGTGGATGTTACCCTTGCACTATTTGCAATTATAATCACGTGACCTACAGCATTAAGCTCTTCTGGGTGGTTGATTACCTTCCTCGCTATCAACTTTAAATGCCCCGTCTTCCGTAACGAGCCAGGCGGTTTTAAGAGCCCGGAGCGCCTCTCGCGGCCAAGTTGGAACTAGTTTGTAGCGACCGCGTAAACACGGCGACATAAAATTACTCCGGTGAAACATCTGAGATGCTGATTTTAGTAGGTGCTTGAGGCGTGGGAACATCGCCACTTGCGAAGACAGTCGTGACACGGGTGTACGTACAGATACAGGCTGTGACTGAAATGCACGGCAAAACAGTGGGTAAATACGCAGAGCCATTATAGTGTATGAGATTAAACTGAACCCTGATTTGTGTTTTTTTTGGACTGCTTTTCCCCATGCTACTATGTATATTTTTGTAGCGTATTGTTTGTCATGCATGCTATGGTATCCCTTTGTATTTTATTAGTGACATGCACCGCAGGAAGAGACAATGAACGTCTGGAATTGCAGCTGGTGTGCGTAAATAGTTTATTGTTTGTTAATATTATTGTAAAATCTTGGCCTCAACACCATCTGTAATCTCTTTCCGCAATAAAATATTTTTTTTTTAAATAAAACAAAACAAACTGAACCCTGTCATGGAGAATGCCATACCGAAAAATTCTCACAACCAACCACGCGTATGGGCTTTTTCCAAATCGAAAGGACGTGTCCTTTACAGTTAAAGTGTCATTTAATTATCGAGGCTGCATTCAGTAATAAACCAGCCGTGAAAGGATAACTTAATTCTTTCGACGCTATTACAGCTTGGTCTACCGACAACTAAATATATTTTTTGGCAGTCATTTATTTACGTTTTAAACATTGTCTCTCTATTTAATCAGGCAAATTCAAATTTCTAACGCGTTGAAGTTAATCATTTGGCAGTAATAGATAAACATAAAATGATGTAGACAGGATTTAGACTGGCTAATCAACTGCATAGTTACATCTTAACCAAAATAAAGCGTCGCAAATCCTTGAAAGACTTAAAGGTTGCATGAAATGACGCAAAAATCGGCATCGGTGATGCTGTAAGATCGTCGGAAGAGGAAAAAAATAGCGGACATCCTTGAAGCGGTACCTACTTTTCACGAATCCTTTATGCTAAAGGATCTATTCGAGAACAGCTATGATGGTGTGTGGTTTTTCGGGCTCACAATTGCTGACATGGCTTTCCACACTGTAAGTATCTAGCAATAAACAGAAGCATATCAAGACCTATTTTCATCGGCCTTTCTGTCTCCTCTACATGTCCTGCAGGTTTGCCCACAGTTTTAAGGTGTGGTTTGGATACAGTCTGTTCAAAGCGGTAAACTTTGACAAAAGACCCTAGTGGCCACGTGGGTTTAAACTCCGGCGCATTCTTCCGAATTTATTCAGTGGAAAACGTGACAGACGTTGCCCATCAAATTTTCCTGGAGGTACTTTTTTTTTAACGAGTCTCCCTTATACTGACACCACCTCGTCACCACCTCAGGCAGGTCAGAGGTCATGTTCCGGTTGTAAACAAGCTGGTCGCTTCACCGGGTAGGTTGACATTATCTATGGCGTATTTTCGTAATTTGCGTTCTGTGTTTTGAGAATTTATATGCCAACAAAATAGCCTACTCATAAAGATCCAAATCACAGTCGTGTATATATTAACCATAAATGAATTTTGAACTCATTAAACACGAGTAAACGATTACTGACATCATAAAAGTGCTTTTATTAGAAGGATACATAAATATTATGTTAAAACATTTTTTTATTAATATAGCACTGTCCGAGGGTCGAACAGTACATCAAGACTAGCAAATATATGCGTTGAACAAAAGTATACGACAAGTCTCTAAGCTATATTAGAGAAGCAGCGACTCGTAAATGTTGAACTGAAAAAAAGAAACCGCCAGGAATTCGGAAGAATGTTTCACGCCAGCCATTTTATTCGTTTCTTTCATTTTAAAAATCTAAGAAATAATGATTAACAACAATAAATACGTCACAGCGTAAAGACGTAATATAAAGCTATGAAAATACGATAGAAAACAATAATTATAACTTTGAAATGTCTCTGTTATCACATCCTTATGCTCAGACAAATATTAAAGTGGTTGATTCTTTCACATGAAATAAACTTCATCAAGAAATTTATCACGTAAAATTACAGGGGGGGGGGGGGGGGTCGAGACACATTAGAACGTTCTTAAAACATTCAACAGAACAATCCAGTTTGTTAAAATATTAAACAGTTTAATTAAAACGAAGTATTATAAATCTTATAAGTAATAAAGATGTATCAGTACGACACAACGCACTAAAAGTTCGATGCAAAAAATATCCTGCACAGGGATAGCCAGGAAAATATGTATTGATAAATATAAACATTCCAATGATTGCGCAAGAATAGCGCAATGTTATGCTGTCTTAAGAAATTAAAAGACAATATTAACATAGACGTTCAAGGATTGAAAGTTAAACAGCTAGAATATTAATTTAAGTACTTAATTTAAGTACAAGTCATGAGCCCAAGGGAAAAACGTGTGGTTTCCATCCACGCGGATCTCGCAGTTAGGCAAGAGCGACCGAGCGGCAGCCCACACAACTACAAGTTACACAGGGACTAGCCGTGACTATGACGTGATCGCACACAGCCCACAGCACACGATGCTGAAACAGCAGAGTGAAAGACAAAACGCTCGAACTTCAAAACCGAGCACTAGCAAATTCATTTCTGCTCAATGTGAAACGAAACGACGACTGAAAATGAGAAGTCCGGAAGGGGCAGGCAAAAAGGAAATACTAAAATTTACATTAAAAACAAAATCTAAATATATATAACTCAAAGGTGACTGACTGACATAGTGATCTATCAACGCACAGCCCAAACCACTGGACGCATCGGGATGAAATTTGGCATGCATGTAGATGTTATGACGTAAGCATCCGCTAAGAAAGGATTCTGCGGAAATCCGATCCCAAGGGGAGTTTCGGGGGCGTAATATATCGAAATTTCCAGTTTTTGGTAGGAAATCACCATGGCAACGGCTGTTGCTTTGTTGATGCTTCATTCGTCTCTATGGCAACGACCATTTCATTGTTAGTGCAGTCCTCATCACCGTTAAAATTTTGGCGGGTACTTTAAATATCAAAAATTGCCCTTTTTTTCAAGTATATATATTTTACAGACTTGAAACTTCGCAGTAATGTACCTTATGTTACGTAGGATGACATTTTCCGAAAATTAGATCCCATGGGTGGTTAAAACCAGGCAACAGTGGGTACTTTGTCTGCATGAGAACAGAATTTTGCATTGTTCATGCCTTCTGCGTCTCCATGACAACGGGAATCGCGCGGCAGTGGCGTACCCACAAGGGGGGCATGTATTATGAGCGGCGCAAGAGTGATCTGCCTGTAGACTGCCGTAGCGAAGTACGGGTACATCAGTTGTACGTTGCGTGCACGAGTCGGGAAACCATCGGTGCTATTCATTTTCTCTCCGGTACATTATACAGCATTGTAATACATTTTCACTGAATTTTTTTTTATTTACATTACTGTAAATGGGAGATGTGGCTTAATTTTTTCCATTAGTATTGTAATACCCCAAGTGCCTTAAAGAATAATTAAATAATAAGGTAAAAAGATTTGGAAGCTTTGATTACTGGGGCCCTCAATTAATAACCATAAAAGTCAACAACAGAGGTGACACTAGGAGTAAACAAAGAAAATTTAGAGACTCCCTACGAATACTTGGGAGTAAAAGGATCGTTATTATATATTAAATAAATAAAAACAACTGTTACGTCTATAGACTTCCTTATTTTATTAATCATTGTTCTTTCTTTTTTATAGATTAAATTTTCCTTAGTAAAGTCTGTTTTTCATTGATAAGTGATCTTATTTACATAACTCACAATTACACTTATTATATGATATTCCTTAACGTTATTTACGATAGGGCCGGCCCTGAATGTATAACAAAAATTAAAATATTTAAAAACAAGAATGAAATTAACATTGGTAACTTTAAAGGTTGTACATGTAGTCCTTCCAAAACATAATATAAATTTCTTCTCCTCGAACTGCTTTTTACTGTCCGCTGTCTTACTTGGGTTACACTATTTTTGAGTTCGTGAATAAAAAGATAGAATTATGCGGGTATCACCCGGGGCTGTAGGTAGACGGTGATCGAGGTAGTAGGCCTAATGATGTTGGATTCTGCGCAGGAACCGACTCCAGAGGTTCTGCCAGAGGATTTTGGTTGCCCCAAACTTGGAACCCTGTCTGAAACAGATGTCCAAATTCCAAAGAATTATACCTGTTTCCAGACAGTATACTTAAATGGCGCAAAAGGCCAATAGAGGGAAATTAAAGGGGGGGAATGACGTCAAGACTTACCAAAACAGGGTGTTGGTCCTGGCGCTCAGGAGAGGGCGTCTCGTCTCCGAAAACTCGAACCACGATTCGCGGTAGACACGGAAGTCATCATGCTTAATTAGAAAATAATTTATATAAAAATACTAAGTTTCTCAACTATTAACTAAACTACTGACTGGTTACTAATAATTTTAGATAGGGACTCCATCCCTTAGTCTGAGAAGACTACATAATATACGATGTCGATGATTCGCCGAAGATCGCAGATACAAACGGTACCAGTCAGTCAGGAGGCGCGTACCGAAGTCAGTTCAGAGCGGGATATCACCAGAATATCATAAGCGCGGGGTCTCTAGAGAATGGGAGGGGGGTTAGGCTCTGAGCCGAAAATTACCGAGTCCACCCGAAGGTGTCCGGCATAAAAAAATTAGATCTTACTGGAGTGACTGCGCGACTGAGGCGCTATCTTTGGGTGGCGAGAATAAGTACTAATAAATCGACTTGTGGCCGACGAGTGTGTCAAGCTAGGGGGTTAATGGAGTAACCAGTGGTGCCACCTAGCGGCCTGAGACATAAGGAGGGGAGAGAGGTTGTCGTTACCTCCGCGCGAGCGCGGTAGTGTCGGCGCTGCCGACGCCTCACAAGTGGCATTAGTTACCACAGCCGTCGCTAGGTGTCGCTAAAGTCCAGAATCGTAACTGCGGCTGTCAAGCCTGAGATGGCCTTGACTTCGGTTAACGTACCCGTGCGGTCGTCGCTCCTAGCCACTTCTGAGAAGAAAGTGGTGGGTGAGCAGGAGGAGGGCTTCAAAAAAAGCATGGTCTGTGGGACACAAGGCCCACGGGATCCTCCTGTCGTGTCTTGCTGCTAGTGAACCCTAAACCGATTCGTGACAGAGTTAGCAGGGCTCAGCACTGCTTCACAAGCTGCTGTAGGCAAAAGTAGACCCGCGAAGAAATAAAGTTACCGGCCCCGACGTGCCTGGAGGCGGGAGAAATATTAGCCAGAATGCTAGCCTAGCATGAGGCTGGGAAAGAGAATCAGCTCGCCTCTGAGAACAGAGGCTGAGGGCCTGGCCGTAAAGAACATAAGATGAGAGAAAAAGAAAAAAAAATATATTTCCAAAAATATTTAAGATTACAAAATTTTAAATAAACGTGCCTAAATCCCTAATACACGGCACATACTCCCCCGCGTTAAAGCGGAGCTTAGGGGAAAGCAAAAACAGAAACCAAAAACTTCAGTAGGACGAGTTACCAGGTTCGCCTGTATCCTACTACTTACATGCTAACACACAAAAAAAAGATTAAACACTCTTATGAACTAATGTGCACATTCTTAATGACTAACATGATTAAATTCATTATCTTAAATAAAATTATAACTTTAGTGGCCACTTAAACTAACACCTTATATTAAGTTTTCTTACAAACTAGTACCATGGATTTTTATTGTTACTTAATGTTACTACCTAGGTTTTGTATTCTTCGGTTAAACTCCTTATTGAGTCTTAAATATATATAACTGTATGGCATGCCAAGGCTTAGAGAAAGTAATCGCTCCTATTTTAAATTCGGATGCGCTTTCTTAAGGTGGGAGATGTGCGCTCGTGTCACATACTCTCCGGAACTGGGGTCGGCTAGACTCACAGTCACTGGGGTTAGAAATCGTTGGATCTGTAATGGTCCAGTCCAGCGATACGATAACTTTGCCGATCGCTTATCGATGGCCTTACTCTGCGGGTGTGCTTTGCACATTACCGTGTCACCTACCCTGTAGGGGTTAGGGGAGCGGTACTTATTGTACCTTCTCTGACTTGTTTGGTGAGCCAAATTTAAATTCCTACGCGCCTTTCTCCAAATCTCCGTGATGTCCTTGGGATCATCCGGCAGTAGGTCTTCGAGAGACCAAAGATTGGAAAGGGGTGTGTTGGGCTTATAAGTAAACATAATCTCAAATGGGGTGGATTTGTGTCCTTCATGTCGGGCATAATTAAATGCCATCTGTAACCACACCAAATTACTGTCCCATTTTTCCTGCGCATTCGCGTGGAACGCTATGAGCGCCGAACGAAGATTTCTATTAAATCTCTCCGCGTGCGAGGGTTTAGGGTAGTATGGCGATGTCGTCACATGCTGTATACCATGCGAGAAACACATGTTCTTGAAAGTTCTGGATGTAAACTGTGTTCCGTTGTCGGATACAATTATGTTTGGTAATCCTGAAGTTTTAAAAATGTGATTTTGTAATGCACGCACAGTGGTGTCAGCTGTAGACTTACGGAGTGGAATAAGCCAAACAAACTTCGAAAAGGCATCTATGCCCACAAGAATCATAGAGTGTCCGGATTTGGATCGAGGAAATGGCCCTACAAAATCAATAAAAAGTTTTTGCATAGGTCTTTCGGCTACTTCTGAGGCAAGAAAACCGTACTGTGTATTTTGTGCAGGTTTACTTAGTGCACATAGCTTACATAACTTAACTCGCTGTGTAATGTCCCGGTGCATTCCTTCCCAAATAAAATGGCGTCGGATACCTTGAATGGTTTTATAAATACCTAAATGAGCACCGAGAGGTGAACTATGGTAATATGTGAAAATCATATCACGCAGATTTTGTGGAAGGACAATTTTAAGGTGCCTTGACTGTTGTGTACGTTTTTGTAGAAGACCTTTAGCTAACTTATAAAATTTCGGAGCTGTACCAGTTTTAACTTGTTCAATTATTTTTGCCAAATATGGGTCGGCTTGTTGATGTGTTTGTATGTCCTGAAAAGCTAAGGGGAAATCGGTTAGGAGTGCCTGACACGAAATCTGAGGTTCCTCCTGAGATATTGTTTCGGAGGGGTTCTCGAACATTCGAGAAAGTGTGTCAGCCACAATGTTTTGAGTACCGCGAATATGTTGAATATTAAATTTGAGAGAAGAAATTTTGGTGATCCACCTTCCAAGTTTTCCTAATTGTTTAGGGTGAGCTAACAGCCAAGCGAGTGCCTGATTATCAGTTTCCAATAGAAATTCCCTATGTTCCAGAAACTGTCGGAATTTATCAATACCAAAAACTACTGCTAAACATTCCAATTCATACACCGAAGATGCTTTCCTTTTCTGAAAAGTTAATGTACGTGAGGTGAAGGCAATGGGTTGCCTGGCACCATCTATTTCCTGAGACAATACCGCCCCTATAGCAACACTTGAGGCGTCTGTTTGTAAAATAAAGGGTTTACTAAAATCTGCCATGCGCAGAACAGGTGGATTCGCTATGGCTTCTTTCAAGAAATTAAATGCCTTGTCTTGTTCAGGACCCCAAATATATTGTGTATTTTTCTTACGTAATGCATTCAAAGGTGCCGCATGCTCGGCGAAATTTGGTATGTATTTGGCATAAAATTTATCCATTCCAATAAAACGAGCTATGCCCTTTGTGTCTTTAGGTGGTTTGAATTCCCTGATCGCCTGTGTTCGTTCTGGATCAATTGTAACACCTTTGTGTGATACCAAATGTCCAAGAAAAGAAATTTCGGAAGCACAAATTTTACCTTTTTTGTATTTACAGTGAGGCCTGCCTTGCGCAGTCTTTCAAGGACAAGCGTCAGATGCTGGATGTGTTCCTCAAAACTTTCTGAATAAATTACAAGATCATCTAAATAATTGTAAACAAATTTAAATTTTAAATCTCCCACTACTTGTTCAAGAAGTCGTGTGAGTACTTGAGCACCTGTGGCCAAGCCGAAAGGTACCACATTATACTGGTAAAGATTCCAAGGTACGCAAAATGCGGTAATAGGTTTTGAGTCTTGCGTGAGTGGGATCTGATGGTACGCCGAATTGAGATCGAACACACTGAAATACCTGGCCTTACTAAACCAATGAAAGGCCGAGTTCAAATCTGGGAGGGGTGTTTGCGGTATTTTAATCTGTTTGTTCAGTTTTCGATAATCAGTGACGAAACGTTGTTCCGTGCCCTTGGGCACTAGAAATGCAGGTGAACTGAAAGGAGAATTAGAAGGTTCTATCACCTTATTATCTAACATTTTCTGTACGTGTTTTCTCATAATTTCCATTTTAGGACCTAAAAGTTGATAAGGGTGACTTTTGACTGGCGTGGTATCAGTCAATTCAATTTGATATTCAATTAGGTTAGTTCGACCTAATTTCTTAGTTAGCACATCTGAAAATTCATTACACAAATCTTGAATAGCAACTTGTTTACTGGGCTCGAGATGATCCAGGGACAAAGAATTTCTCTCGTCAGTGTTGGTAGAAACATTAGTAATTTGTCCTGACCTTTTATTTTCAGGTTCCACGAATGATATGACAATTTTTATTAAATTTAAATACAAAACTTCCTGCTTGTAGATCAATTAAAATACCTGTTTTAGCGATGAAGTCGGAGCCTAGAATAAGCTGCGTGGCTAAGTTTTCTGCCACAAGAAAAGGGAAATTCCAAGTGAATAATTCTATCCTGATTTTCACTATAGCCACTTTGGATATACTAATTGGTTCGTCCGCTGCAGTAAAACAGCGCACATCCGTGACTTCTGTTTTCAGAACCTGCTTGTTCTTCTGTAATTCCCTAAACAAATCACCTGAAATAAAACTACGTGTAGCTCCTGTATCTATCAGACCAATAATTTGATTTTTGCCAAACATTGCTTTAGTGTATGGTAATACAGTTCGGACGTGACCGAAAATGTTGTGACACTTACGTTTTCCTTTGTTAGTCAGGCTAACACATGTTTTGCAAATTCTTGTGAATTTCTCAGAATTTTCTTTATGATTAATTTGCTGTGTTATAATCTTCTGTTTGTGTTTTCTGTCTTTTTCTGTGTATTTCTTACGTTTATTTTTCTTGTGTTTTTGTTTTCCTGTGTTATGCATTTTTTGATTTTCATCTTGTTTTTGTGATTCATTAGTATGCACATTATGCACTGAAAAATTCCTCTCGGATGAAGTTTTAGGTGGACCAGGTAGAAATTTGCCTGGCCACCGCCTTACGCGTTTTTTGCATTGTTGAAATTTGGTTTGAAATTTTTGTGGTTACACTGCTCAATGTAATGTCCTGTTTGCTTGCAATAATTACAGAAAGGTGTTTGTTGTTGTATGTTCTTGTTTGAACCATACTTATTATTTCTGTAGTAGTTTGTTTTCTGTTGTGGGTGGCTATTCTGTTGTTTCGTGTATGGAAAACTATTTGCAGTTTCTGCCTGAGAATCATGCTTATCCACGGACTTCGCTGACCTGTTTCTCTGAGTGTCTGCATATTCGTAACTCATGGCCTGTATACAGAGTTGATCTAGTTCTACAAAACTCCGTGGCCTAGCCTGGAAAACAGCGCGTGAGCGCTCTGCCTGATTTAGTCCGTCTACTATGCAACTAACAATTTCGCTCTCTGATACGCCCAATCTCAGAACCGCCGCGGCTTCTCTGATTGATGCTACATAGTGCGGCAATGCTTCATTACTTCGCTGTAGCCTGTTGTACCATTCCAAACGGTAATTTGTCAAAAGTCTAGCAGGTATAAAAAAATTTAAAATTTCTTCGTGGTATTTGTCAAAAGAGTAACTATTTTCTATTGCTTGACTCGTTCTTTCACTCAGTGGTGGTTGGGTGTAGGGAAAAGCTATCTCCAACAACTGTTTGTCAGGAATGCCCCCTTTCTGTCTGATTTTAATTAAGTGCCTTATGAATTCGATTAATTTATCTGGGTCAAGACCACTTGTTTCTGGAAAACCAACAAGTAATCTCTCGACTGGATGGGCAATTTTCCCATAACAGCTATACTCAGCCGCCCTTGGCGTAACTGGTAATGTTGTTTCTGGTTGATTCTGCGTTGATGGCGGCGGTGGGGATGGTAGGGATTGGAGTTCCTTGCCCGGATGTCAATAAAGAATGAAACTGGGAATATGGATTAAAATATGGCTGGTTTGTGGCGAATGGGAAAAACAAATTTTGTTGTGTTAAAGGATGTGGATTTGCAGGCAAGTTACCGGAAAATGTGACACTGGTGATGGGAGCTGTAGAAGCATGCGTGCCTGAGGGAATTTGAATGGTGGCTGCTGGGATGGGAGGGGTTGAAACCGTGATGAGTGATTGAGATGTTGATGTTGATGAAATGGGTGGAACCTGCCTTGTTTGACACAAAGATACTTGTGTGTCGGGTTGCCTTATTTCCTGAGGAAATTCCGGATTTTCACTCTCTACATTTCCTAGTGTTTCCATTCCTAGGCTTTCTGCCTGGGCATTGTTGGCCCGGAGGTCCTGTTGAGTTTCTAATTGAGCTGCCCTAGCTTTCAATTTAATTTGGAAGGCGTTTGTCTGTTGCAGACAACGATTTAGCTCTGTTCGATAAACACCATTGAGCACATCTGCGGAAAGTACCACAAGATTTTCCAGTCGTCTGGTGACATGCTCTAATCGCATAATGTGTCGCTTTACATTGGGCAAATTCTCTTCCACATCTGAATAACTTACAAAAGCAGCTATGTCGTAAAATTTGGAGCAAGCTATGTTGAATTCCTCAAGTATTTCTAAATTTAGATTATGTACTGAGGTAGGTAACTTATCATGTACTGCGGCTCGAAGCCTTTTTCGCAGCTCTTGCGCATTTCCAGTAGTTGGTAAATTACGCAACTGCAACTCGTAACTTAATTCATCTACTAGTAATAGCTCCGGAGTAATCATCCTGTCCGGATTCATAGTATTACACAAAACAAAACACTACCCTCTTAAAATTATCTCTTACTTTAAACTTATAAATACACTTAAATATAGCTTATGATTAAAACAATTGCTTTATTGCGTGGGAAGTATGTGCCTTCATAATTTATTATTATTATTACTACGCGCGTCGGGAAATGAACAGTGTACTCGGGTGTAACAAGCCGTCAGGTTAGCTGGCACAACACAGTACCTACAATGAACGTCACATCAGCCGGCAGGACTGACCTTGGCGCGTAGCACCTTTAACAAGGGTAGTGCGGGGGGGGGGAGTATCTTGTCCAGCGGACACGTCTCTGTTGATAAGCCACGCGCGCGGGCTGAGTCGCGTGGGCGGGCAGCCAACTGCCTCTCGGCGCGCGCTCAGATGTAAACACCGAGACCAAAGTGCAGCAAAACTTATGATAATTTTAAAATTCAAGGGTCAATTTAGCTACTACGTGTATCAGCGGACAGTTCACAAATTACTTACTACAAAAATATTCTAAGTGACAAAAAAAATATAAAAACAAATTTTTTATTCAACTTTTTTTTTAAATTTTAATTTTAGGTATGACCTTTCAACTTAGGTATGCCTATAGACGTAACCATGCTCTGCTACCATTTTGTAATACCCCAAGTGTCTTAAAGAATAATTAAATAATAAGGTAAAAAGATTTGGAAGCTTTGATTACTGGGGCCCTCAATTAATAACCATAAAAGTCAACAACAGAGGCGACACTAGGAGTAAACAAAGAAAATTTAGAGACTCCCTACGAATACTTGGGAGTAAAAGGATCGTTATTATATATTAAATAAATAAAAACAACTGTTACGTCTATAGAATTCCTTATTTTATTAATCATTGTACTTTCTTTTTTATAGATTAAATTTTCCTTAGTAAAGTCTGTTTTTCATTGATAAGTGATCTTATTTACATAACTCACAATTACACTTATTATATGATATTCCTTAACGTTATTTACGATAGGGCCGGCCCTGAATGTATAACAAAAATTAAAATATTTAAAAACAAGAATGAAATTAACATTGGTAACTTTAAAGGTTGTACATGTAGTCCTTCCAAAACATAATATAAATTTCTTCTCCTCGAACTGCTTTTTACTGTCCGCTGTCTTACTTGGGTTACACTATTTTTGAGTTCGTGAATAAAAAGATAGAATTATGCGGGTATCACCCGGGGCTGTAGGTAGACGGTGATCGAGGTAGTAGGCCTAATGATGTTGGATTCTGCGCAGGAACCGACTCCAGAGGTTCTGCCAGAGGATTTTGGTTGCCCCAAACTTGGAACCCTGTCTGAAACAGATGTCCAAATTCCAAAGAATTAGACCTGTTTCCAGACAGTATACTTAAATGGCGCAAAAGGCCAATAGAGGGAAATTAAAGGGGGGGAATGACGTCAAGACTTACCAAAACAGGGTGTTGGTCCTGGCGCTCAGGAGAGGGCGTCTCGTCTCCGAAAACTCGAACCACGATTCGCGGTAGACACGGAAGTCATCATGCTTAATTAGAAAATAATTTATATAAAAATACTAAGTTTCTCAACTATTAACTAAACTACTGACTGGTTACTAATAATTTTAGATAGGGACTCCATCCCTTAGTCTGAGAAGACTACATAATATACGATGTCGATGATTCGCCGAAGATCGCAGATACAAACGGTACCAGTCAGTCAGGAGGCGCGCACCGAAGTCAGTTCAGAGCGGGATATCACCAGAATATCATAAGCGCGGGGTCTCTAGAGAATGGGAGGGGGGTTAGGCTCTGAGCCGAAAATTACCGAGTCCACCCGAAGGTGTCCGGCATAAAAAAATTAGATCTTACTGGAGTGACTGCGCGACTGAGGCGCTATCTTTGGGTGGCGAGAATAAGTACTAATAAATCGACTTGTGGCCGACGAGTGTGTCAAGCTAGGGGGTTAATGGAGTAACCAGTGGTGCCACCTAGCGGCCTGAGACATAAGGAGGGGAGAGAGGTTGTCGTTACCTCCGCGCGAGCGCGGTAGTGTCGGCGCTGCCGACGCCTCACAAGTGGCATTAGTTACCACAGCCGTCGCTAGGTGTCGCTAAAGTCCAGAATCGTAACTGCGGCTGTCAAGCCTGAGATGGCCTTGACTTCGGTTAACGTACCCGTGCGGTCGTCGCTCCTAGCCACTTCTGAGAAGAAAGTGGTAGGTGAGCAGGAGGAGGGCTTCAAAAAAAGCATGGTCTGTGGGACACAAGGCCCACGGGATCCTCCTGTCGTGTCTTGCTGCTAGTGAACCCTAAACCGATTCGTGACAGAGTTAGCAGGGCTCAGCACTGCTTCACAAGCTGCTGTAGGCAAAAGTAGACCCGCGAAGAAATAAAGTTACCGGCCCCGACGTGCCTGGAGGCGGGAGAAATATTAGCCAGAATGCTAGCCTAGCATGAGGCTGGGAAAGAGAATCAGCTCGCCTCTGAGAACAGAGGCTGAGGGCCTGGCCGTAAAGAACATAAGATGAGAGAAAAAAAAAAAAAAAATATATTTCCAAAAATATTTAAGATTACAAAATTTTAAATAAAACGTGCCTAAATCCCTAATACACGGCACAGTATAGCCGTGCGAAGCCGGGTCGGGCAGCTAGTTAAAAAATAAAGCCGAACAAACCTGACCGTTGAACGAGACACGGCACTCTTTGCGTGGTTTACTTAACTGTTCAGTCTCACAGGCACGGTCAAAAAACAGCAGAAAGACAGCAGACGAAAACACTCATTAACCAGTGAACTGCCATTTAAAATTAACTTTAACGGTGTAGCTGTCGTGTACCTGAACACAAAAAACCGTCAGTTACTCCTATAAATTTCGCGATTCGTGCTAGGCACCGCTCTCGTCGCAAAAAAAAAAAGTAAAAACGGCTAAGTGGCTAAGTGGAATGTACGTCGCGAGTACTTGACTGTAAAACTAGACTCTACTCGATCGACGACACAGTTTCGAGCCTAGCTGGAAACAAGTTAACTAAATGCGAAACAAGGAAGGAATGAGAACGAGAGAGCCGCTCGCAGCCCTGATGAAGCGTGAGGGGAAGAGGGGAACTCTCATCAGTACAAACAAAAAAAGCGGTAGGAACGGGAAAGGAGGGGAAACACGAGAAAGACGGACTACGGCGCACGCGCACTGGCGACAGGTCGACCTGAAGCTATGTCACCACTCTGGAGTCTAGTCCGACGCCACAGTTCGCGACCGCCCCACTTACACGATCATATTACACAGCCACAATGAGTGCTAACTGGCAGCACGACGGGAAACGGCATAAGCCGCCCCCAAAATGACCAGACCTGACCAAACCAATGCGGACTAAAAGTCCAAGTGCCCCACCCTTGCATAGTAGAACTTCTACCACGCCCCACTCTTCTTCCAGGACCATCCTTCTATTCCTGTAATCCACCTGCTTGTAATAATGCATGACCTTTGCATCCCGCATGTATGTGCCCAGGGTTTTACCTCTGTCTATGGAGGTTTTATCTGGGCCCAACTTATCTAGTTTTAGTCTAGAATTAAGAGTGAGGGGAGTTAGTCATGGCGAAAACGTCTGCCATGGCTGGCCAATCCCCTCCTAGCACATGATGCACGTGACCTTTACTGCATGGTTAAAAACCCGCATGTTTAGAGCGTATAGGGCTTGCCCTGAGACGCACTTAGAGTCTTCCCTACCTAGACCCCTCCCTTACACACTTAGTTTTAACTTAGGTTAGGAGAAAAAAAAACGGCGCACGCGCGGTAACCGACGAATTTCAAAAGTCCGTTGCAATATGATAATTTTTAACCCTCAAAAATATTGAAAATATTTTTTTCTTATCAGTTCAGCCTGTGCTAGTGGCATGAAATATTGCCAGGGGAGAGAAAAAAAAAACTGACATTTCATCTAAGATGCTTGCAGATTTTTTTACATTGCGATTTTTTTTCACATTGTTTGCCGTAACTGTCTGAGCTGCAGTTTCCCAGCGGGACGCTTGCAACACCATGCCGCCGATAGCGTCTTGTACTGCCAGTCCTTTCTGCCGCATTGCTGCGACCCCGGCACCGTGTCCAGGGGGGGAAGCCTAAGATGTACATCAAGTTCTGTCCCTACCCGAGCACGCCCGAATATTCACCTTCGGCCAACCTCGGGTTTATTTATATATATTTATATTTCTCTGTTTATTTTAATGTAGCTATACTAACCTAACTAACCGTCCATAGAGTTTTAAAGTGTTTTAATGTAGCTAACCTAACCGACCACTTTTAATATTTGAATCCATTTTTCCTGCGCAAAAATAAAACAAATCCCGAGGTTGGCCGAAGGTGAATATTCGGGCGTGTTCGGGCAGGGACAGAACTTGATATATATCTTAGGCTTCGCGAGTCCGGGGAGTGAACTTCCCGACAAGTGACCCACCAGTTGAAGCCAGCGCCTTCTGGTCGTCGAACAGGAACCCTGACCATCGGGCCATTTACGTCCATCCCTCAAGACTACCTCCTTTCTGCTCATTATCCATTAACATATTTTACCTTCACCGAGAAGTAGTTCGTTTGCCCTTAACAGTACATCTGTCCGCATTTGATGAAACAAATATACACATTTGAGCCGAACAAATATTTTGTAGGCCCAAAAAAAATACGGTTTCGTAGATCCAACTGTATATATTGTACTGCCTACAAAATCAATTTGGCTAGGCCTGCAATATATTTTGTTACAGAAAGTAAATATTCATTTTTACATACACAAACAATTAATTGGTTGTATCGAAGAAACTAATTGTTGTGTCCATGCTGAGAATAACCTCACGCTATGTTAACATGTGAAGTGGATGTAATAGTCAATTAAAAAAAAAAGGTTTTGTACAGAATTACACTTTTTTTGTAATTGGAACAATAAATGTAACCATTGATGCGTTATGACGAAGGCTTTGTTAAATTTTCTATCTATCTGTATTTTGAATGTTATCAAACGTATGTTTCACGCCAGCTTATTTTTGTAGCGAATGCGACAACTTTTTTTTTTTTTTTTTCCCACGGACTGATTGAACGGCAATCGATGGGGCTGCGGTGCATAAAAACTCAGCAGACCAGACGCTCGGACAGATTTCACGCCGCCAAGCGCCAAACCTGTTGGAAAAAAATTGGTTTCTGAATGACGTCACGACAGCAAGCGTCGTTCCACGCTTGACTCGTCCCGCCGCTGTGCGATCTGCTACTGCCATTCGCCGAGAGTTCTCTCTTTCCCTCACGTGCGCATGAAGGGTCGAACCTTCTTGTACCGCATTTTCTTTAAAAAAAAAAGAAGAGACGTCGACTTTTAATGCACGAGCTGAAGGGATCACTTTGCGTGTTCCGCACAAGAGTGGTCTAAGTGACACATGCTTCACGAAGTTGGACGTCGTTGGGAATTGTTTCGAACCTTTTGGAGAGTATTTGCGGGTTTTTCAGAATGTGCCTTGAATCGAGGAGCTCAACTCACACACGTGTGTCACTCACTGGTCACAGAAATGAGCTGAAACGCTCTTTCGTTTCGAATTTTACTATCTGTTGGGTTTCTGTCTTGTGAATGGATTGGCCTTCGTGGAAAATGGGGTCACCTTCCTTGATAATACGGCATACATCGCGTAGTTTTTGTGTAAGGAATTAATCAAAACAACATGTTTGCACACAAACACACACACCAACACACACACACACACACACACGCACACATGGGGTGAGTCTGAATTCGATCAACAATTTTAGGCTGAAGGTTCACCACGACAAAATAAGTTGGGAAACTTTATACGACCTATGGTCTTCCCAAGGCTAGCATGCATCTTTCAAGTTGAGTCGAACAAAATTTTCATAATTAATAATAGAGAAAGTATTTAAGATGAAACACAGAGCTTCTGGAGTATGTTTAATTCCATTAGGTTATACAACCACCACGATATTTGTCGCTAAATTATTTACTTGAAATAATTGGGGGTTAACACCTTTATTTTACAAATATTTTTGTGTCGTGCCTATAGAAAGAAATCATCACATTATTTTATGTGCAATAATTTGAGGAAAAAATTAAAAACATAAATAAAGATATTCGGGCTGGGGTTTGAACTCAAATCTTCCTGAAGTACGGTGTTTAATAGTATTTAAAATTTATATCAAAATTGATAAATTTTCTTTTCTTCACCAACGAACCAGGAATCACATTTTTTTCTTATAATTATTATTTTGACCATTTTATTAACTTGGTCAAATGTGTGAGAACTTTGGACGAGGCAAATGCAGACCCGGGACTCGAACCCGGAGCCCCTCGCACCGTCAGTCTGTGTACATCCTACCGCACCTTTGCGCTATTTGCTGGGTAATGCTATTCACTGTGGCGCTCTTGACTTGAACTGAACTATATTTAAATATTTCTGGGTAGGGGGTAGAAAACTACAGTTCTTGAAACTTCCCACATACCTCTCTCAAAATCTCTCTCTTACCAAATATTCAGGGTGTATTGGAACTATCCGCCGAAGCTGCAACAGCATCTGTTGTGGGCTCAAATGGTAAAAAGAAATACGAGAGACAAAATAGTCGTGAAGTGTCCTGGATGCAGCGGCGCCTAGCACACGCAGCTGAAAGTGCACTCACGTAGGGCAGGTTGCATACCACCAGGCGACCCCACAGCAGCACACACAACTACCACAGTACTCAGTCTTACGACCGTTTACACCACTGGAGTTATCAAATAATTCTTCATTTGAACCAAGTTAACTGATAAAAACTGTTGCCACTGTATTTTTTTTTTATGTGAACCAAGTTCGTTTCTTTCGCATTTTGGACGGTTCAATGATTAGAACGAGTTTCATTTTTTATTGTGTAAAATAATATTTGTTAATATTGTTAAATATTCTTTTATCGATAAATTATTTTATTTTATTATTGAATCATGTTGTATTTTTGAAAAAGCAAGAAAGATCATCCAGAAATCAACAAAATATACGAGCATTTTTTCTCTTACGAGGCAGTAACTTTTTTTATAAAATAAATTATCAGGAATAATTAATCAAACATGTGCTTACAGTGCATAACCAAAAGTTTAAGACCACAGTATATTCAAGATAAAAAAACCTAGTTTATATTATTTTATTTATAATTTCATGAATATGTTGTGATTAGTGCCGATCATGAGATTTTTTTCTATAAAAAAAATGCGATATGATATGTTTTTAAGATACATTTTTTTTTAAATTTGATACTTATTATAAATACCTACAATTTTTAGGTATCAAAAATGTTGTAAATACTAAACCATTTGGTTGATTTATTTATCAACGTTTCTTTCTAGTATTTTAAGATGAGTAAAATCATTTTGAAAAAATAAATGTCGAATTGTAAATTATCTTGCAATCTCAATTTATCTATATGAATTAACAGGAAAAAGAAACAGAAAATTTTTCCGGAGGAGAAATGTTCTGACACTAAGGTTCTATTACTTATTTTGAAACAAATTAAGCAGAGAAAATAGGTAAATATAATATAATCGAAAGTAAATACACATGAAATTGACTTTAAAATTACAATAACATTGAAGGAAATGCAAACATGCAGATACTATGAACGAATGTAAAAGCTTGTAAGACGTCTCATAAATGGTACTGCACGCACCTGGAGCAGTGTTGGGTGATTCACGCGCAGATAATCGATACAGAGTGGGGATCGCTGGTCGCTTCGTGGTCGACAGTAATCTCTGCGGCGGCGGCCTGGGCATGGTCCACGACCACTGCGCTGTCCGAGCCGCGAGCGGGAATCGAGCGCGTATAGTTTCGTATCCGAGCAGCTCTCGCCCGATAATCGATTGTTTATCGGATTATCACTGTGTCGTACTTGTTTTCTTGGCGCGTGAGTGGTAATATTCCGGTCCCTTCCTCTTGGATAGGTTAGAAAGAGTAAAAGGCCAATACGGAAGGCTACAGAAGACCGAGACTCAATGGAAAGTTCTTGTCTGACGTGTTTTAAAGTTTAATGTGACAACAGAGGTTTACTGGACAGCAATAAAATTCAAGAGTTTTAACAAAAATGAAAACTCTTTCAAACACTTGATACCTTGATTCTTTTATTTTATATTATATATAGGTTTTGTTTGGCTCTTGATGTAACATTAATACAACACAGTATGGTTATTTATTTGATTTTAAGGTTTTACTTTTTTCTAAGAGGAGTTAACAAAAAATTTAAACCATTTTAGATATCATGAAGTGGAGTGAGACCTCATCACTTTGTACTTAGAGTCAAATACCCAGCATAAATAAAAATTTTGCTGTAGGTTAATCACATTATCAAAAATGTAAAAAATAAAAATAAAGTTTTGCCATCGGATTCAGAATCAACCATTCACATTTCATGCTGTGAGAATTTCGCACGTGCCGAAAGGTAAGAAGAAAGCTTTCCTTAAATTTGTAGTCCCTCCATGGCGGCAGAGAAACTGAGGAAACTCATCAGCCGCCAGGCATGCCGGCGATATTCACATACTGTACCGCGTGACATGATGACATGATGACATGTTCTCACATTTTTACACCATGGCGTTAAAAGAAGAAAGTCTTCATGACCTTGCCAACGAATGAAGTACAGAGAGTAACACTTGAAGCTACACTTATCTGAACTTAAAAAAAAGTATTGAAAATATTTTTAAACAAAAATTTAGTTATTTAAACACATTACACAAATTAATAATCTTGATGTTTTTCTTTTTAAATTTAAGCAGTTTATTGTCCAAAATGCTTGAAATTATGTTAAACCAACAACCTTGATTGGGATATGATGAAAAATACACTGATGTCGCACAGACGTTACAAAAGAGATACAGTGATATAATAACACATTATTAGAAACGTTACAAATATTTGAGGCACGCCTTACGTTGAAACATTTAAATTAAAAAAAATATATATAAGACAGTTCGCCATTTACAAAACCAGAAATAAACAAAGGTAAATTAAGTTGAGAATAAGTCACACGACATCTGTGCAGTGGCACAGTTGTTTCACAGAGATATCGTTCGCTTTATCTCATAAAAAAGCGCTCCTTGCATAAATACTCTGAATTCATACCAGTGTGTTTAACATTCGTCAGGCGTACAGCATGCACACAAAGAGTATTACTATCAAGCCATGGGGAGAAGCATAACCACAGTTCTGACTCGAAAATAGTAAATAACGCAAGAAAAACCAACCTCATTGTTCGTTCAGATATTTGGATGAAACGGTGAGTTTCCGACGAACCTGAGCATCAAAACGACGGAGAAAATGTAATTTTAAAAATAAGTTCGTATAAAATGACCAGAAGTAGGAGAAAGGGCAAAGTGCTGCGTTGAATGGACCTGCAACGCTACTGTGAAAAGAAATAATCGGATTACTTTCACTTTCCGTTCTATAGCCAAGCCTGATTATGTTGTATTGCACGCGCACTACTGCAGATATTCCATTGAAACAATGCATGTAGACAAGATAACAGTGGGGTATGGTTTACGTTATTCAGCACTTGTGAAAGAGATATACGGGTGCGAAATCGATTTCGTTACCTTTCTTTCCCGCCTAATTCAAACAGTGGCAAGGATGGAGACTAATTGGGACGAGTTAGGGACACATATGTTATGGTAAAATGTAGGTTTATTAAACGGATTAAAAAATATATTTTTCGAAGTAAAGGTGAAGTTCAACAATATGCAATATGAACACATTATAATGAAACGAAATAGCAATTAACTTACAGTAAAAAAAAACCCAACAACAACAACAACAACAACAACAACAACAACAACAACACCAACAACAACAACAACAACAACAACAACAACAACAACAACAACAACACCACCAACACCTTTTATCGTTGAATGGACTAAAAATTAAAAAAATAAATAAAATTTAAATTTAATTTTAAGGTTTTTGTCCAATAGGCAAAAATTGCATCACAACTCTGTATAACTAAAACGTGGGGTGCTTGGTATCATTTGTTGTAATGATAATTCAAAACCCTAATAAATGTGAAGACACTAATTAATTTTCGATGTTTTTTGACGCAATCAAGGTCTCGAAACGTATTTGAATTTTTTAGTTAAAGTACAGAGTAAAACCAGGTTCACTAAATAAAACACTGGCATCTACCCCTGGTGGGATTCGAACCCACAATCCCCGGTTTAGGAGACCGATGCCTTATCCGTTAGGCCACAGGGGCTCAGGTTGGCTTGTAAATACAATATGTTCTTTTAACGTTTTTAGCCGTTCTGTAACGCAATATTTTTATTTAATTATTTTTCAAATTCGATAGATAGTGTTTAAAAATTTTCTTTTAGTATGTTTTACAGAATGATTGGGAATAACTTGTTTACAAACTGTTCTATTAATACGCTAATAAGTGGTAACTTTCTTTAACAAAATAATTATTACCTAGTTATTTAAAAATAAAAACCCATATGTGTACTAAATATATCATACAGTGGTTGAGGAACTATATCTTACCAAACATTAACTGTTAAAAAAAAGTTAAAATCTATTATTTGCGCAGTTTATTTTTTGCATTAGCGTTTCACCTTTAGCCATGAGGCTGGGTTTGGTCAATTCGTAATTTACTGACGTCATGGCTTGTTGGTCGGGGCCACGTCTGTGGAACTGATGGTGTGCTCGACGTTTCGGTATGCCATATTACTGCCATCTTTAAGGGTAATAGACAACAGTCGTCCTTCACCCAAGATGACTGCTACAAGCTATGCCGAAACGTCGAGCCAACCCAAGGCTTGACCATGTCTGTATGATTACACGGTAAGTGTATGAAGCCGTTTTTTTCCCTTCTGTTAATTGTTTGCCAAACTAGTTAGCCGGCCAAAACATTGGCTGACGTGTAGTGTTCGCATCGTAGAAACAGTTTTAAATTACTATTATTTATGTAAGGAACTGTTAAAAAAACGTAGATTTTAATTCATACTTACTAACCATTTCCGCTATGTTTTAAGCGGAACAATATGGCGATGGAGAGGTTAAAAAGTAACTTCAACTACGTCAGAATCTTGACGCTGCCGGAATAATTCCGCTAGCAGAATGACTTAAATACGACAGAAATTTGCTAAACCCTATTCTTGAACACGCGTTCGCGGATTGTGTATCGGATTGACGTCACAATCTGTCGGAATTATTCCACCACCTCCTTGGCTGGCAAAATCGCAATTCCGCTGGAGGTTTTTTGAAAGTTATTTGTTCTTCAGAACTTCAATTTGTTGAAAATGTAGGCTCTATTTTCGTTATGAAAAACTTCAAAATCATGTGGATGGTTAACTACATTTACATTTTATAAAATAATGCGGATACTTAAGTTATATTAGGTTAGCTACATTTAAAACCAGCAATAACTTATTCACCTCGTATACATTATGTGATTTATGTTTAGATAAAAATACGCGACTTGATACTGTATAAGTAGGCCTTTTACACAGTCGTAGATTATATTCGATTGAAAATTAATTTTGTCCTAAAATAAAACAAACATGATTTAAATAAACGCATAAGGGATGGGTATTAGCATAATCCCAATTTACTGCATTTAAAAATTGCAACACAAGTGTCCTTCCACCCTAAAAATTCGTGTCGTGAGAAATATTTTGTGAATGAAACATTGTATTGGTTTTTGTGATAGGCAATGTCAAACAGTATCTTAAATATTGACGTAAGTTAATTTGAAAATTATGATAATTTTCGCTGTTTAGAAATTTGAGATGCATTTGTTAATCGTGTTTTGTCCTTATAACGTAATCCATTTTTCATACTAAATATTGCAAAAAAAAAGTTGTCATAGTTTGATTGGACAGGACTACAAGGGTATGCTTTTTTAAGCCATTAATTTTTATTCGTAAAAAGTATACTTATTCCAGGATTGAAATGCATTCCAAAGAAATCTAGTTATATATGAATTTCAATCAATTAACATTTATTGTGAATATAAAGGTTATCCATTTTACACATCCCTAGCTCACAAACCTAGCCTACATTCCTGCCATGCAGGTAGATGGATACACGTGGAAAATATCCTTTAAAACAACACACACCAATAAAAGCCCTCACTAGTATTACTAAACAAACAATTTGGCAGAAAAGGAAAGTTGCCGAAAGAAATAATTTTGAGAAATTCAAAGATTGTTTCACAGAAGGTGCTACTCTAACAATTACTAATTTTCTCCCGCAATTTGCCAAGAAATAGCCCATAAAAGTTATAATTATGTAATGTCTTGTTTAGATTAAAATAATCGGTAATTATTCATTATTGCGTATCCAGTTGAATTTCAAAATAAAATATTAGAGTAAAAAGGAACTGGTTGTGTTTATGATGAGAAGATGTAGAATTTTTAATTTTTTTTTAAATATAAGTATAAAGATTTGATGTACATTGTTCCCGGGATTAACTTTTCTGAGTAACATAAACATTTGTATTTTAAAGTAAAATCTATACTAATATTATAAGGCTGAAGAGTTTGTTTGTTTGTTTGTTTGAACGCGCTAATCTCAGGAACCACTGGTCTGATTTGAAAAATTCTTTCAGTGTTGGATAGTAAATTTATCGAGGAAGGCTATAGGCTATATTATATTATCAATAACATTAGGGATCCTTACTAAAAGTCCTATTTAGAATCAAATGCGTTGGAGGGGGTTAGGTACAACATGCAGTACACGTACGAAGTGTGTGTTGACAATGCCGCAGGCGCTAGAAGTTTATTTCCTATTGCCTATTAACATTGTTGCCACGCACTAGATGCCTTATCATTCTTAATTTTCCCATACAAGTAAAAAATACCCGTGTGATATTAACAACGGAGCAATCAGTACCCTCATAAGAGTTCAATTAGTCACTATAAATCGCAAACCTAAGCTATTGTTTTTTTTCCTCTCTCTCTGTTGAATTTTTTTTTCTTTTACTAGAATTATTTTATTATATTTAATTAGTTTTCATTTTCGGACCATCAATAATTTTCCTCTCCCGTTACAATTCTGACAAGGACTTGTGTGTGTGTGTGTGTGTGTGTGTATTTATATATATATATATATAATTTATATATATATATAAAAGCGAAATACCACTCACTGACTCACTCATCACGAGATCTCTAAAACCATACACCCGATTGACTTGAAATTTAGCATAGTTACTCATTTTGCGATGTAGACGCTCACTAAGAACGGATTATGCGGAAATCCGATCCCAAGGGGAGTTTCGGGGGCGTGATATATAAAAATTTCCAGTTTTTGGTAGAAAATCACCATGGCAACGGCTGTTGCATTGTTGATGCTTCATTCGTCTCTATGGCAACGACTATTTCATTGTTAGTGCAGTCCTCTTCACCGTAGAAATTTTGCGGGTACTTTAAATATCAAAAATTGCCCTTTTTTTCAAGTATATATATATTTTACAGACTTGAAACTTCACAGTAATGTTCCTTATGTTACGCAGGATGACATTTCCCGAAAATTAGATCACATGGATGGTTAAAACCCGGCAACAGTGGGTACTTTGTCTGCATGAGAACAGGATTTTGCATTGTTCATTCCTTATGCGTCTCCATGGCAACGGGTATTGCGCGGCAGTGGCGTACCCACAAGGAGGGGCATGTATAATGAGCGGCGCAAGAGTGATCTGCCTGTAGACTGCCGTAGCGAAGTACGGGTACATCAGTTGTACTTTTATGCACGAGTCGGGAAACCATCGGTGCTATTCATTTTTTCTCCGGTACATTATACAGCATTGTAATAAATTTTCACTGAATGTTTTTAATTTACCATTACTGTAAATGGGAGATGTGGCTTAAATTTTTCCATTAGTTTAGCCGTGCGAACCGGGTCGGGCAGCTAGTATTACAATAAAGTAAGCAGTTGAATGTGTTAGTGATGCGTAACCCACCATAACAAAAATATATTTTATTTTGAAAGAATATATTATAAAATTTGTATAAACTGGAAGTAGTATATAAATGGCAGTCCAGCGCTTAGGTTCTGGATGTGGAGCCGGAAGCCGAGGTCAGCCATCTTGGATTGTGACGTCACGGCAGCCATTTTAGTGACAAATTTCCTCAAAAAAAATTAATTTTCACAAAATTCCTAGAACTTTTCCTATTTTGAGGGATTATTTCCCGTTTTATTACTTAAAAAAATTCAGAGGGGTAAAAGTTTTTCAGAGAGCGACAATTTTTCTCAAAAGCACCAGCAGAGGCCATGACATTTACTTTACCTTGATAGTAATCATGGAATTCTTTAATTGTTGACGGAAAAAATTCAGAAAATATAAAAAATTGTTTACTTAAAATGTTTAATTATTTAATTAATTTTGGTTCAAGTTCGATTCCCGACAACGGTAACATCTTATTTATTTATAAAAAAAATAATTAATTATAATTTTAATAAATATCTAGCGCTCGTCACATTCTCCATTTTGGGATCTAGAACCTTCAGCCTTTTATAAATTATGACATCACGTCCGAAATATTTAAAATCCATAAATATTAACACAGAAATTCGGTGAGAAATTTGAAATTTATGAAAAAATTATTTAATTACATTTTTTTTAAAAAAACCGACATCATGAAGTTCTTGGGTAAAACCCGATGAGAGCAAAAAAAATAGCGATAGTTGTTCCTCCACCGAGGCCACCGGCAGACCGACCACCTAACACTTTCGTCAAGGTAGATATTACCATCTTGTATTCGCAATCCTGTTTTCTTTTGCCGGGACCGCCATCTTGGAATTTGATATCGCAGCTGAAATCTTGTTTTTTTTTCCTGCTGGAGGCCGCCATCTTGGATTATAACATCACAGTCACCATATTGTTTTCAGTACTTGCTACTAAGAGTGCTAGTGTCACATAGTGCACACATCGTCTGCTCGACGACACTACCGCATCTTGTTTTCAACACTCGATACTAGAAGCGCTAGTGTAATGTAGTGCACACAAAATAAGCTATAGGGCTTTGTCACCATATTGGTTTAATTTTTACCTGCTAGACTGCAGTAGTATTTATATTACCTTGACATCCACCATCTGGAAAATCTGTAATAATTTAGCTAGAAATTCAAAAAATAAAAATAAAATATTAAAGAGAAACGCTCATTAAAATTAATTAGATCGGTTCATTTCCTAGGTTCAATCCTTGGCTGATGCAAAAAAAATTAAGTTGATTATTTAAATAAAATCTCTTCAATTTAATATTTCCCATTAAGAGTACAGGATTAAAATTAAAAAAAATATAACTACATATTTTTTTTAAAAATAAAATTGATAACATAAATTCTAAACCACTAAAGGAACACTTGCGAAAGTTAGAAATGACCCCGCACGCGATAGTTGCAAGCTAGCAGAAACGCCGGAGCTGCCGTCCAACTGTTCGCACGAGGCAGGCAGCTGCTGCCAGCCTATCACACCAATACGCAAAAATGTCGTTGAAATCATAACTCGGTATATGAAGTACTTGTCGGAATCACTTCAGAGTAGGAAAAACGGAACGATAGTAGAAAAAAATGTTGTAGTGCATGACTGTGATCTAAAGCAGAGTCGAACCCAGGAAACATGCCACAAAAAATATTCATCGCCACGAAAAATAAGAAGCAACATATCTAGAGCAAGCATTCTTATGGTATAACACACGTTATGCTTTGAGCTCAATAAAACGAAGATCCAGGTATAGAAATCAAAGCGAGAACACAAATTAAATATTTAGCTACAGTTGTTTTTTTTTAAATTTGTTTCGACAGCCACACTAATCATTCTCACTGCAAACAAGGTCTCAATACAAGATACCTGCTCGGCTGAATAAATATGTTACTCGATATCACCACGCCTATAAAGGAGGTTTTTTTTTCGGTACTTGGCATACATTTCAAAATCGTCATGTCGAAAGTCAGGCATATAGGCCATTAAAATCCCAACCGTGATGCCTTCTTGGACGATACCTGTGAAATGATTTACGCTTACAACAGGACCAAGAGGTGCTGCACTATTAAGATATCAGTCCTGAGTACTGTTTTGACTACGCTCATTTAAAGAAAATGAAACTTTTGGAAGCACACACACACACACACACACAAAAGGAAGCACATTTAACGAAAAGGATGTACATTTATAGAAAAATTCTACTCGATATAATACTATACCATCAAAGGAATAGGATCCCATCAGAGGGATACAATAAAATCAAAGTGATACGATCTCATCAGTAGGATACGATCCCATCAGTAGGATTACGATAACATCAGTAGGATTACGATAACATCAGTAGGATTACGATAACATCAATGCGATACGATCCATTAGTATGATACAATACCATCAGTAAGATAGGATACATCTGGCTACGATAGCTCTTACTGCTGCAATTGTTACAATCGCATTTGGCTACATCTGTTTGAAGCGGCATTTGACTACATATATGTAGCTATAACACTTTTTGACTCCAACGGCATTTTGGCTACAACTGCTCACTCACATTTTGTCTCCAACTGCTACAATTGCATTTTAACTACATCTGGCTACAGCGACATTTGCTTACAAGGCTACAAGGCTACATTAGTTATTTTTTATTGGGACGTAAGATGCTCACTCACAATCGCAAGAGAAGGACTTCTTTATACCTTATGGGAGAGCAAATCGTCTTGTATGATATTGAGTTGTCTTAAGGCACAGTAATTATTATTATTTGGTTTGAATTTTTCCTTATTAAAATATTATTAGTTTAATTTTGGTATCAGATATTCAATAATCAAATGAAACCAACCCTGAATAAAAGTTTTATCTCGTATAGAAGAAAATTTATGCAACGATTGTTTTCTCAGCAATAACCAGGAACACACGGAGAACCCAACAAAATGATGTCAAGTGTAATCAGGAGCACTCGGAGAAAACCAACAGAAGTCTCCCAAAATCCAGCACAATGAATTATATTTATACTTATGCTTGCATATTTAATATAATAATATGCCTAGCATAGCTATATTAATTGCATATTTGCATATTTGTAACAGATATATGCTATGCATACTACACATTAACCGTCTAAAATGTAACATTCACTGCTGTTTAGGAAAAGTGTGTTTTGGAGGACAGATCTAGGCAGAAACGGCAAACGTAATTTTTTTTTAGATAATATAATTTTTTTCCTGTTAGCTGCTTCTAGTTAAGTGTCCATATTGTCACATTCAACCCAGGGGCCTAAGCACAAATGTGACAATACGTAACTATATATGCATGGTGTTCAGTCTCAGTACTAATAGATTCGGATGTATGCATGTTTATAATTAAAACCATAGGGGAGGAATCTCGCACAATGATAGAAAATATTGTTTAGTTTTATTATGTGTATTATTCTTACACAATATTTTAGACCCTAATTTATTATTTTTAAAGATACGAATTTTTAATAACTAAACAATTTTACCACATTTTCAGCCTCTTTAATAGTAAAATTTCGACAAATGAAAAATAGCAATAAGTATTTTTATTTGGTCATAATTTCCTACTTCTGGTTTTTGTATATTCTTCTTAAAACCAAACCTACCCCTTTTACACCGCTTATGGATTGGATCCCGCAAAATAGTTAAAGAGAATATTTTGTTTCGCCATGTTTATCATTTTTAACAAATATACTAGGCCCTGATTAATTAGTTTCAGAGATATTATTGTTCAAAATAAAACAAAATTGACCAACTAACAGTCAAATTTAGACTAATGAAAAGAAAACAAACAATATGTAGCTTATAAGCCTGATGTTCGGTCGTTGGGCATACTTACATGTTACATTACTGCACATGCCATGGTGCGTATGTTACTTATTACAGTACCGTTATCAATGACTAGTTTGTTTTTCAAAAAAGTTAAACAAAACTCTTGTAGCTCTCTTAATACAATTATCTGATTTCAGACGAGGGCTCTTATTGCCAGCCAGAAATGGTATCACAAATGGTTCATAGTTGAGCGAGAATCACTGTTACGAACGCAGTGTCACGCCTACATTAGGAAAGGAAATGCTGTGCGTAATACTTCACGGGCAAAGTCACTTATAAAGTTAACTGTTCGCTCCTTTAAGAGACACAAATTAAGTTCTGCTAGTGCATCAGAGCGGCATAATTTGAAAGTTACGCTGAAGAAACAGAAAGTTCATTAATGGAGTCGTTAAAATGTCTGGAAAGTTGAGAAGATCACTCGGTTAGATAGAATGCACGTTGTACGTCTAGAAGACGTCCAAAAACTATACTTCTTACACTATGATGTGTATTTTAGTCAAGTGCGCTATGTGTACACAAAAATACACAAAATTATTAAAGAAATCACAGACCGAAATATTTAAATTCATCGAACGGCTGTGGAACAAAAAAAAAATAAACCTACAAAATTTACTTAAATGATTTTTAAACGTTCTGAAATCACGCAGTTAAAGTTATTTATCTAAAAGCTTTAATCACATCCATAGTTTGAGTAATAAGTTCCTAATATTTTTTAATGGGTAGAGATTAACAATTTCTACGGCACATAAAACAACTGACACTTAAATTACGTCACTCATTATTAGTAAAAGTAAATATAATTATATACATCACGGCATTACCTTGTGGACTGGCAGATTGTATACGTGTATTTTTTTTTCTCCTGGAAAAGTTCCCACCAAAAAATTTTGAGTACTCCCGAAGCGAAATTAATGTTATTTTTACCCCCGTCGCAAAAAGAGGGGTGTTATCAGTTTTAAAGTCTTTGTCTTTCTGAGTGTCCCGTGGCTTTGTAGCTCCAAACGGATGGACCGATTTCAACCCGGTATTTTATTTGAAGGCTGGTTTGATAGTGAAGGTTCTTAGCTATGAGTTCCGCATACATAGGTAGGGCAAGAGTTTACGCATGCGCCGTAATAAACAGTATTTGTGTATTTACATATCACTTTGTGTATAGGCAGGTTTCTCGAACGTTAGATGGTGACTCATCTATTTGAGATCAAATGTTTGGACACCCGCGTTAAGGAATTTTAATCAAATAAGAATCATTATGTGCACGAAATAATTAACTATTTAAAACACTTTTGAAAATAAGCTATTTTTATTACTAACTATTACTGCATGTTGTACACTGCCCATACTTTGGCCTACATGCATTCAATAAGACGAAAAATTTTAAAATATACAAAAAAGGTTTTACATAAGACACAGTTTTGACATCACACCCTTTTCACAGTCACGCTTTTGCAAGTACAGGCACTTCCCCCTCCCCTTGTAATGGGATTCTTAATTCCAGAGAGGGGGGGGGGTTTCCTGCCTCCCCCTCCTTTCGGGATTTACGCCCACGAGTGCAGGTATTACTGGCAATGATATGAGTTCTAGTTGAAAGCCCTTATATTATCAAATTATTCTAGTGAAAAGCCCCTATATTATCAAATAATTGTAACTAATGTTTTTTTTAATTACCATACACGACGTATTTATGGCCGTGTCCCAACACAGCCTACAAAATTATTTTTTTTTCAAAATGGGTTTTTTTTGGCACCAGTTAAGGTTAAAATAAAACTATTTTAATACAAGCATTTACTTTAAAATGTTTTTTATAGAATTACTATAGGATATTATTTAACTACTTTAGAAAATTTCCTATCATATTTTACTTCAATTAGTTTGATGTATTATGTATGTAGCAAACTTATTTATATGACATACTTTAAATGTAATATTTACTTTAAATTTATTTAAATTGTTTCTGCATAAATAAATTGAAATGACTTTCGACTGTTATGGTAAAAACACAGCCGTTGACTAAGTAAGATTCTCTAAAACAATATACTACAAATAAAAATTATAAAAAGATTCTGGCTTGTGCTAGAACTCTATCCTTGCTGAACAAAGGAGAATTGCACAAGCTGGCAGAAGCTAATTTGTAATTTTTTCATTTTTGTTTTTATTTTTATTATTGACGTGACAACGTCTAATAAATCGATGAACGCTGGCTGCACGCACGAAAAATTGTCCCACATACGGATGTCCCACTACGGATGTCCCACAATGGATGTTTTTTTTTCCTAACCTAACTAATTACTAAGTGTATTTGGGAGGGGTCTGGGTAGGGAAGACTCTAAGTGCTTTTTCGCGAGCTGGTGCATCGAACCTGCACTCAGGAGTGGACATAGCCTCAGGTTGACCGAAGTCGGTTAGGGAAATTATCCGGTCCTTCATTGCGAGGCCCTAGCCTCAGCATCTACGCAATAGTGGGCTACGGTTGTGTGAAAATATTAGGGCCGCTGGGGGGGGGGGGAAGGGCGTTAAATCAAGTAACTATAATTAGGTTTAAAGAATATAACTTAAACTAAATGAGTTGCCAGCATACATGCGTGTGGTGCGCGTGTCATTTTGTGGTACAATATGGGCGCACACTGCCTGTCTTTGTGAGGGAGCATAGGCAGATTTGTTACCGCCAGTCCGTAACTATTATATTGCTGACTGGCGTGGATCTAGCGCGTGTACACGCGCCCAGGGCTAGCGGGCGACTGAGCTCCGCGCGGCCGCGGAACTAGTTTTGTTGGAGTGGGGTCGCGCGCCGCGCGCTGTGATTGGCCGACAGACTGCTCGGCCAATCACGCGGCACTACGGCGGCCGGTGCGCGAGGAGCGACTTCGGTCGTTTATACTTCTGATATACGTCCGGATCATAGTTTCCGAGAGAAGTAATATGTGGATTCAGACTACGCATTTATCGTAAAAAGTCTGAGTTATGTGGATGTAAAAGTCTTGCAAAGTTTCCGATCTGGTTTCACGATGCAATGCTTCGACAGGGCAGTACACTGGGGCGTCTGTGGCGATTCGAATGCATTTATTCTGAATTCGCTGTAATTTTATTAGGTGTGTCTTTGCTGCAGTGGCCCATACCGGGGCTGCATACGTGATTATTGGTCGTATGAGGGCTTTGTAGAGCAGTAGGCCGGTTTTAACTCTGCTGCCACATCGTCTACTCATAACTGGATACAAGGAGCACAGTCTAGTCTGAGCCTGTGCTCGCTTAGTGTCTATGTGATGGCGCCATGTTAATTTCCTGTCCATGTGTACACCTAAGTATTTAACCACATCTTTATGCGGGATGTGTTCGTTGAACAGACTCAGTTGCGGCCTGCGGTCTATTGGCGGGAGGTGTTTACGAGTGAACACAATAGCTTCTGACTTCGTTGTGTTCACTTTAATGCGCCACGTCGTGCACCACTGTTCTATTTTAGTGAGCGCAACTTGCAGCCTAGTCGTGGCCAGCTGTAGGTTATGTGATCTGCTATATAGGACAGTATCGTCCGCATAGCAGCCTAACTTGACGAGTCTGTGTGCGGGGCGTGGCATGTCACGCACGTATACATTGAATAGAACAGGGCCTAGGATGCTGCCCTGTGGTACTCCTGCTCTGATCTGTTTTAGGTCTGATGTGGCTCCTTCAGTTGATACTCTGAAGGTTCTGCCTGCTAAGTATGACGTGATTAGCTTGACATAGCAGTCAGGGAAATCAGCTTGGTATAGTTTATAGAGAAGCCCTGCATGAAACACTCTGTCAAAGGCTTTCTCTACGTCTAGGAACGTCGCGACAACATAGTCTTGTACATTGAATGCACTAGTAATCTCTTCAGTGAGACGCACTAGCTGGTGAACGGTTGAATGAGCACCGCGAAAGCCGAATTGCTCATTTGGCAGCAAGTTGTTTTCGTGTATGTGGCAATTTAGTCGATGCAATATTATGTTTTCGGCTATTTTTGACATGGTACTAAGCAGGCTTATTGGTCTGTAATTTTGGGGCAGTTTTTTATCTTTGCCTGGCTTGTGGAAAACTATGACGTTAGCTTTCTTCCACTGGGAGGGGAAAATACTGAGCCTGAGCATTGCATTAATGCATTCAGCTAAATATTCCAGGGCTTCATCTGGGAGCTGTTTGAGAACGATAGCTTGTATGCCATCATTCCCGGGTGCTTTTCGCAGCTTCATTTTTCTAATAGCTCGCTTGATTACCTGTGCCTGAGTTAATAGAGGCTCAGAAATAGTGGGCTGGCGCAATTTTTCGCGTAATTCGCGGTAAATTTGCGCTGTGTATTGCCTATCGCAGGGCACCATGTTTGGCTGAAAGGCTGTTTCCAGCGTATTTGCGAATGCTTGTGCTTTGTCGAGGGGTTTGAAGACTAGGCCATTATTGGTTTGAAGGGGCGGAAATTTTTCAGATTTATTTAAAAATCGCTTCGTCATAGTCCAGGCACTCCCGTCCTGAATATTTAAACGAGCGATCTTTGCTTCCCACTGGCTGCTTCGCCACAGTGAAATTTCATCTGAAATAATTATTTGTAATTCATTTATTCTTTGTTTTGTGTGAATAGTGCGTCGTCGTGTGTATTCACGACGCAGTCTGTTTTTGCGCGATATCAAGTCGCGTATGTATACTGGCAGCTCGTCGTGTACTAACTTAACCTCCTTTTCTGGGATGCACTGGCTTATACCATCCTGGATTTCCGCAGTAAATTTAGTTATTGCGGTGTCTAGGCTTTCACTATTATTTATGTCCGCGATGTCTGACAAATTTTGCGCGACTTGGGTTTTAAATCCTTCCCAGTCGGCGTGTTTGTAGTCCCGAATTTTACGTGGCGGGTTGGTTTCCGTGTTCGCATTGTCGAAATGTAAGTGAACAGGGAAATGGTTGGACGACATGTCGTGTACGACCTCGAGTTCGAATCCCGAGGTGACACGCTTATTAAGGTGACACGCTTATTAAGCACGATGTCTAGGATGTCTGGCAACCAGTTCAATCTGCCCGAATCAAATGTGGGTTCAGTAGGAGCATGAACATGATAGTTTTTATCAAGCTGATGCGCATAGAGAAGCCCGCCATTTGCCGTCGCACGCCTGCAATTCCACTCCAGGTGTTTCGCATTAATGTCCCCTACAGCGAGGAAGCTCGGAGCGGCCCCGTACAGGGCATCTAGATCCACCACACTGAGGGACCTACCTGGTGGAGCATACATTGAAATAAGTTTAATGTTTTGTTGGTTAATGTTTAAGCTTATTCCAACAGCTTCTAAATTTTGAAAAATGGGTAGTTGGCATACAGTATGTTTAATGCTATGGTGAACTACTAGAGCTACTCCTCCCCATCTATTTTGCTCTCTATCGCGCCTATAAACTGTATAGTTTAGTATTGTCAGTCGGTAGGTCGGCTGCAAGTGTGTTTCGTTAATCGCAGCTATTTTTATTTTATATTTTTCCAGGTGGTGGATGAATTCCGGTAATTTATGTTTAATTCCACGTGCATTCCAGAAGAGGAGGGAGTGTAAGCTTAACCTATCGGCCGGGGTTGATACGCAACTCGGGGCCTGTCTAGTGGCTGCCATTGAGCTTGGCAGCCAGTGACTGGACGAAGCCCATCATCGCATGGACTTTTTCTGTTAAGGCAACAGATGGGTCGCACCATATACCATAAGCTGGCACATGGGGACAATTGTGGCCGCCAGATTTGCATCTGTGTTGAAAGTGCGCGACTGCTCGAGCACTTTCTGGAAGTCAGCCAGGCCCGGTTTCGAGGCTGGCTGCTGTTGGGGCGCTGGCGGTGCAGTTGGCAGCACTGGAGCTGCGTCTACCGCCATGCTCGTCTCAGGTGCCGGGGCTACCTGCGGCCGGGAGAGCGCGGTCGTGCGCCTCGCCGGGGCTGGCGCAGCCTTGGCTGCCACGAGCTTCTCCTGGGCAGGCTGTCGCGGCCTGTCCGGCCCAGGCTGCTGGGACCTGTCCTGTGTGGGTCGCGGGGGCTTGCCTTGGCCATTTTTGTGGCCCGTCGGGTGTTTTTTGAACCCCTTCCGCTGCCAGGGGTTGTTCGCCAGCACTGGTTAGTCCAGCTCGTTGTAGCTGGGCTCACAGTGCTGTTCAAGGGGCGCAAATCGATTTCCACCTGCCTGCTGCAGGTAGTCGCCGAAGCTCTGGGGAGGAGGGTACCTCGGTGTACCCCAGGGATTTTGCCTCGGGGGGCCGAAGTAGCCCGGAGGGGACCGTGGCATCGGTTGCGGCTGGGGCTGCATTGCAGCTCGCCTGTTATCGCGCAAGTCGCGGCGAGACTGCTGCTCGCGCTGCTTGCGCACCTGGGGCGGAAGGTGCCTGCGGGTCTCTTTTTTGTACACCTGACAGCCGTTGTAGTTTGCGCAATGTGCCTTCCTTACAATGCGCGCACTTCTTGTACTCCTGGTTGCCCCCATTGGGGCAGTCGGGAGAGCGGTGTGGCCCGCTGCACCACCGGCACACAGGGGCCGCGTGGCAGGCCTTGCCAACGTGATTGTAGCGTTGGCAGACGCTGCATTGGGAGGGGCCTGAGGGGCGACGGTAGTCGTCGACACGCACGAGCATGCCGGCGAACTCCTTGAGGCCGTAGATGCGCTCAGAGTCGCAGCTCTGAGGCACCTCTATCACTAGCGCATCGCACTTTTCGCGTCGCTGCCGGTTCTCCAGGAACCAGTGGTTCTGGACCGGCAGATTCAGTGAGCTGAATTCCTCCTGGAGGAATTCGGATGGCGTGTGGCGGTGCACCCCGCGCAACACAAACTTCTTAGGCACTTCGTCCCGCTGAAGAAGGACGGAGTGCTGGGCGCCGATAGCCTGCAGTGCTTTGACTGCCCTGTGGTAATCGGGGACGGAGGCCACATTGACCTGGATCTCATCTCGGCCGCGGTTCTGGCACGTGAATTTTTCCTGCACGGCCTGTTTTAGGGCGGTGTATACCCTCGGGTACTGGTGCCCCTGGTCGAGGAAAACGAACAGGGGCTTTACGCGTGGCGCCCTCTTGGCGGCCTCAGTCGTGGTTGGTTGCTGAGGGCGGGGGGCGGGGCCCGCCTCGTCGTCACTGCCTGCACCGGACACATCCGTGTGCAGACGCTTGGCACGCTTGCCAGCGGCCACTGTCCAGCCGCTGGATTCGTCGCTGTTGGTCGGCCCTGAAGGGGCCTCGCTAACTACCATCTCGACAGTATCACTCATTGACCGTGGTCACCTGACGCTCGGGTCCACCCACTGACCGTCCCCCGGGGCTAGTTAGCCGGGTTCAGGCTAGGCTATAGGGGATCTAACTCCCCGGGTGTTGCCGAGTTGTTGGTCGTCTAACTTACACCTGGCGCAGCTTACTTTTACCGCCTGTGCGCATGTAGCACACAGGCACCTTTCAAAACCGCTGGGTAGCACTAAGAAGTGCTAACCACAGCTTGGGCTTCGTCGATCTCTAGAAGTTCACGGCGAGCAGCTGCGGGACACGTCCGTCCACCTCCGCAGCGCAGCTGTACGCATGCGTGGCATCTCTCTGGTATGTTGCGGACGGTACAGAGAACTCGGCCGGCACGTGGTGGCGTATTGCTCAGGTTTCACCCCGCCATGCTGCAGGGATAGGCGGGTCGCGCCGGTTGGATCACGCCTGCGCATGTCGCCAAATACGGCTTTGGGCAGACGACAACATAGCGGGGTTCGAGGTTATTGTTGTGCACCGCGCCACGGGAGTATATTCGCAAGGAAATGGCGTTCTTACAAGTACGTATTATTTTAATTACTAGTGTAAATCAGTTTATTAAAACAGTGTTGTATGAGTATTGTTTTAACTGGGTAACTAAATATTTATTGCTGGTATGATACTTTTCGCGCTTTAGTTTCACATTGGTAATTATTTGTCATAAGTTATTATTAGATCAACTAAATCACACACCGTATTATAGTTATGAGCCCACGAGCGTGTAAATATTTTGAGTTCAACAGAGAATATGCTAGTTAAAAGAAATTTAAACAAATATCGTGCGTGGAATATTACCATTTTATAACATCTGAAACAATTGTTCCAATATGGTCTCGTGGCTGTGCGGTTAGCACTGCTGAATGCCCACCCATAGGATGACGGAATGAATCCTGGCTGAAGCAAATTTTTTTGTACTTGTAAAAATAAATACGACGCGCCCGACACTTCAAAAGTAATAAATATATTTGAATTAATGAATGCAAATAAAAGTAAATTTATTAATTAAATTGTACATTTCATTTCACTCCTTCTTTGTATCCATACAAAATAGTGATAATTAAATAAAAATGATTCAATTTTATTCATAAAAGTATGCAGAGGTAGATTTTATCATACAAAAAATAGAAAAATTAAAAAAAAATTCTTCCTCAAAGAATATAATATTTTTAATGCCTAAATGGTTTGGTTGCAAAAACCTATTACGGCTCAGTCTCAGGCCAAATATGATATTTCCTTTTCTTCTGGATCAATCATTTCATCAATGTTTTGTTATGACGTTGTCACGTTAAACTATCGTCCGTAAGCCGAAATTACAGACAACCAATTTGTTTTTTACCTTGGTGTAGCTGAACTCGGCCTTGGAAGACGACAGCTATTCCTCGCTATTTTAACAATTTTAAAAAGCTTTGGTTAGCAATACACAGCAATCGATTGAAAATTTTAGTTCGTTTGAACACTGAAATGACAGTGATCGTCAGGTATTTGTTTAATTATTTTTGTGCCTGATGTTTTTTTGTTGAAACGAGTTTTTTTTATTAGAGCAAAGATATTGATATAGTACTTGACATGAATGCACATTTAATGGCTTAACATAGATATATAATACATTCAATTCATATTTATTGTTAATAAGCTCTAAATTTGAAAACTAAAACTATGTAAATTAATATGTGCCAAAAATACAAGCTGTGAAATACATGCAGTTTAAATAAAAAATGATAAAATATTCAGTAACTTATAAATTTATTAACAGAAAACGTTATATAATTAAACACTTCTTAAAGCTACATAAATAAACTCCTAGTAAATTAAGTGAAGGATATTATATTTGTGTGACAATAAATCCACAGAAAACGCACGGTGCGTGGTTGCAGGGAAGTGACAGGTGTGGATGTCACCACACGGCTCTGCGCAGGAATGCATAAGGAGACTGAGAAAGAGACTGCAGGCCCGCACAGCTGCAGCTGCAGCTGCAAACTGGAAAGACTTGAGTGCACGGGTGTGAGCCGCTGAAGAGAAGCCTGGTGTGCCACGTACCAACTCTGCAAAGAAGTATGTTTATTTAGTTTTTCAAGAGACCAAATACAAATTAAACATTTCACTTAAGAAATAAAATAGGGTAGAGAGGGGCAATTCCGATCACTTCAAATTGTGTTGTGAAAATAAATTGTTCAAAATAAGATTAGGTTAATGGAAATACATGAGCATAAACTTCAATATGTATACTTAATATACCTTGAATGAAAAAGGTAATTAATGGCACATATAAATTTACAAAAAAAATTATTCTTTAAAAGGTGATATCACAGGATTCACAAAACAAGTGGGGTAATTGCGATCACACACGGGGTAAATCCTATCATAGTGGGGCAATCATGATCACACACATTTACCGCATCTGAATTGTTTCTTTCCTTTGGCACCCACACAGATTTCATGATACCAGCTTATACATTTCTGGCACTTGATCCAGTCCCCTCTGTTGGCAGACTGGCTCCATCTTCTGTTGCAAAATCCACATGGTGCGTCACTCGAATCTTTCATGATGAGGATTTCTTCTCCACTAGAGTCCATTTCATTTTCTGCAAACAGTCTTCGTCTCTTCACTATGCAATCTATCTGTTTCTTTTTTAATGTGGCAATTTTAACTTTTTCTGCTGTTGCCTTGATGTTTCCATCCGATGTCAGATGTCGAGATTTCTGCTTTCTGGTTTGTTTCGGTGCATTCCTATTTGTAGATGATTTGTTTGGGGTTGGAATGATGTCATTAAATCCAATGAGTTTCTGTTCACTGGGAGACTTGGACGTAGAAACTGATATGGACATGGTGGATGAAGCTTGGGAACTGGAGCAAACTGTGTGTTTGGACGGGGAATGTTGGCTGTGTGACTTATTTTGAACATGATCAAGAGAAACATCAGATGAAGGACCTGAAGTTTGCATGGTGGATGATTTTGTTGATGTAGAAGGAGATTCAGCTCGGAAAGCTACAGATGGTAGAAATTTATCCATCGAGATAGCCTTAGGGTTAAATGGGTAGAGACCAGTACACTGAAACCCTTTAGTAGCATTCCCATGGGATGCAGCTTTGTTCCACGCAGCTGTGAAAATCTTTCCAAAGTCAGACTTGGTGATCGATTGTGTTGGGTTGTTGTGAAAGAATGTGGTTGCTTCTTGATGGTAGAAAGTTTTCAATGGTTTGAATAGTGTGCGATCTAGAGGCTGAAGGACATGAGTGGTATGAGGTGGTAAACAGAGAAGTTCAATTTCATTTTCTCTGCAGTAGTTCAGGCATTTAAGCGAACAATGTGATGCGTGTCCATCCAAAATAAGAAGGCATTTCCCTGGGAGTCTGTGCTTTTGAAAATGTTGCAACCATTTGAGAAATAGGTCCTCATTTATATGTCCAGATTCAGACATTGCTGCTACAGATCCAGATGGCAAATTAGCACAGTATGACTCTCGATACCGCACACCCTTGAAAATCACGAATGGTGGTATGTACACCCCACTAGCACTGAAACAAGCTACTACTGACACATTTTCACCACATTCTACACTTGTCAATTTAATTACTTCTCTTTGGCCTTTTTCACAAATGATTTTTGATGGCTTATTGTTTAAAGGAAATCCAGACTCATCAACATTATAAATTCTCTCTGGCTTCTCCCTGAGTTCTAATTCATTCGTCAAATCACCAAAGAGGTCATAAAAGTCGTTAAATTCTTTTTCATCCATGGCAGCTGCCCTCATTTTTGACAAACCTTCCGGTTTCCTCAAAGAGAGTTGAGGATGTCTGGCCATGAACTTGCCAAGCCAATCTTTACCAGCCAATTTTTCGGTATTTCTCCATGGAATTTTTAGACCCTTCTTTTCAGCATACATGTATGCTGCATTTCTTACCTGAATTGTGGTCAAACCAAAGCCTCTTTTCGACAGGTTGAGCAGTCTGTCACACAGTTCATCTTCCTCCTCAGCATTTAGTACAGGTCGGTGACCAACTTTATGTTTGCACTCTTTCCCTTTGTCTCCTAATAACTGCTGTAGTTTTACTCTTTGGATCCTGTTCTGAAGTGTGGTGAATGGCACCTGATGTAAGTTAGCAGCTGCTCTGATGGTTTTTTCTCCATGGAGGACACTGCTGATAGCATTTGACATAGACTCCTCGGACCACTGAAGAGTGGTGTTCTTTCTTTTGTAGTTTCTGACCATCTGAAATTCACAACCACAGTACATATTAGTGTTTATTTACATTTGAGATGTTTTAAATGCATGCAACACTTCAGTAAAATGCATCAAAATGTTTATCTCGGTTATAACTTGGGTAGTGTGGAATTCTGTTATCGTCTCGTATTCCAGAAAGGATTTGGAGATTAAATAAATTATTAATAACAATATTAGATTTCAGTATCAAGATGTTTAAGAAAATCCGTAATTAACTAAACTTTGTTGCGAGAAAAATTATGCTGCTATGGTCCCTGAAGACCCATTTCGAAAGTTGTTAGATTTCAGCACACAGCGGCTGGTACTAAGAACCAGTAAAATTTGTGGATGGCAAACACTCTGACAGTATTTAACCAATGGTCATATTTCAAGGTACAAACTTGACACTTTTTCGTTTTATATATGTCAAGTTGGTAATGCCTTTATTTTATGGCATCGAGATGAAAAAATGTGTGCGAGTTATTTAAAGTGTGGCCAACACGGAGTGCGACCAGCCAACTCTTTCTTGAGTAATATAGGGAGCGACCCGCCAAGCATCGGCAGTGAAACCAATCACCGCAACGGAATGTGCGGTAGTCGAAAAGATAAACATCAGTATCTACAAACTGGCGACAGCTAGGTCTCCAACTGTCCCCTCAGCTATCCTTGAAACATTAAGATAATACTTTTTTCTGTCAGCTACGTGCACCGTGACAATAGAGCAGTGTCGAGTAATCGCTTTTAAGATTAGTTGATAAATACGATCCTTTCTGTGCTGTATTCTCCAGAGCAATAAATTATTTCCTGTGATCGAAATAGCCCCAATAGCGTGATCGGAATTGCCCCATTTTGTTGACTTTTACCTTTTCCGTCCAAACTGTAAGAGGAAACTGGTTTTTATCAGAACTGATACAAGGATATTGTTTTCCAGTAAATATGCTACGAGAAGAAACCAAAGTACTAAAAGATATCTCGTTTCTGTAATTGAAGCTTCTTATTTTGGAACGTGAGATTTTATAAAGAGTGATAAAAATGCATGGCGTGACTTAACTTGGTGTCGAATCGCTTCCTTACACACAGCAAAGTTTAGAATAACAACGGAAATTTTTTACCACGTGAACACCAACACTCCCAGCTTGCGACTGATGGGATGATATTGTTTCCTTTCGGCTCATGGCTTGCTGTGTTTCCAATTCTCTTATTATGATCGGATTTACCCCGTGATCAGAATAGCCCCGCTCTACCCTATAAATAAATTGGGCATTACCGCATACAAGAGAGAACTATTATTTGGGATTAAAATAGGTATAACTTTAATTCATGTTTCTATTTGTATAGTATGATAACCTTGTTCAAAGATTAAATAACCTAGGGTAAAAATATTCATATTTTCAATTTCAAATTTTTAAAAGTATTAAGCTGCATCAATAACAATAAAATATACAATATAAAATAAGAAAATAGTTAAAAGATATTATATTTATCATTTATGATAATGTTATTTAGTAGCGTCACTTAATTTATTCAAAATGACATATCTCAGTTGCTAGACGGAATTAAATATTGGTAAGTTCAGTAGTAAGTGAAAGGAATAGATATATTATGCGGGCCGGAATTGCAATGTACAGAAGGTACGTTATCATTATAAATGACGATGATAGAGTGATCAGACAGGAGGCTGGATTGTACCGCAGCCATGGCAACGGAGCAGTGACCACGGTGTGGCAGGAGTGATCAGGCGTGGTGTAACTGCGGTCTTCCCAGTGTGGAAGTGAAGGTGTCACTGTCCCCCGCGACGACAGAGGCAGTGACAGTCCCCACGACTTGCTAGGAGCAGCCACATTTACACGCGGTAACCAAAGTTTAGCAAATTATAATCGCTAGAAACCGCTACTCGTAAAACACCGTGATTAACATGATAGCTGCTCATTATATGCCAGCCTGTGAGCAATGAAAAAAAAAAATGCTGACAAATTTTAAGGAGGACCAAGTAGCAGGCGTTAACTAAATAAAATATGTTTTATTTAATATAAACGCACTCCGTACAATGCTTACATACTTCATGATTTGCGATTGCCTGCCTCTTTTATACAACTTATGCGGTTATAAATATATTAATAGAAAAATATAAAATATTTCAATATTATTAACATGTATTATTAAATATCCCGTGAATGGATTTTTAACTCATATAAATACATATAAGCAAACTAAATCTTTTTAAAAAAATTATCTGAATAATTAAATACAATACCAAACGTACCTAAAATATATTATAACATAATTGATACTAGTTTTTTTTTTTTTAAATTTCAAAGTAAATTTCTGATTGCTCTTATACATCGTTATTGGCAGCTGTTTAAATTTATGTAAATATTGGCCAATATATCAAAAATTACCATTTAAACATTTCTGAGTGTTATACCTCTATCTGTATAATATTTAACTTCTAGTACGCGTACGGCCACGCATTCATGTTTTTTATTGCTTCTTGTCCCTGGTTTCCTGCTCTTATACTATATTATATTACAATAACTGATTCGTGATGAAGTTAAAAGTGCAAGCTGGCCCGCACTGTTTGCAACTAAGGTTTAAACTACATAGTTCATTCCGATTTTATGTTTTTAATATGGCAGCAGATTCATAAATTATATAGTGAAATATTAAATTTTTTGTTTTATTTTCCCAAATGACTTGAACTGGTCAAAAATCAATATAGATCGTGGCCAGGTGCAATGTAAAAATTAATTATTTTGAATCTATTATTGATTGATCGAAATTTTTTAAACAATTTTGACTTCTGGATTTTTAAGGTCGTGGTCATATGCATAATTAAATATGTTCACTATTTTAGGCTGTGTTGTTGTAAGAGGACCACATTTGTTATATGTCTATGTGTTTATATAATATTAAGTCTTAATGGAGAAAATTAATGACTAGACGTAAACAAAAGAGTCATATTTTCATGTTATATCTTGGCTGTATTTTTATTAAAATTAACTAAAATAAAATAATACAATTATTCTGAGGAGTTGCAATAACAACAAATATTTATATATTATTTTGCGTTATCCTGTAAAAACTGATACATTTACGATTTTTATGGTCTCTCCTAGTAGCGATAATTTAATTTAAAAAAGCACTTGTGGTCATATATTTTAAAAATCGATTGACTCTTTCTGGTTACATTTTCTATTAAAACATAATACCTATAAAGAAAGAAGATATGCAGATATATATAAACATACCAATACACATACAGTTTTGTCTATGCAGATAGCTTAACAAAACACCAGACAAACCAAAAGATTGTTACCTTGGTTACTTCACTAGTTTCAGTGGTTAGATTTTATGTCTACATTGAAATAATATATGCAGTTTTAATTGCGGATTACTGAGTTACGAAGAAGTAATAACGGTCGGATTTTTTCATGAAATATGTAAGTACTTTTCCAATTAATTTTTATGAAATTTCATCCTTCAACATACTCACATAAAATACAGCGGCAAAATCAATACTTCTGATAGAAACCTAAAACGGTGTTTTGCTTGCCAAAAGTTAAAGAATCAAAATTGGAATTTTTTCTTAATTATTTACATCCGCTAACTCAAATGTAAAACTTATCTTAATTTGCGTTGTGGATATCTGATATTTAGCTAACTACAAATTGTATGTTTATAAATGATTATTTCATTTTTAATTCAAGGTTTTACTATTTAAAAACTTTAATTCGTTTCGGTAAAGAATCTGTTAATAATTACAGAAGCTGTTAATAATTCACATGTTTATATAGTCCGTTCACTTAAATGTTGTTTTTTACTTATTAGGAAATTATGACCTTGTTATTTGTTTTCAAAATTTGTATATGTAAATCGTTAAATTTGGTTTTACATAATTAATGATAGGTACTTCGTTTTCAGGAACAAGTGGGATTTAAGTTTTAGAATTACGATTACCTTTGATTTGTTTTTTTCAGATAAACATCAATACCAACTAAAAAAATAGCCGAAACCTACATACCTTCAAGTCTAATACGTGATTGGAGAAATCATGCCCTTTCACGAGGACGATGACATGGAGAACTCTTCTAGGGACTTGCAAGACAGCAGTCATACAAAAATAAGCTTCAAGGAGAAGCTTCGGAAAAAATTTAGAAAATAGAAGAAAAAAAGATTGGCTCGCAGGACAGCTGACCAAAGTATTTTAAAGACGCTACCTTTGCCAATTCTAGAGGTTCTCCAGGCAGTATCTGTCTGCGTTATAGAAAATCAGTATGTACACAAGGTCCCTTTTCTTCTAATCGCCACAAACAAAGACATACAGGAATGGCTAAAAATATACCAACATCACCAGGAAGAGCCAGCTGAAGAGGAACCAGAAGAGACGTGGGTTGATGAAATACCTATTACTGCAGCATTAGTCCACGGTGACTTGTATGCAAGAGCTCCTTCAGATCTGCACGATACAACTGTGCAAGTACTAGAAGAAGCAGAATACTTGCGGGCACCAGTAGAGATGGCAGTGGTTTTGCACCGCTGTGAAGAGACACACGTATGTGCCAATCTTCATCTTGCACAAGTACATGACATTCCTGAGATCGAAACTGCTGAGAGAAGTCACGCAGTAGAAACTTTTCCTGCAGTAATAGAGGAAGAGAGAACAATTCGTCAAGTCTTTTCATATGATTTAGTGAATGTGGCAGACCATCTGGAGCTCCTGAGAAGATTTGTCTTAACCCCAATTATTTTGACTGGTACAATAACATTTCAAAGCGCAAATGTAGAAGAGCCAAAAGAGTTTTATATTCAGCCACCCCTTGCAAAAACTAATGAGTTTTGTGGCTTCCATTTGCAGCGAAAACGTCTTACAAAAAACAGAAATATTTTACCACACGAAAATACTGAAATTGGAGACGACACAACAAAAATAATTCCTCCAATAACAGAGGAAAACCAACTCATTCGTTACGTCAAATCCTACGATGAAGTGAATGTTCCAGACCGTCTGGAGATCCTGAGAAGACAGGTATTAACCCAAATAAGCCTAACTGGTACTGAGGTAGAGATACACAGAACTGTAGCAGAGCCAAGAGATATTCAGCCAACACCCAAAAAATCAAATGAGTTCTGCGGCTTCCACATGCACCGAAGTCTTACTTCGATGAGAGGGAATATGCCTGTGGAGCTATTTGCATATTTTGTAGCTACAGGTGATAACTTTTACACCGCGTCTCATTCCAACGAAAGAATAACTTCAAGGGGGGATTTCCGAAAACAGCATAGTATGCACATCCAAAATGAGAATTTCATCAAGACTTCATCAGTCTGCATGATACCACAAGCAGCATTGTTAAGGAATGTGACAGACATTTTAACAGAAACACCGTTTGTCCCGCGTTACCCGAAAATGGCCATTACTGAAGATATTAAGAAACCTTTTTTCTCAAAAAAAGAATGTACCGTACCAGAAGAAGTCACTCCGTGTTCCTCGCAGAAGACGCGCAAAAATTCTAGGAGTGAAAAAAATGATCAAATGAGTTGCCAGCAAGATGAAATTGCTTCGAAACCTACGACACAGCCAACTTTGAAATTAATCAAAGTAATAGTTAAAAAAAATGATTGATCAATGATGTCTTAAAATTAAATAAAGATTGTTTGCTCGATATTTGACTGGTTTATTATTATTAATTGGTCGTGCCAAACATAAATTTTTTTTTTATCAAGAGTTGGATTTTGCATGTTAAAAAAAATTAGAAATTTAAATTATAGAATCTCTTATGGCCTGAACTTAAAATATTCTTTCTGCATTTTTCATTATTTACTCCTGAATACTTAACACAATTTTTCTGCTTCGTGAGCAAAGGTTGGAAAAAAAACAAGGTTTTTTATAGAGTTAATGTCATGGCTTATATTATCTTATTACCTCTTTTCAATATTTTTGGTTTGTTATTTTTTTTATAAACTCTGACATTGACTAAGAAAATGGTTCAAAATCTGAATCCAGTCCTTTTTTAATTTTTGTGCTCTTTCATTTTACAGGTTTAAGTAGAGTGCATTGCATTAAATGAAATATATTTGCACATTATTTGTATTTGAATGTTGTTTACATAACATAAAAAATAATTCTGTGTAAAAGTTATAGTTAACACACTTGTGCACGTGTGTATTTATCCAAATTAAACTGAAGATATGATTCTCAACATTCTTAGTTTATGGTTATAGTTTTAATTTAAACAAAAGACAAAGCATTTTTGCATCGTGTTTTGGTAGTTCCATAATGAAAAATAAATAATCTTAAACATAATATGGTTAATATTTCCAGCAACAAACGCGCACAAAAATCAAGGTTGCCAACATTTACTTTCGAAATGTTAACGACTTTATGGTTGTTGAGTTGATTCTAAATACCGCACAGTTCCTGAATTTGCAAATAAAATAAGCGCGGTCGTTATAGTATTGAGTTGCCACTCTTTATTTTACTTGCTTTGTGACTAAGTCTCGTCTATTATATGGAATATATGGTGTATCAAAAAGCTCCGAAAATGGGGAAGTACGTGTTTAGTAGGTGGGCATTGATTATGGAACTAGATAAAAAATTGGTATCTGTGAGAAATAAACTGGAGCAGATGAATTATTTTGTTCTCGAAGTGGTGGAATAAAAAAGGAGGAACCATCTCTACTATGGAAGAGAAATAAAGGTTATGAAGTATAAGTGCAGTAGGGTTCATGTTAGGGCTAAGAACTAGGAGGCAAGAGGAAAAATAACAGAGATGGAAGGGCTGAAAAAGAAAATGTTGGTGGCAAGAGATGCTTATATGGACATGTTGATAAACAAAAGTGTGTAGAGAAATTGGGCATATCTTACTAAACCAATGCAGGGAGAAGACGGACTACCTTTACTGATGGGGAGAGATGGTTAGGAGATTATGGGGGACTTGGAAAAGGCACAGTTGCCGCACGTAACAGTATATGTTGGTTTGTTTGAATGGCAAAGCTTGATATGGAGCAAAAAGAAAGAAAAGTGATCTCAAAATATGGATGTAATATATGATACAGGAGGTAAAGAATCTAAATGGGAGGAAAATAGCTGGTCCTGATGTTATTATAAACAGCCTCAAGCTATGGATTAAGCAGACATATATATTTCAAGTTGTTCTTTGCGCAGTCGCTTAAATAAGGGAGGTTACCTAGGCTGCAGAATGAAGCAGTGGTGGTGCCTATGTTCAATGGAGGTGACAATGCACACCCTGTAAGCTACAAGCCAGTCAGTCTGACATATAGAGTGGGAAAGGTGATGGGGAGACTCTTAGCCAGATATTTGGTTGGTGAAATAGATGGGTTGGATGAATTAGGAGGGAGCTACATGGTTTAGGAGGGGTTTCTCTTGTGAGACACAGATGACTGGTCTACATGAGGTCATGGTAGAAGCATTGGGTGGTGGGAAGCAGGTGAATGCCAGTGTTTGTGGAAGACCATGTGACGTGTGAAACAGTGGGTGAGGGGGTGAGGGGGTACAGTCTATCAGAGTGCTGGGCAATTAAGAATGATATGTGTTAAATGTAAACAAGACTAAGGTGGTTATGTTTATAAGTGGGACAGTTTTAAAGGAATTCTACTGCTGCAAGGACCAGGGGATTAAAGAGACCGAAAAGTTACAAGTACTTGGGGGTTATCCTACAGAACATCCTGAGATGAGGGAAGCAAGTACAGTAGGTTGTAAAGAAGTTGAGTAGGGGGCTGGGATTGATTGTCAGGATGTTGAGGAAACAGAAATAAAGATAAAAGTTTACTACCCATTTGTGAGGCCGATGATGGAGCATGCTGCGGTAATTTGGCATCCATATCTGGTGATATAAACAAAAGAGCTGGAGAAGTTGCAGTGTAGGACAACGAGATGGGTAATAAGTATGTGCAGGTGTAAGGAAGAAGAAGGGTAAACATATAGACTGCCGTCACCCGGCCTCTGTAGAAGGCCCGGGAAGTACCTGATGGGTGCTACGGGCATCACGGTGCTGCTGTTGTCCAGGGGGCGCCAGAATAGTGGGACACTAGGCCGTTGGTGATGGGTCGTGGGTACTCTGCCCCCACGTGCCCCGCCAGGTACGCGGCTTGAAATCTATCCTGAACTTCCCTACTTGGTGGTGAGGCTGCTCGGCCGTGTGGAGGACGGGGTGGTGCGAAATAATCGTAAGCGACACCGTTTATGTTAATTTGCGTTTAATTCACGGACTTCTTCGGTGGTACGCATGGGTACGCGGTACTCCCTATACATACTCTACGCGGTGGCAGAACCGTTACAAAAACTATGCGAATGCGCTATGCGGCGTCTGATCCGTTGTACAGTTACATTAACACACGCTGATTACAGAACAAAACACGACAATAACATAACACTGTGAATTTGTCGCGGGGCGCAGTTACTAGTGTTCTGGAGACGGCCAGTACCGAAAGTTAACTGTCTTAGGGGGGCTCAATGAGCGTGATCCTAAATTACACTTTACACTTACTTGAGGTTGCAGCCAGCAGGCGTATGCGCGCGGCGATCTTAGCGAAAGCGAGTTGGGTGGAGTCGGCCAGTGCCGTAAATTACGTGGTCCGCGACGCGGTGCGGAACCTATAAGGAAAACGGTCGAGATAAGCCCGGGTCCGCGAAATACACGCCGAGTCGACGTGAGCAGCTATGAAGTAAAAATGGTTTGGATATTAAAGCGAATACAGAGTGAATGATCGGTGGAATAAAATTGAAGGCTGCTCACGGACACATGTCTTGACTCGGCACGGAGTGTTTGGAGACTGCCGAACATGGCTGCCTCGCAAGGGAGGGAAACTTTCACCTCCTTTGTGAGTCGGCGCCAAATCTTACATTTACTTAATTTGCTCTATTTTAAGCTAAAAACACGTTCCAGGTGCCCAATTAAAAGTTAGCACCTGGTAATTGGGTGCTTAAGGCTTAACAATTGTTTTAGAGTATTTAATTATTTGAATTGTGGCATCAAGTTGGCGACTGTAAATTTATTAACATGTTGTTTCCCTGTGAACTTTATTAATGGGATTTCTCCTAATCCGACTTGATCATTGTCGCGGGCACTTTGATTAAGGCCAGGGGCTGCAGTGACTGATAATGAGGTTCGTTGTCTGCTCTGTGCGTGCGGTGCTCGCACAGAGTGGCTACGACGCATTTGTTTATTGCCTGTGAATGAATAATTGTGTCCTAGTGTCTTGTCCCTTAATTGTTTTATGGGTTCGAGCCCCCGGGGTTCCGTGCCCTTAAGTTTATTTGAGTCTAGTGGGGTCACGCCCGAGGCGCTCGCCTGACTCATTCCCGCTGGGCTAGGGGTGCGCTCAGAAAACGGGATTTGTTACTAGCGGTGCGGAGCACAGGCTCAGAGTCGATGGTCGGAACGACGTCAAGACTATCGGTGATAATCAAACACAACAAGAAATAAGATGTGTGGAAAGGCTGGTGAGACTGTTCAAGTTGTTTAAGATGGAGGGAGGTTGGGGTAAGCTGGGAGATAGGTTCGAAATGAGCTCTCCAGATTGAGCAGAGACAATGAGTAAAAAAAAAAAAAACAGAGCTAGCAGAGGGAATTAAAAGAGAAGAACACTCATTTCTGGTGAGGTCAGTGTCGGAGTAGAATGAGGTTGAGGGGACTGTATTGGAAGTGAGGAGTGTGATAGACCTACAGAGAAATCTAAAAGGATTAGGAGAGTGAAGTAGGGGAAGGACTTCACACCACCAGGCAAAAGCCCAATTGCAAGTGTTTTCATTCAAAGTGGCTTTAAGGGGGAAAATAGGAATGGTAATACAAGTTAGTTTCAACAGTTTTTAGGTTTTAAAATTTTTATTTCAAAATTAAGTTGCCATCACTTGCAGTTTGGGACATCAAAGCCTTTGTTGGTGGGATTGCCAGAATAGTCTGTGAGGGTGCCAGGCCAGATCAATGTCTAATCAATTGTGGTTTGCATGGATCGATGGTCCCTGCAAGTTAATAGGCTCGAAGGCTAAGAATCTAACTGATCACAGAAGCTCAGTCTCTGGCCAGCATGATATGTTTATTACAGACTAGTCTGAATTTAAAATGATAAATAGAGTTTTTTTTTTTTTTAAATTTTATAGTGTTTTAACATGTAAGTAGGATTATACAGATTGTGCACATGTCGACAAATGCCACTGTTACTCCTTAGGACACATTACAAATTATATTAATTGCTGGTCCTAATGGCAGTCTTTATGAGGGTCTGATTGGAGACAGCCGCCAATCCTCTAAGTTGTAAATATTACCTAAGATTGGACTCGGCTGTCAGAACCACGAATCTACATTATGTTACTTTATGATGTTGGTGATGCTGGCAGACATGTACATGACTGATTAAATAAAAAAAATATTTTCACTGATTTTGGCCAGCCCTATAAGTTTGTAATCTCGCAGCATAGTCACGTGGCGAAGTGAAATTAAATATGGTCGGGTTAGGCCCTGCACCACAAAATAACCTGGAGATACATTGGGAGTGACTAATAAAGGATAGGTTGCTATGAATTATAATTATCAAAAAGAAGTGGTCTGTAATAATATTGTAGGCACTCCATTGAACAGAGTGTCTAACCCATGCCACATGTGACAAAAGACTGCCAGAAGGTAAGGGCAGTGGCGTAGCAAGCGGGTGGCAGGGATGGCCCCCGCCAGGGGCGCCGTGGCAGGGGGGGGGGGGGGGGGTCGCCGCGGCGACAGGTTTGCTTAATCCTCAGAGTATAGGTATCACCTGATTTCGATAAAAAGAACATTGAAAAAATTACTCAAAAACATAGACTAACATAAAATAACAATTAAATCATTAAATGGCTACACTAGCTAGTCTTAAACTAGGCTACATGTTGAAAGTAGAAAGATTTGTAGCATTTCTACAAGTGTGGAAAACAAAGGAACTGCGTGTCGTTATAACGTAATTCCATGAAGTTCGATGAGTCATGCCCCGCAGACCAGCCGGTCGAGCATGGTTCTCTTTTTCGCCCGTCATAGGGATGACGCGTCATCGGTATGACGCTTCGCTTCTAAAAGCGAGCATGGATCTTTTTTCGCCTTCTCTAAGACGCCTTAGCTACGACATGCCTGTCATAGGTAAGGCGGGATGGTCTGCCCGTCGTAAGGCCGTCATAGCCGTCATAACCCCGTCATAATGCCGACTACGTGCGTAACTTTCATTTAATACTGGGAAATAATTCTTTCAAATGAGTTAAATAATATATTTTCGTGAAACTTAAGGTTTTGTCTCAATTCTATTTACTCATAAATTACGTAGGCCTATGTGAGATATACGACGTATCTCAAAAAAGGTTATGTTTTTCTCTGAACAAACTTCGAAACAACTTGTTTCCGATAATAATCACGCCGCATAAATAAATAGTTTCTATGTTTCGTGTGAATGAGACACATTAATTATTTTTTTCTCGATATTTTTAACTGCACAATACTCAGTTTACCAAAATATATCATACTAAAAAAACTGCCAATCTGCCTACTTTTGTCATATCACATAGTAAAAAAAATAAAGGTCAAGACAAAATAACGTAATATTTCAACAAGATAGAAGAAAACATCACATTAGTTAATTATTCTGTATAAAAGTTAAGTGTAAAACACCTATAAGCGTGTGGTTTATTAAACTTCTAAAAACAACTAATTTTCCCTTCAGCTTCCTTATGTGTAATAAAAAAAATCACTTGTAAAAATAAAATACATGCATTGATAAGGTTGAAAATACACAAGAATGCCGCTGATTAATACATAGTAGTCTGATGGTTATTTTAAACCTTCGTTTTATCGCATTTTAAACAGAAAGCATTTTCTCACATGATTTAGTGACTTTTAGGTTAGGCCTACTCCCCACCCTCGTTGGTGGCTAGGTTTGCTCCTGCTGTATTGCATATTGAAATGTATTTTATTCACCTAAGATTCGCTCAAGTACTGTCAGTATGATAAAATGGTAACAATGTAGGAATAATAGTGTCTCATGTAGAATTGAGGGGTTTCGTGTTTTTAGTTAATACGAAAATCGTAATTTGTGAGAGGAGCGGCTTGTGTGAAAAGTAAATAATTCCGTTAAAGGGTATTTTTAGTTCCTCTACTCTTCTGGTTGTTATAAACTGCACACACAATACTGTCAACTACAATTTACTTAATAAATTATATTCAGGCATTTAATTAACAACACCGACTTCGTGTTATATTGTTTCAAGCAGGGCCGCAACTAGGGGGGAGCAAGTGGGGCATACGCCCCGGGCGCAAAGCTGTGGGGGGCGCCGAAATAGCTTGCATTGTAATTCCTACTACAACTGGTAACTGGTAAAAAGTTTTTTAACTTGCATGCCAGGAATGTCTAATCTGATTTACAATATAACGTCTCAACATATTGAAGGAACATTATAGTGATTATACGGACTACTTTATGGACATAGTGGGTTCATGCATGGAAGGTACAGTAGCACAGAAACTGTGACATGTAGGTATGGAAAATGCTTAAATAGCACCATTTTTCCGTGGGAGGGCCCCCGGACCCCCCCGCTTTATTGGTGTAGTATGTGCCAAAAAAGAGGGGGGGGGGGGGGGGGGGTGCGCATGAATCCATTCATGCCCCGGGTGCCAGAGACTCTAGTTGCGGCCCTGGTTTCAAGCTTGAAAGATGCTAAATAAATAATATTATCAGCGTATTCATCCAGTACATATGCTACGGTACAAAATAGTGTGAATAAAACTTGCAGTGTACTAGAAAATATGCTATAAACAAGTCTAAGGATAATGTAATTAAATATATAACAGTAGTATTTTTTTAACAGTCTTTAAGGGACGTATAGCACACCGAGTTGTTTCGGTACCTTCAAATCGGCAAATTAACTTGAACGGTGACGAAAATTACCAAATAATGATTAAATCAGGTCTAGTATTGTAATGTTTCACGTCGAGTCACAAGAGTGTTTTTAAATTATTTTTTTTTCATCATAATGATCTTAAGTGGTAACAACTGACCATTGAAAACAAAATTAATAATAACGGGCAACACGTTTTATAAGATCGCTAAATAATATTGTCCTATTAAAAACTACAAACCTTCACAGTTTCTAATACACTCAACCTTTTTATATACTATTTAATAATCATAAACGACTTTGCTATGTAAAATTATTTTATTATATTCTGAGACTGAGACGTGACGGGTGTTTTACTGGGCAAAAAATAGTCTGTAAAACTTATATTTACGGAAAACCAACAGGCGTACAATGAAAAATGATATAAATATTGAATATAGTTGTGGAAAACATATAATTCGATAGACACATGCCTAAGTTTATGGATGTCCACAATCTTGTTTTCGTGTAGGTAGTTTTCTATTGGCTGTAAATTGCTAGCAGATACACCAACTGCCAAATAAAACACATCCTTTCTGTAAATTCACTGCCAACCTCTGCATATTATCGATTGCCAAGCCGTCGTAGGTAAGGCGCCTTAGCGATGACGGGAGAGATATGACGATGGGATCCGTGCTCGCATTTTCACGCGGCCGTCATAACTCCGCCGTCATACCGGCGACGCGTCGTCGCTATGACGGTGGCGAGGAAAAGAACCATGCTCGACCCACAGGTGGCTGTGTGCAAGACAAGAGGTGACATATGATGTGATCATGGGTAGGGGTGGTTGGGGAGGGGAGGGTTGTCTGTCCGTATCTTCTTCCTTCGTTGTCGTAGCAGTAACTAGTAAGCAGGTGCAGCGTGCGTGCAGATCGATTTATTTGTTACGGCGCGCTATCAGCGCCCGGCTCGTCATTCACTTGAACTTTATTGTCGGCTGTGTTATATTTTTTACGTTAAATTGATTATATACGATAATTAGTGTAAATGTAATGTAGTAGCAGTGTAACATTTAGTGTTTTGCCTTCAATTACATTATTATCTTCCTTGTGTAAGTAAATATTAAGTTTAAATTAGGTAAGGACGATAACATAAACTAGGTGCTTAAAATTCATTTTTACGCTGTTTGAAGACTTAAAAATGAAACTAACCTTTTTAATACCAAGCCATTTTTAAAACAATTTTTAAACCTTTGACCATCGTGAATTATTACAAGATTTTGCCTTTGCCGAACAACGTCGAATCGTTTTTACATATTTTGTAATCATATACTAAAATGTGCATAAAATTTGTTGTCTTGGATAGTATTATTTTTTTAAGTTAAATAGTATTCTTTCAAACTTTAATTATTAACTAGTCTGATTTTGATAGTAGCATTATAACTTTGTTTTCTGAACAATTAAGCAAAAAAATACATTGAAATTTTTTCAAACCACTTTCAGACTTCTGGAGTGTTACAAAAAAAATCATTATCCAGTTTTGAAACAAATGCTATAGTCTACATCTTTTTTTGAACACACACACACTAAAATTACAAAGTTTCATAAAAAAATGACAATGATTTTCCTGTTGAACTGTATTATCTGAAAGTGACGAACGTGAATATACATGAACACAAATTTGTAAATATACGCGAAATACTACATACATATTAATACCAAGAACAACGTAAACCTAACTTTTCAAAAACTCGTAAAATAAGCAACATAATGCTACAGTAATCAAATCTGACGATATTTGATATATTTTCATTGTCTAATTGTTTGTGTTTTTTTTGTATTTGGCTGGATTAATTACTAATAAACACTGTGTATAGAATTAAAAATTTAGAAATTTATTTACAAAAATATATAGTTTTTTTCTTGAATAGGTACATAAGACATTATGTTTTTTTTTGACGTGACGTCTAATAAATCGATGAACGCTGCTCCGCCATGCTGCAGGGATAGGCGGGTCGCACCAGTTGGATCACGCCTGCGCATGTCGCCACACACGGCTTGGGACAGACAACATAGCGGGGTTCGAGGTTATTGTTGTGCACCGCGCCACGGGAGTATATTCACAAGGAAATGGCGTTTTTACAAGTACGTATTATTTTAATTACTAGTGTAAATCAGTATAATTAAACAGTGTTGTATGAGTATTGTTTTAGCTGTGTAACTAAATATTTATTGCTGGTATGATACTTTTCACGCTTTAGTTTCACATTGGTAATTATTTTTCATGAGTTATTATTAGATCAACTAAATCACACACCGTATTATAGTTATGAGCCCACGAGCGTGTAAATATTTTGAGTCCAACAGAGAATATGCTAGTTAAAAGAAATTCAAACAAATATCGTGCGTGTAAAATTATTATTTTATGACATCTGAAACAATTGATTTCAATATGGCCTCGTGGCCGTGCGGTTAGCATCGCTGACTAACAATCCAAAGGTTGACGGATCGTATCCCAGCCGCTACATTACTTTCATTTTTGTACTTGTAAAAATAAATACGACGCGCCCGACACTTCAAAAGTAATAAATATATTTCAATTAGTGAATGCAAATATATGTAAATTTATCAATTAAATTGTAGATTTCATTTCACATCTTCTTTGTATCCATAAAAAATAGTGATAATTAAATAAAAATAATTCAATTTTATTCATAAAAGTATGCAGAGGTAGATTTTATCATACAAAAGATAGAAATTTTTTAAAAAAAAATTCTTCCTCAAAGAATATAATATTTTTAATGCCTAAATGGTTTGGTTGCAAAAACCTATTACGGCTAAGTCTCAGGCCGAATATGATATTTCATTTTCTTCTGGATCATTCATTTCATCAATGTTTTTTTATGACGTCACGTTAAACTATCGTCCGTAAACCGACTTTACAGACAACCAATTTTTTTGATAATATTTTTTTTATACTTTTAAATTTTTATTTATTTTACTTTTAACTTCAATTTATTTTATTTTTATTATTAATTATTTTTACTGTGATTTGTTGGTATTGATTAAGGAAAACGTGCGTTAGTTTTTTCCATATGCTCCTGATTATTCCTGCTAATATTTTGTTTATATCCTTCATGTGCTCATTATTCCTGGCGAGACTTCTGCGGATGTTCTCCGAGTGCTTCTGGTTATTTCTGAGTAATCAAAAATGATTTTTTTAATTAATGAAGAATGTAATATTTTATTCAGAGTTTTGTAAAAATTGTTTAATTCATTTTTACTAAATCAGCACTTACGATATTTAAATCAGAATTTAAACAAAATACGTCCATTACCCAGTCAAGTAATATGCTTTGAGTCAGCTGAGAAGCATTAACATGCAAAACGAACTTCTTTATCTTTGATGTCTAGCGAAGCCTTCGTTCTCTTGCGACCGTGAATGAGCATCCCGTATCCCGCATAAAAAAATAAATAATATTTACCTTAACACAACACGTAATGGAATCTGTTGGCGGGAATAGGAACTACTTGCAGCAAGTTTCTCGCATTAGATAAATCAACTCTCGTTGACGAAGTATTAAGAAAAATTCCTTTTAAGCAATGGTTCCAATTTAAAACTCTCAGTAAACATTTGCTATTACATAGTCTCAGGAATTAGTATGGGTGCCTGTTAAATGTCTGCAGCTGTATCGTAAGGACACAGGTGCAATTTCTGCAGCAAGGAACTAATTTTGAGAAGGAATGGTAGACAACACGAGAAGAATGACTGTGTTAAAAATCCGCTACGCAAAGTGATAAGTTGCGTTCGTTGTAGCAAGTCGTTTACGCGAAGATAGAGCTTAAAAGACACGACAGGAACTGTAACGCCAAGCCTGCTTTCAATACAGAGGACAACGATGGAGCTACTAATGTAAAGAAGAGTGTTCTGAATTTCTTCAATAATTTTTCCTGTCTTGAACGAGATTATGTTCATAGCTCTTCTTATCTTTACTAAGAACTTAAATTGAAGGATGTTGATTTATGGAAGACTGAAGACAATGGAAGTATCCTTAAAATGAAAAGTGAGAATGCAGTCAAGCCGAATTCAGGTAGATCCTAAGTACTTTGTAAAAATGATGAACTATTAAAAAGGAAGCTTGAAGGCGACGAAGAAGCTTTGGCGTCAACGATTTAGAATTCTTATAGTAATATGGGTGAAGACGATGACTTCTACGACTATGGCAACAGTGACTCTGAATCTGGTGACAAAACCAAAGACTGTGATGAAGCATCTAAAGATGGCAAGATCGAAACTTGTGATGAAGCCTTGAGAGTGAAAAGATGGAAACGACGGGATAAATTATTCTGATCAAGCTTATGATGAAGACTGGGACGATAGTGATCTGAAAAAAATTAATAACAGACATTCCAGGAAGATGATGATAGCAGATGAGATTGATTATATGTCATGGGAAGATCATAACATTTTGGTTGATCGCCTGAGATTGTTGGTAGCATCGGTTCGTGAAGAAAACATCGACGTAGTAGCCTCCATACTTAAAGAACTGAGGAAATATGGCTACATAAAATAAACATTGTTTAACTGGCATTGAAAAATAAATAATAATTTAGATTTAAAAAAATTATTGTTTTATTTCTTGTAATCTGATTTCCAACCGAGACCGAGTTCTCGAAATAAAGCTTCGTTTTTTATTTAGCTTCCAAATGTGCTTCCTTTTCCTTTGAATGAGCTGCCAATTGTGCTTCCGATTACGCTTCCTTTTTTATTGTGCTTTTATCTCGTTGATTGTGCTTCCAAATGTGCTTCCTTTTCATTAATTTTGGAATACCCGAGGATATAGGGTGCCGTGTATATGAGTTTCCACTTGTAGGTTGAGCCGAAAACTATTTTTTTAAAACTGATTATTTAAAAGAAATATAACTTGGATTCAATGTCAACATAGAGTTCATTAAAGAAGGGAAACAACCAACGACTCAGTTCAATGGCAGCAGGATAAGTAGTCAGCTGTGTTCTGCCATAAGGAACCAAACCAGCAGTTGGCTGAGGTTGATTCTGGGTGGAACCTCGGGAAACAGAAATCAGAATGGCGGGACCGGTGCTTCAACGCGGTGCCATACTAATGGGAGACGAGTGTTTTACCGTCGTTGGGCAAGTGTATCGTTAACTCCAGCGGCTTGGCGCGCTTCTTGCCGTCGCACCTGCGCCGAGGCAGGACGGCTCCCGCTGCGTCGTAAAGTCGGGATCGAAGAGCTGGAAGGAGCATCTGCAGCTGCGGGGATACTTGGACTCCCCCCCCCCCCCCCCCACCGACCCTCAACCACACTCGGGGGACGATCCAGGGACATCTGCGGCGGTTCTTCAACCGAGAGACGGGACACTCGAGGATGGTTCACCTTTTGACAGAACACTTCTGGAAGTCACGCTTTGGATCCACTCCCAGTCAACCGGGAACCCTTAAGTCAGGCGTTTATCTGTGATAGTGAGGTGGGATGATAAGTGCGACGCTCGCTGGTGCTTCTAGTGCGGTGTCGCCTCTAAGCGCAAGGCTCAAAACTGGCGCGCAGCCTTATCGTAGGTAGGACAACTATGAAATGAAAGTGGAGAAATGAAGATAGAGGTGTAATGCAAGTCCCGTGCTTTCAAGAATCTGTACCAGTTATTTAATGCCTGAAAATTACTCTGGAAAAAACCCCGTCTTTTAGCCATTTTAACTCTTCTAAAAATACAGTTTAAAAACTTAATCCGGGAACCAAACAACTTATCAGCCCTCATCGAATTATTAAATGCTTTTCGTAAACAGACCCCACTCGGATATGTTGAGTAGTTTTCAAATGCCGTTGTTTTTCCTGAAGCTCTGCACACCGTATGTGCGCCCGGGCAGACGGCATCCTTAAGATTCATTAAAAAATATATTTTTTTAATATATGCCATCGCTGGTCGGAGGCGCGGTGGTTGAGAGTTTACAACCCTTGCCTCTCACCAAGGCTATATCACGGATTTTTCACAAATGGGAAATGTGGTGGACGTTGCCGTTACTCTTGGGTTTTCTCGGAGTACTCCCATTTATCCCATCAAATAATTTGGTGCTCCATACCCACCTCATACTACCTCACGCATTCCTCTGGCTGGCCGGAACCGCAGGTCTGTTACTCGGATAGGGCAGCCTGATCTTGTTAGTCACCCCCGTTCCATTCATGTAGACCCTGCTTCAGGCGGGAAACTACGTGTCGATTTTCATTGTGTGTACGTAAATATAAAAACTCACAAAATTAATTACGCAAACACACAAAAAAGAATAGACAACACAGAAAATTCCATTGAAGGAATCAGTCAGAAAAGTATCACGGCACAGACGGACGAATATAGTGAGCTGATAACGACGAGACAGCTGCAAAAAGAACAGTAAATAAATTTTATAAAAATATATTGGACAATACAGCGACAAACAGACTAACCCTACGATGATACTTGAACAAGTAATCTGGAAAACACAAAGACAACACAGAGACGCACAGGCGAACCCAGCGATGTGACCAAACATATTCTTGACATCAAAACGACGCGCAGTAAGCTTCTTAAGAAAAAAATAGTTGCGACATTTCGGGAACTGACATATGTTCCGTCATCAGACACAGGCTGATTAATGACTGATTTGGTTCATTATTGAGATAGTTTTCTATGAAAAATTTTGTAACCATAAAGAGCGCATCTCCAAAAAAAATCATTTTAAATAAATCCTCTCCAGTGCAAGAATCATTCAAAGAACGTACTTAAACTTTATGCCACGCGCATAAAGAACATTTTAGCAGCGTTCCTAAATCTGTAATTAAGGCTGTTAACCTATATAATAATTCCATAGTAAATTTATCATACAGAAGTTGTGCTTCTTCTATGCATTTTACTTAGTCCTAAAAATAAATGAATGAACATGTACATTAAGTACATGTTTAAGAACGTTATTAAAAATATTTTGGGATTGTGATCCTAATAACTTAAGTTTTGAGTCCCTTCATCGGCCACCCGAAAGTGGGAAACATTCCTACTTAATCAGTAACACTTAAGCGAATGATTTACGAGTATGTGATTTCCGATTAAAATTATGTACTTATGTTAGTAAAAAGACTGATTAAAGATGTAGTTTTGGACATACGCCATTGCTGACTATATATACTACGTGTCTAAATAAACCTTCATAACATACAAGAAAGATAAATATAAGAACACAGAAAACAAGCCAAAATCAGCCGATGTTAAAAAAATTAAAAATACATACAGAATCACCAGATTTTGACTTGTTTCCTGTGTGTTTTCATATGTGTCTTTCTAGTTTCTTATTGAGGTTTCTTTTGAAACACAGTGTAATCAGCAATGGGGCGTGTCTGAAACTGCATGCCAAATCACGCTTTCCCTTTCACTAGGACCAATCACAGAACGTCAAAAAAGAAATCACGACCTTGAATCACTCGCCCCGTTTCTTTAAGGAATGATTACTATTCAAACAATCCTGATCTAAATAACAACAAGAATTTTATATAATTCATTTTGAATTTCATACAACCTATTTATAATATTGATTGGAGGAATAATATAATAATTTATCAAAAATATATTTACCAAAAGCAATATTTTCTGTTTATAAAAATAACATTTATAATATCGGTGAAAATGGTTATATGTATAGTACAAAAAATGTTCTGCAGTTGAGCAATACGCAGTTCCGGGCAGAGCTGTATATCTGTGGTGTTATGGAAGAGAGGGTTAAGTCAAAAACATAAAGTATTGCTCAGGCAGTAGAGGCAGCAAGGATGAGCCGTAGAGCCGAGAGCGAGGAGTGAAGATCGCTGGCAGTATGCGCGCGAGCATGAAGATGGCTGGCTGGGGAATCAGTATTCGCGAGCCATCGCCAGCAGGAAGCGAACGTGTCACGGAGGTATTGGGTTCTTCACACGCCGCAGGTGAACCGCGGAGAGAATACCCACCTATTATGACAGCGTGCGGATGTGAATAACCCGGTCGGATAACAGTTTACACACCGTGATTTTTTTGTTTGTTTTTTAGTAAATTAAACTGAGATATTTATGTAAAATTACAGATATTTGTAAATTTAAAATATAGATAAAAGCAACTGTATCACAACGAAAAAGTGTTTGCAGTTATACTGGGTTCGGAGATTCCTACCCGGGAATTTATGCTTTGTGTTGTCCCAGTACCTCCAATAGTTAAATTTATTTGTAAACCGTTCCCTTTAATAGCTTTCCTAAAATACATCTCTTCCCAAGTTTTGATTAACATTTCGTTCCGGAGTAATGGAAGCAGTAGCTTTTTAAATTCTGTGTTTCAACTGTGGCAAGTCATTAGGTAGCGCCTGAACGTAAACATGATCTTTTATAAAGCCCCAAAGGAAAAAATATATATATCGCATGGCGTTATGTCAGGTGAACGTGGAGGCCAGAGAAAAAGAGCTCTGTCGTCTCGACCATCACGACCAATCCAACGGTCAGACACTTCGACGTTCAACCCTCGTACACAGAGATTCCGTTGTGGAGGGTCTCTATCCTGTTGCCAAATAAAGTTGGCAGGTTCACCCTCTACTAACTGGGTAAGGAGCTATTCTTTCAACATAGGTGGCGCTGAAAGGGAGGAAATCAACAAAGCAGTACTCGCGCATGCGTTTATCTAAAATTGTATCTAAAACTCTTTGATTTTGACCTTGAACCAACACTCCTCAACGCTCACTGTTGGTACTATTAAAATGTATAGCTGGAACCTTTAGTTTATGGACTTACTTTTGAAGCGGACGTTTCCGCCGTCTTGTAATTGCACGCCATCCTTACCCTCCCTTCCTTCTCTTGGTAGAACCCCTCCCCATTCCTATCCCCCCCTCTCTCGAGCGTTTAGCGCCGTGCGCAGGTTCCCCACCCTTCCTTTCTGCGCACGCGCACTTGTTTTTGGCTCGTCTATATAAGGATCTGCAGAATGATTAGGGGCTTCTTATTCGCCTTAGTCGCCTTGCCCCCTTTTAGTCCTACCTAGTCTGTCGACCGTGCCGTAGTGAAGCGTAAGTTATGTCAGTCCAGTGTAATCAGATTTTCTGGAGATTGTGTCATTTGGCAAACTTGGGTTCGCGTAGCTGTATAGCCTTTAAATTTTCATTTCTGTAGGGGCTCAGCTAATTATGTTGTCAAGCTTACGTGCTGCGCAAATGGAACCTTTTGCCGGGTCTAGTAAAATTGCCTCTTAACTAGGGAAAAGAAATTAAGATATTAAATCTGGCTTGCCAGTCACCTTGAGACTTGATTCTTTGTTATGTTTTGTAAGCATGGACACAACTTCTACTCCAAACCTCCGTAATGAAACGGAGCCGCGTCTCTAGTCTGTGTTAGTGTTTTCTACTTGTTCTCTTATAAGCGCACATGGTTTGTAGTCCCTTCGGCTCCTCGGGGTCGGAAGCGGCTGCACTGTATTACTGCGAACACTATTTTGTAGTGATAAAGGGATTTTTTTCGCATAAATGTACAAGTTTACGAACATCTGTGACTTTACGTGAATATTTCTTCCCCATTAAAAATATTCCAGTGCGGCAGTTTCCCCGCCGCCTAGCCGCGACGTAGTGTAGCGCGGCGGCGGCTATTTTCGGGACTTTCCCCCGCTCGACGGAGTGGCGCTAACTCGCCTGTGCTGCCTCCGCACCTCCGCGCACGAGCTCACTACTCCCTTCCCCCCTCCTCGCCCTGGCTACTCACCACTCGCTTTCACTGCCTTCATTCACGATGCTGCCGCACTTCCCCAGCGAAGCCCCTTTCACGGCCGGCAGGGTAGGCCGAGCCGAACACGTCGCTTAAAGAACGTAACAAACAGGGGCTGGTGTTTTAATTCCAGTGTTCTCTAGAAGATAAACTGAAATTAAGTTTACCATCGTGGGAGTTATTAAAGAATAGTGCATCTAATATAGCTCTTCTTGACGACGAAGAGCCAAGAAGAGGAGTGTAACTCTACATATTTATTGAAAAGTTTTTTTTTGGCTTATAATTTTGATCACTTTAATTTGCACTTCCTCAATTCTATCACAATCAGTTCGGTTAATGGTGCTCCAAATGATGGAGCCATATTCTAGTTGAGATATTGAGCCTGAGACCTTCGATTTAACTGTAAGGTCGACGAATTCCTTTGCCCCCTTTTTTATTTTGCAGATTCAAGATAGAAAATCATTTAAATGATTTTTAGAATCTCAAGAACACCTTGTGATAGGAATAACTCAATTACGAATAAAATTGTATTTATAATAAAATAGTGCATACGCTGCAATGGTGCCAGTGTTTTTACTCCGTATACCTACAGTTATTTAAGCGAAGCAGTCATATAGAAAATGAGTTTTATGAAGTGTTGAATAATAGAATACAGACAATGACATACTGTAAGTATTAATTTTGAAAGTAACATTACAGAAAATAATTTTTTGACGCGTTGAATAGTAGAATACATACAATGACACATTGTAAGTATTAATTTCGAAAGTACTCACTGTGATAATAATAGTGGCAAAGTTGAGGAAAATTCAAAATATTCGGTTTATTATTATGTTCGGAAAGGCAGAAGTTAAAAGTCAGAGTCTGAACTGCGTCCAACAGCTCAATATGAAACCAACTGCATGTTAAAGCCACGCTAGTTGTGTCCGCTGTTAACGGCGCAGCAGTATTGCACATGTTGCCGTATTTTTAAAAAAGAGAAAGAGTGACTCGTTTGTAAGAAGTAAACTGGAAAAAGTCTGGCTGGATATATGAAATTATTTCAGAGCTATAAAGCTTACAATTTCAGAACTACCCAGGTTATATTTTGTTTGAAAACTGTTTGCGGTTCCATAAGACATAGTAACATTTGCATCTAAAACCGGAGAAAACCGCCCAGAACGACTGCTAACTTGGTTTGCACTGATTAAACCGTTATAGAAAAATACAAAATTAATGGCTTTTATGAACTTAAAGGCAAATTTTTATGTCAGTCCTAGCACATATTGAAAGCATGAAATCATGTGGTATACAGTTTTGGATCAATCCTTCGTATGGAGACTTCGTCTTAAAAAACTTTATTTGTAAAATATAAAATGCACAAAGACTTTTTGTTGACGTTTCAATTTATAAGTATTTGTTACATTTCAGTTACGTTCACGAGAAATACGTAATAATGACAATGACGAAAGCGATGGGCTGGCGTTACTTTACTTCACTTGCTGTAATCTTTTTCGGGTCCTCATACTTATGCTAATGAAATAGTTACGGTACAAACCTTTGCAAACCATAGCGGAAACGAATTCAGATTAGTTTTAGTATCTACACTTTTACGCTAGCTAAGGCGTTAGATACATTGTTTAACTTAGCTTGTAATGGATTTGTATTTTTAATTCGAGATAAATGTTTTGGAAATAAGAAATACTTAACATGATATGTATAAAATAATTTCATTTCTGAATCATTCAGTATAAAAACGAATTTTGAATTTATTTTACAATTTTTTTTAGTTATTATAGCTCATTTAAGTTAAAGTATCAAAAAGAGTGAATGTTTTAAATGTTGGTACATGCATTAAATGTAAGTTATGTTTACTTCATTTTGGAGGTATTTTGTCCACAAAAATTTGGAAACTACAAAAATACAAATACTTTTGCTTCTTACAGATACAAAGCCTTTGTAATAAACCTGAATTACTATTACTTACGTTTTTAAGTAAGCGAGCAATTTTACGAGAAAAAAAAAACAAACAAACCTACATATATCGTGTGGAAATAATTTCATCCTAAATCGTGTTCATACGGATTAAAATCTCTTAATGAGAGTATTTTTCCGGGAAGCGATTTAATGACAGTCCTTCTATTTTTGTCCTGCTCGTTATGCTTTGTTCTTCGTCCAGTGCTCTGCCGAGGATTTGTGAATAAAACACTCTCCCTTGTTACCGGCGTTGTATTGACTTGCATTCATGATCTGAGTCGGAAAAGTTTGCCTGTTTTTCATTGATACGATACGGCGTTAACAGCGCGCACAATTGAACTCATCATGCCGAGGAAACAGATAAGAGAACCGGACAATAAAATAGTGGCGAGAATGATTCGACCATGGACAAACTGTCATGATTTGGACTGATTCTTTTCTTCTGCGCGCGTGGCTATCATTGGTTTACGATTTTAGATCAGAAGTTTCTGATTAAAATGTTGTAAACTTTTTTTTTACTAAAAATGTATACATTTTTTTTGTTGAAATTATTGGATATGAATTAGTACTCAGAGTAGCCTAAGAACATATTTAAATTATCCAGTAACGAAAATCAAACACTTATTTTATTGAACCTTGCAAAAACTGAAGGTAAGGGATTTTATAACCTGAACAATTACCAGCTGTGAGCGCCATGACACATGACTGGGACAGTTCTATTGGCGAATAAGCAGTAAGTTTGAATATGGAATTTAAAAAAATTAACTGCGTAGCATGCGCTATAGCTAGTCCATTGGTTTCGGGGGGGGGGGGGGGGGGGACTACGGCTAATGATTACACTGTAATCACCTGAAGCCGTTTTTTCCCCAGATAATAAACCCGCACCATGTTGGTTTAAGTATTTACTGCTAACCCTCATTTACACTGTAAAATCTATATTAGTTTACTTAAGATCTTTACTTTTTGAACATACTGTTGATGGGAGAGCAAGATAATAATTACGGGTGTGGATTTGAGTAATTTGTTATATTTTTTTAATTTTTAATTTTTAAATATGTTACTGCTGTTCCCAGTTGAGGTTTTGGTTTTTGACTCTTCGAACGTGTAGTTTACAAATTATATCATTAATAAATCATTTAAAATTAGGGTTTTCTTAAACCCTGAAAAACTCAGGTTTCTAGGGTTTTGAGAAAACTATGACGAATGAATGATGTACTGAAAACAAATAGTTTTAAGATGAAGGCTACTAAAATAAGATGAATACAAAATTGTATACCAATTGAATTCACGCTTTCAGTTCAACCTAGGATTTAAAAAAAAAATTGCTTTTACGTTAAAAACACATTAAATAAGTACTTTTTCAGAAAGAAATACCTCTGATTAACAATTAAATATGATTATATTATTATATTTTTTATTAAAATTCATGTGCGAAAACCCAAACATTAGAAGCAAAATATATTACGATACTAACCATGGGCGTAGATCCCGGGGGGGGGGGGGGCCAGGGGGGCCCGGGCCCCCCTGGAATTAATTGGCCCCTCCCTGGGGGGGGGCCACTTCGTGATTTTAAAGTTAATGGTGTACACAACATATGCATATAGAATATATATACATACATATATATATATATATATATAAGATTATTATTTACAACGACGACAGACACTTTGACATGCTTTACATTCCTACCTTCGAGTTCCGTAGTTATTTTCCCTTACCCCTTCTGCGAAAGCCATGGTATGGAGTTTTCCAGTGAGAACTTTGAAACCCTTAATTCCTAGAAACCGTTCATTCCAAAGGACGAAGCAAGGGTAGGGTTCCGTTAGCATTTCCTCCCCATTGTTACCCACACTACCTTGTCCTATGAAACGACAGTATTATGTTTTTAAAGTGGTTTTGCTCTCGTGTGCGTCAGTCTTCTGCTTTCTTGGCAAACATCAACATGGATAAGTTCGTGACGCGGAAGAAACGGAAAACAGAATCTGATTCTCACCTGGTAAGCTTGATTGTTTTATAAGTAGTGACTATTATTTAGGTAATATATTTTATTTAAGTGATTATGTAATGTTATTTTTTTCCATTAAATAAAAAACTTAATACTTTAACAGTAATTATAGCAGAATTTAGTTTATTTACGAACTGAAACTTATATACCATTTTCTGGAATTTTTTTAGCTCATCTCCATTCTGTAAGGCTAGCTGCTCTGTACGTTACATGTGAATATACAGGGAATAATTTTTTTCCTCGTCAATATGGAATTTAAAATCACTCCCCTTTTATTATCAAACGATAATTTTCACAATTCATGGCCGATAATCACTTTATAACATTTGTTATTTGATAACTGCAACACTGCACGAGTAAACAGAAGTAAGAGTGAGAAAGAAGTATTTAAACGTTACACATCCGTATTTAAGTTAATAAGGAAGCAAACACGTCTCTTTAATAACTAATCAAGCGGCATATTTTAACTAAATAATTCACTGCTAAAATACTGATTATACTAAATATAAGCCGAGAAATGTATGTGGTTCAATTAGCTGTAGGATAAATTTCATAGTTCTATCTCCGAGATTTTTCATTTGTGTCATTATTTATTTTTCTTTTTTACCTGGTTGATGCCTTTACTAAATAAAATAGTCTTAAGGGTTTTAATATGATTCGATCGTTCATTTGATGTTGATCCGTTTATTAGCTTTGGAGCTTTGGGATTTTAGGGCGCATCAAAAACTGTGAACAAAGAATTTCACGAACAGCATTTGAATCGCAGTAATTATGTGATGTGGCATAAAAAATCCGACAAAGTGCGAGTCGAACTCACGCACGAAGGGTTCCGTAACATTATCTATAAAAACGGCAAAAAAATCACGTCACTTAAATATTTATTTTATTCTGTTTTAGTATTTCTTGTTATAGCGGCAACAGAAATACATCATTTGTGAAATTTTATTCTGTTTTCACGTTTGTTGTATGGGAGCCCCCCTTAAATATTTGTTTTATTTTATTTATTCATTTATTTTTAAAGTGAATATATAACTAAATATTCTGTGAATATTTCAAGCGTCTACCTGTTGCCGTTTTCAATATCGAGCAAAAACGAACAAAAAAATCACGTTGGTTGCATGGGAGCCCCCTTAAATATTTATTTTACTATGTTTTTAGTATTTGTTGTGTCTAACTATCACGGTTCATGAGATACAGCCTGGTGGCAGACGGACGGACAGACAGACAGACAGACGGACGGACAGACAGACAGACGGACGGACAGACAGACGGACGGAAAGCGGAGTCTTAGTAATAGGGTCCCGTTTTACCCTTTGGGTACGGAAGCCTTAAAATGTAACCCCACTCTTTACATATCAAACTTCGTCAGATTGAGATGATTTTAATAAGATCTGTTACCCTAATATTACATTTTTACTGAGTTTCTTAGCAACTTATCGGTCTCTACGGTGAAGCTGACATTTTATACTCTCAAGAGGATCGAAAATAATTTAAAGAATAATATTGCAAATAAAGGACTCATCACTGAAGTATATTCATTATTCTGTGCCTTTTAAAGCAGACGATGTATTATTACGAAAATGAAAAAAAGAAATTTTTTCTCACATAAACTTGACATTTTTGTTTCAATTGATTAATAGCATTAATATGTACGCATTTAGGACGTGTGATGAAATCATCACACAATTGAAATGAGAAAAACATAGGTATATCGAAAATGTGTATTTGGTAAAGTTCTAAATGACCACTATGCACTATTCGCTGGGATTTTAGAATGTCATTAGTTTCTCTGTCAAAATTTTACTCCAGAGAAAGTCGAGTATTCTGCAAAAAATATAATTGAACCCTCCTTTATAACATTACGGCCATGTATGGGTGGGGTGTTATCTATTTGCATTATATTCACGTATATTATTTTTATAGATATTTTCATGGATATTTTATGTATTTAGGTTAGCAAAGTATTCAAACATGTTTGAGAGATCACTTCTTATAGTCATTAATTAATAATTACTAAAACATATGTTGCTCTGCTTTATTGTTAATATCACTTACGTAAAAACAAAGTGTATAACATACGAGCTTATCATCCAGAGAATACTTGTTTCGGTTGACCTCTAGCGCAAAATTCTTAAACCACAGAATTCACGGGCCCCCCTAGAAATCCTACAGATTTGCGCCCATGATACTAACCAATAAGTCGATCAGTATGCAGTCTTCCTAGCCGCAAAGAGTCCGGCAGGTCGGGCGCAGGGTGGATAAGGGCGACACTGGCTCGCACATCAGACGCGTCCTCGCCCCTACGCGCGAGGCGCTGTACCAGCTTGCAGTGTCTCCGTCGGCAATAAGCCTCCGCGGTACTGTAAGCGGCGAACCTATTGGTTTATTGGGGAAGTTAAAAATTAATATATCGCAGCGTACCAGACTTGGCAAACCTAAGACCTTTGTTACACTACTAGGGATTACAGTGAAGTTACGGACTTACCAACGAAGAGTTAACCTCAGATAATCGAAAGGTTCTCCATGGTTTCTTATCACGGAATCTACGCGTGTACTACGACGACGTATCCCGAATTCTTATTAAAGCGTTATCTTGTTAATAAGGAAATACGCACAAGGAGGAAGAAGTGTCTTTGACTTTTGACTTAAAACGATTTCGAGGATTTGATTTGCATTCAAAAATGAGTCGTGCGGGTTAAATTCAAGTTATTTCAGTGTCCATAAATTTGCGAATTTGTAGAAATAATTAGATTATTCAACAGTTTGTACACAGTGTTTTTAGTTGATTCCAAGAGAAAAAATTTAAAAAAATTTAAATTCCAGTTTTGTCGCTTTTGAAAGTAAAAAAAAAAAACGAATAACATACCTTACTAAAACAACTAAATTGCGTAAGCACATGTATGGGCTCTTAAAAGCTATTCGTAATCTGACACATTAAATAAACTTTGAGTGGTTCGTGGATTGCGATGTTACTGGAAAGAAAATTCGTTTGTACAGTTTCTGATATCTGTAATTTTTTAACAGCCAAGTCGAAGAGAACAATTACTGTGATAAAAAGAAGCCAGGAAGAATAATGCACATATTTATTTGGGTTTTACAGACATTTAAAAATTGTGGCAAGTACGATCTTGTCTCATTGTTGCCTGCAAAATACTAGTACCTGTTCCTGTTAGTTACCAACTATTTCCTTTCATCCTTATTTGTTTTTAAGTGATCTTAGCTCTCAGTATATGGAATTTGGTGGGAGTAATTTCGCGAATGTAAGGGAAGTAGAGTGGAACGGATATGCGCAACAATCATGGTGCTGCCATCTGCGGAGGATGGCACGAACCAAAGTTCACAAAATGAAACTCTATAATATTAAACGAGGTTCAAACACAAGGTTTAGTATTTTTTGAAGTTTTTTTTTTCGATTTTATCGGAGCAATTTCATTAGACCGTCTAAAATTACGACCTGCTCATCGAATGATTCAAAAGTCGACGCAGCTGCTCCAGCAGCGAATTCTAGCGGCAGGAGCGGAAACTACTTGTGATTTGCGTCGAGAAATGTAGTTGAATAACTTAAAAAAACTTGGATAAAAACCATTTTGTCCACCCTAGGCGGGTAAAATGACATACGTGGTTGGAGACAAAATGGCATACCATATTTGTACTGGAAATGAGTCTGGAATTATTTCGCTATGCAGAGTTCACAAATAAACATCTTCGTCCGTTTTGGCACATCTGCACATGCGACTGAAAGTGCACCAACAATTTATGAAATACAGCTTTTTTCCATCCAACCTGATTCCTGTGGAATGCCCAGACTACCGGTTTGGAGCTTCATCGTGATTTGGATTAAATTAAGCACGGCGGGATAAAATAAATACGTGTATATTTATCACGCTCAGGATTATTTTAAAGAGGTGTTAATGAATTGGCTGGTTACCGAGGTTGGATGTCACACATGACTGCCGAGTGCTGAAAAGACTCGGTCACGTGCATATACGTGTTATTCGAACCCACGAGGTGTGACGCGTCGACACCCGGAGGTGCGCGCGTCTCTCGTCGGCCCGGCGCGGGCCACCACCTCGCAGGGGCGCGCGGGGAGTGGCGGGCCCTGCTAATAACACTCGCCCAAGAGCCGCCCCCCCCCCCCCACCCCCACCCCCAGGGCTCGGCGCGGCGCGGGCCGCGGCGAGGGAGTCGAGAGGTCAATAAGAGCTCGGGGGGTTCACTGGAGCGTGGTGTTGGTCCCCCAGTCGGCGGCGGGCCGCCGCGCCGCTGGCAGGAGGCTGATGGGGGCTGGTCGATACGCGCGGGCGTCAGCTGACGAACCGCGCCTGGGAGTCCTCGTCGGCGCTCCTTAGCCGAATACAACACAGCTTCGCAGCTTAGTCAAAATCATTTAACAAAAAACGTCAAAACCTAACACACATCAGTCAAAACAGGAGGTTAGGGGTGCCAGAAGGCGACTTGGTACTCCTGAAGGGTCGCGGGGTTCTATGCCAAGTTGCGGCATTCGGACCCCCCGCGGCCCACACGGGCGATGATGTTATCCCCCCTGGTCAGTCAGACGAAAGTCTGCTGGGGGGGGGGGGGGTTTGTGTGTGCTTCATTAAGCACTTGATACTGAGCTCCTTAGCCGCACGTGCGCGTGTAACTCATTACATGTGATAGAAGTGAAACTTCTTTGGCAATTCAAACCTCGACTCGTAAGTATGTCGTAATAGGTAAAACGGCAGAAAGAGAGAGAAAGAAGACAATTATCTTATAATGATTAATTAACAATAAATATTACTCAACTTTGATATACTTCGACCTTAAAGAAAAACTGTGCCCGTTACTGTTTCTTCAAACAATTCTGCCGTTTGGAACACGCCAAATCCCTCAATGAAATATGACATTCATAACAGGTAGCGCTATCTATGCGGGAAATGCAGGGACTGTCTCATCATCGCTCTATACGTTGCTGGTTGAACAAGGAGAACGCAAGCGCGCTGGTAGCAAATATAAAATTCAAGGCATTCTCAGCTGACTGTAAAAGATACCTATATCTATTTTCTGAAACATGCGTATTCTTCCGATTATATTTTTTTTTTGGGTGCGGAGGACGACTCATCACAAAAAAAGAGACGAATAAGAGCCCAGCAACATATATAGCTTTGTATCTCTTTGGACAAGTAACTATTCTCTGTCATTTTTGCGTCAGAAACGTTTCACAACAATTTTACTTCAAAAATTATGTTCTTTTTCAAAAGATTCCTTTGGATACCAGTTTACAAGAAATTGTTTGTAATACAAAAATAAAGTTATACTTACTTTGTACAACACATGGCTATGGTTAATTTTGTATAATATATGAAAAACGTACTTACATATAATAATGAATATTTCTTTTAAAAATTGGTGTATTTTTTATATTTTCATTGATGTGTCATTCAAGCATAATTTTTCGAACCATGGAAAAGATAATCGAATATTCAACCATTTGACTTTCTTTTGTTGTATCATGCTTATTATGCCTTAACTAATGGAGGTACTGGGACAACAAAATAATAAGGATCCGAACCCAGTATAACAGCGGACACTATTTTGTAGTGATACAGTTGGTTTTATGTAAATGTACTAGTTTACAAATATATGTAAATTTACATGAATGTTTTTGTTCCATTTACACAATAAATTAACAGTACCTCGTGTAACCAACAAACCCTACAGACAATATCACTGTCCGCACATTAGAAGGGACTTCGCTGTCAATTGTATTCCGATAATTTTCTTGCATTTGCTGTTGGGGCCTATACTTTATCACCATATATTTTATCTAATGTATATATTTTTTTGCATTTATGTCATTTTTGTATTTCCTGTGTTTTTATTTTATGGATAATAAAGTTAACATGCCGCACGTAACTGATAGCGCTGATTCCCGAGCGATTGTTTTTGTGAAGGGTTAAATTTATTGGAAAAAATAGTGTGTATGTGTCAATAATGTACAAAAATAAAATAAAAAATATCTAAACGACAAGTCATTTAAGATCTATAAAAAAAGTCGTGGAGTTGTTCATAATAATCATGAACACAAGCGTGACATTTTACAGGAATTTTATAATTTTTAGTAAATATTTGTTAAGGAAATTATTGGAAAAAACACTATAGCTAGAACGCTATTGTGACAAATCTACAGGAAAAGCCTTTGAATCATATTAAAGACAAGAAAATGAGATAACCAACATGCCGTGTGAGACCAAGATTTACATGGGTATCGTACAAAACATAAGTGACAAAAATTATAAATAAAGAGTACCACGCAAACAAAGCTACAGTGCAGGACAATCATCTGTTTGTTTAAAATTAGTTCTTTGAAATATTTTTTACACAGACATTGCAAGCAGCTGTTGTATAGTTTATGACGAAAAATAACACGATATAAAAATAATTATTTGCTAATCGGATGGTAACAGCAACGATATCGCGCGGATGAACTTAACTTGCGATTGGTCGTGTTAAATGTTCGCTAAAAATCACGCACTGTCAGCATCCACAACCAATCAATTAGAAGAACTAGCAGTTTTGTTTCACCTCTCAAACGTTTCCTTGCTGACAAGCAAAAAAAAAAGAAGATAAAAACATAAAGTGAAATTGAAAATAACATTCCAGTCAACTAATATTTATTGTCTAATAAAAAATCGATCACGAGTAGAGGGTAGGAGGTACGCACATTTCCTAGAATGAGATCGCTTACGCCTGGCACATAGGCAGTACGCGATGGATGCGACGGCCTGCATACCTCTCAGGCGATCCGCCTTCGTGAAACTCGATATCTTCCTGCGGGAGGCCACGCCGCTGTTAGCGTGGCCGCTGACGTCATCGACGGGAAGATGGCGGAAGTCTTGCGCACACGGTAGCTACATACTGACGTTTATGAAACTCTACGATAACTAGTGCATCGATGTTAAGTTTTTTTTTTCACGTGACAACGTCTAATAAATAGATGAACGCCGGCTACACGCACAAAAAAGGATGACGCATTGTCCCGTTACGCTCATTGTCCCGTTACGCTCATTGTTCCGTTACGTTCATTGTCCCGTTACGCTTAGTCCCGTTACGCTCATTGTACGCTTGCGCCGCATCTATCTCTCTTCCACTCGATTGGAACAACCATCGATTTGACGTTTTCGAGGCACATTAAACTTGAAACACTCCCATTCGTTTCCTACTTTTCCTATCATCGTCCTATCCTTAACATAATAACACAGATTGGAAAAAGTTAAATAGCAAACATGGATAAAAGTTATAGTTAAAATAATCTGTTCGTTAAAGTAATAAACATATTTGAATTAATGAGTGCAAATAAAAGTAAATTTATCAATTAAATTGTAGATTTCATTTCACTCCTTCTTTTTATCCATACAAAATAGTGATAATTCAATTAAAATGATTCAATTTTATTCATAAAAATTTCCAATGCAATCATTTCATCAATGTTTTGTTATGACGTTGTCACGTTGAACTATCGTCCGTAAACCGACTTTACAGACAACCAATTTTTTAAGCGAAACTTATTTGCAGCCGGTAGGGTTAAGTGAAAGAAACGACTCATTAGAGCGCAACTAAAAGTGCAGAGCTCAGGAGTGGGGCTCTCGATGATCAATGTAGGGAGAGGTAGGGGTAATAAAGAATAAAGTTTGGGAGTCAGACAACTGTAAGAATCTTTGCAGGTTTGCCGTCGTCATGTTTGTTGCGATTGTGAGCCTCTTCAGGTGTGAACCTCAATCGTAAATTTTAGTCAAGGAATATTTGTGTGTTATATTTTATTAATAAAATTACTCTGAAAAACACTGACGTGCAGCAGCAGGAAGTAATGACATGTTATCATTATAGCACACTTTTGCATAGCGCACTTGCACACCGTAACTACTAGCTTAAATAAGAATATGAACTAATATGTGTTAAATATAATTAAAACATTAAATCACATTGCTAATTTTTTTAGATTACAAAACTGTAGAATCTTAAGTAGGCGTCTTCTGATATCTGTTTTCCGACGGGGGGTGTCGACTAAAAAACACTAAAATTAAATTACAAAAAGTGCTACACGAAAAATACTTCAAAGAAATTAAGTTGCTGAACCGTACAATACTCGTGACAATAATCTCCACAGGACATGAAATACAATTATTTGCATTAAAACATAAAGTTAATGTTAATTTTAAAAAATTATAACTTTGAATGCTAGTTAGTATCAATCGAATTCCAAAATATTATTTATAAAATATATTACATAAAAAAATCTTGGTAACAAATTTAAAAAAATAAATTCAATGTCTACGACCAGATTGCAAGGACACTTGATTTTCTAGACAATTTAAACATTAAAATTTGGCTTGAAATATCACAATTTTACTAGGTTCTCATGTCGTCTTCACTGAACGAGAAAATATATCAGAATTTCCTGCTCAGTTTGAAAACAATTTATTATTCGCTTTTAACGTTACTAGTTGCACAGACGTTCCATTTTAAACTAGCTGGCGTTATCTCGCTTCGCTTGGACAGTCAGCCAGCTTCTATCAAACCAGAACTGGAAGTCCTTTCGGAGGTCCAGAAACTTCCGGGATATTCTATAACATTCTCGAACATCCTGGATTATTCTCAAACATTCTAGAACCTTCTACAAGGTTCTATAACATTATTGAATATTATACAATATTATAAATGGGATATAGAAGGCCACCATACCATTTTAAGCGGGCTTGTGAGCAAAGATTTAGTGACAAGCACGGACAAACCAACGTTCCAAATATCAACTAATTCGTTTACTCAAAGTTTAATACTTAATCACGTAGAAAAAAAAATACTATATTATTTTGCAAAACATTTTATTCTTTCACCCAAGGATACAGTTCACTTTCATGTTATTATAAAAGTACGCATTTTTGTACGAATATCATCTTAAAAAGATATATGTTACGGTGGCTCTAGTCGTCACGTTCAAAGGCAAGTACTCACCGGGCATTAACTTTAAGCCACACACTAAAATTTTGCATGTATCAATCAGTGTGCCTGGTAGGATTACAAGAATATTAGCTACCCCCTCCCACCTCCGCTCCCCGCGCATCGTCCCACCACAGGCTATTATCATCTCTAGCGGCCTGGGAATCGCGGGCTTACCGAGGCCACCACGTGGAGTGGCGTGAATAAGCGTCGCTGTTCTGGGTGTTTCGGGCGTCGGGTCGGGGAGTGAAGGAAAGTGCGACATCGGCGAAGAGGGTGAGAGATCCCCCTCGAGAGTGGTGCGACGGGATCTCGAGAGAGTGCGGTGACTGAGTGGCGCGAGGCTGTGTGTGTGAGGACAGGCGTGAGGTAAGGGGCGAACCACTGTCGAGCCTAGCTCCAGTGAGAAATGTGAACTGTGGAACTTGATAGAGATTGAGTGACTTGGGAATAAACATTTTCAAGTGTCAGTTATTGGTGATCAGACATTTTTATGTAAAATTATTTATTAACAATGGTAAATATTACTAATTAATAAAATGGTAACAAAACTTAAATGGGCTATCCACTAAGAACCCAGTTCTCTCCACACAGATCGTAACAATATTAATTAGCTAAATTACAGTTACTTTACTAAATTGAATATATTATTTTTAAATATATTTAATTTCTGTAATTAATAGTTTAATATTGCGAGAAAAAAAATGAAAATAAAATATTGTATCAGAGGGTATCGAACCGGCACTGGCTGATTTCAAGCCAACGATTGATTACTGCGCCACGCCGTAGACTTCGACAATTTAAGAAAATATATTCTTCAAAGTATTTTAAAATCTTTAAAGAGCTTTTTTCACTTCCTAGGCCCCGCTTAGGTGAGATATTAAGGAACGTTAAAAAGGGCGCCTACCTGCTTTTACTCACACAGTTAAAGCCAAATCGGTGAGCCCTGACTCCAACACTTCCCTTAGTAAGATTTCAACTCAAAATTTTTGCGGTTTTGCAGATTGACATTTTTTTCTTTTAACGAAAAAAACAACAACAATACTTGATGGTTTTAAGCCGTAGCCTTTGCAGCCAAGCGCAATACAAGAATTCCCACTCACCACTTCAACATAACTAACAAATGCTGAAAAATTTAAAGTTTTTTTGGTAAAGATTAGGCATTTACTAAGCACCCAAATAAACGAAAAAAATAGTAATATGGGAAAATATTTCAAAAATTGAGACGAAATTTGCAATAATATGTTTTATATGAAACTCCAATTTAACACAATGTTAATAAGGGCTGAACTACCACTAGCGCCGTTAGTTCGCAGGCCACCGCGAGCTTCACCAAGCGGGCGTGACAAGCCAGGGCAATTTTCCACGATAAAATGTCAAGACTAGTACGTCGACTGTAGGACCCTCGGTGTTCGGGATCACTAAGGAGTCACGCCTAGCCCCCCCCCCCCCCCCCCAAAAAAAAAATAAAACAAAAAAATAAAACAGTCCGAGCACACATGTGGTGTGCACAGGTTTGGAATAAAACCACGCGATTTGAAAACTGCCCAAGATATCCGAGTGGGTTCTGCTTGCGAATATCATTTAAGAATATGCTTCGGGCGAATATTTAGTACTTTTTTCCGTGTTTCGTTTTTAAACTGCATCATTAGAAGAGTGAAACTGGCTAAAATGAATATTTTCAGAATAATCATGAAGCATGTAAATTTCCGGTAGAGATTCTTGACAGCACCCAAGGGCCTTGCATTCAACCTTTATCTTCATTTCTCTGCCTTGCAATGTAAAGGTTAGCGCTTAAATCTCACAGTTACCGCATGCACGATGAGAAGACTGCGCAGCAGTGCACAGCCTAGCGCCTAGAAGCGACACCGCGCCAGACGCACTAACGGGAACCGCCTCACTAACACAAGTATACACCCTTTACTCGGAGCACGCACATAACAGCATTACTGTTGCTCGATAACTTATTTCCGCAGTGACGCCATCTACGTTCGGAAGAAGCCGGGTAATGCAGTCATCGACGTCTCCTCAGCTGACGTCACTGCACGATTTAAAGACTCTTCTGCTAGTGGAACCACTCCATTTTTAGTCTCGTATAGTGTCTTAGTTGATGTCGATGTAGTCCCTACCGGGATCTAGCTTCTGTGCGTGACCACACAACTGTGAAACACTGTAGCATCGTACGTGTTTCCTGGCTGGCCTGATGAGTTTCTTCCAGATGTGCGTCTACTGTCCAGTGCTCGAACGAAAGCAGAAGGTCCGGCTGAGCAAGGCGATGCATTCTCTTTCAGACATCCGCCCAATCACAAAGGGGAAAAAAAAACTGGTGAACACGCCATGCTGCAGTCTGGTGGGTGATGAGTTCTGTTAAATAATGCCTAGCATGATAAATAAACTTACAAATAAAATAGTGGCTTTTCAAATAACAAAATTTCTGGATGTGGATCACACACATACTTCCTGCACCCACCGCTAGAATTCTCTGCCTGAATCGTAAACGTTGCTTGCCACCATCAAACACAGAAAGGCAATTAGTAGCATGAAACAATTGGAAATTTTAAACTATTAAAAACACCCCTGTCTTGGACCTGAATTTCGACCAGGAATTTTTATTCAAATACTTCCCCTCTTGTTAAAATTCACTAACAATTAATACTCTACACTTTCGGCACACGTTAGAAGTTGTACTACTACGGCATTACTAAAATTTTAACTTGAAACATTTTAAAACATACATTATGTTATGTTGTTTTTGCCCAAATGACTGAAATCAGCCTGTAAATATTTTCTACAAACAAATTTTAACTTTATTGAACTAATTCAACATTGGTATTATATTATAATGTTTTCAAAGACAGAATAAAAAAGGTCCACTGACAATAATTGAACCACGCCCCTTGAGGTTACTAAGCGCGCGCCTATACTACTAAGGCTCTAGAGAATTTAGAAGAAGATAATGTTTTATTATGAGTGTAATGTCAGTTTTCTTAGATATTTTAAAAATTGTGATTCCATTTTACTATGACTATTTTAGTTAACCAAATATATTCCAAGGTAGTTTCACTGTCAAAAAGTTTCATGTGGCACACCAATACGTTTGGTATGTCCTTTAATGTTTACGAAATTGACTATAAAGGGTTTATGTTGCTACACGTGGGTCCACCAACTCTCTCTCACATTTCCGTTTATTGACTTCCGCTCCATTTTCTCGAGATTACTCCTGCCAAATGCCGTATATTGGGAGCTAAGATGTTTACACATCAAACATTTATTATGATTCTTCGAATCAAGAAAGAGGAAAAATGTGGAAAAGAATAAAAACTTTTAAACATTAAGATAGAAGAACTTCGGAACTGACGTAACGGAACATGCTAAATCGTCACAAAAACAAAATACCTGTGCTGTATGTAAGAAAATAATTTAAATATTTCAGCTAAAAACTTAAAATTTTCTCACCAAACTAATACTCATTTTACTTTTACAATGATTTCAAATATAAGAACGTAGTAGCTTTCCGCGAAGATAATGGGATGTTAAGTATTCACCTTGTAATAGGGTGATTTTGTCTCTTGTCTTCTTATGAAATCAAGGCTGAAAACTATGTCCGTATGTAAAAAAAATCAAATGGTTTAATATGGATTAAATTTTATAATGTTATTTTATTTGAAAATTTGAAATGTAACTACATTTTTTCCCCACTACATTAAATATAGTCATTATAATGTTGTGTCTAAAAACAGGTTTTTAATTGTGACTTTAATAACTAACCCCGGTGCGACAAATGGCCCTAGAATCAGCACCAATAACAATAGTGTTAATTTATTTTTAAGTATCTCCATTTATTTTATCTCTCTCTAGACATATTGTACGGAGTGCTGATTCTAGATCCATTAAAGTAGAGAGTATTTTATTCAGTTAAGAGGAAGTATGACTAATGCCTTTCGCAAATTTAAAGTTGGATGCCAAGTGAGTTAACCTAGAATACTGTTTCCCCCCCAATCAGTGGCGTAGCCAGGATTTCTGTATGGGGGGTGTTAAGAAGCATGGCCCCACTGTATTAAAGCGGGGGGTCCGGGGGTCCTCCCCCGGGAAAATGTTGATTTTAAGGTGTAAAATAGTGCTATTTTAGCAGTTTTCGGTTCTTAAATTTAAATATTGTAATGGTAAAAATTTTATTAATTTTAATATGAAATTTGTTTCAGTGATGAATAAGAAATTAATTAAAGATTTGGTGCTAAGGAGGGGGGGTTTAACCCCTAAACCCCCCCCCCCTGGCTCGCCCCTGCCCCCAATAAAGTCAAAGTCGACTCTTTATAGAATCCTACCTACTGAATTTATTGTATTTAAATTTTCCCCTACTGATTAAACCCCGGCGTGACAAGCTAATATAACGTGAAATTGCGTTATATTTAGTTTGTTCTCGGCATCTGAAGGCAGTTGAGAAATGTGGTAAGTTCGTCGCGAAGGTTCGAGGACGCGACAGAAGGTCACGCACGCAGCCAAGACGAGAGCGCGCGCAGTGTGGGCGGGCGGCGCGTGGGCGGGGTGGGGGGAACAGCGAGGGAAGTGGGGTTGGATGCGTGTCGCCGTCGCCCCTGGCAACCCGGTGTTTGAAGTCCCCCCCTCCCCTTCACCAAGACCCCGCAGCGCCCGACGGTTATGTCACCAGCCTCCCCGCCTCTCCCGGCCCCGCGCGGGAAACCTGTTGCTGCGCGCCCGCCGCGCTGTCTGGCGGCCGCTCCTGGAAGCTAGGAGGGGGGAGCCGACAAGCAAGCAACCAAACCGTCATTCCAATTTCAACTGCCACTATTATTCTTCTCATTTACATGTGCCGAACAAGTTAACGCGCTTACACTTAACAGAAAAAAAACTAATAATAATATTACTAATAATAAAAATGATTTAGTAAAAAATAAAGACAGTGATTATTTAAAAAAAAAATACTTAAATAATATCTGTCACTAAATTTACTAAACTGAAAACGAAAAATGTTGTTAAATGAGAAAAAAATATATATATAACCTCATACAGGCCGATTTTGGAAATTTGTTTTTTTTGAGCAGGGTGGTTTCTGAAATGATTTTGCTTTTGTGATCCTGCATTTTTGCGGGTATTTTAAATAGAATCAATAATATAACTGTTGCTGATTGTATTATTTTTGACTTCAATGTTTTTATCACTTTAAAAATTTAAAGGTCAGTTGATATTTTAATTCTAGAATGAATTATAAAGCGTTATACAATTTTGAGTTCGCCGTTTGCATGAAGTTTTTGTCTTAAAACTCTTTATTATTTGGGTAAATTCATGAATTCATGGATAAAAAATCTGTTGTTTTTTTTTCCTTCAAAATTATGAAAATCTCAGGTTTCTAGAATTTTTGGTATATTAACTTTTTATTGATTTACGAATGACACAAAAATAACGCTTAACGACACAAACCACATACAAACGTTAAATTTAGAACTATATACCACACAATTATATGCTCCATGTTCATGCTAGGATTGAAATATAAAATGACGGTAAGTTTCTCAAAACTATTAAATATAATTATAAAACTTATAAGAATATTTAAAACCAATATTCCATGATTATATGATTAGGTTTTATTTAATTTCATGAACAACATAAGGATTTATACAAGCAAAATAATTTAAGAAAAACACACAACTTATTGTAATGTAGGGCCTATGTAATTAATAGTGACTGGTTGCTCCATACAGTTTACCTTGTGAAGTCACTGGTTTTTTATACATAAATAATTTATTGAGAATGCGCACACTGTCATAATTTTGTCAATTAGACACTATTTAATCTCTGAATATCCCTTAACGTGTGCTATTTACCTGTGTTGCGTTACAAACCGCCAACCCGAGGTTAATATGGAAACATTGAGGCACACTATAAACAAGTTGACACACACTAAGGTAAATATCCAAAACAAACATTTAATTAAAAATTCGTTCACCCCGAAAAATTCTTTTGATATCCCTCCCATGTAGTGACGCAAACAGCGAAAATCAAATAGCAGAGCTCAAAAATAGGAGAGTTGGTGAAAGAAAAACAAACCGAGGAGTTAACGAAGTCAATTAAGAAAACTGCAGGGTAAATTATGCAATCACGAAAATTTGTATAAATATGGCTATTACTATATTTATTCATCAAGCACAAAGCAATATGGTATAATGAAAATACAAAGTAGAAAAAAAATATATAACTCGTTATAAATATCGTGGTTGCATCATCACTAAAACATGACCCTCAGCTAAACGAACCATTATTTAAATTTTAAAAAAAATATTTATAAAATATACCAATAATAAATCTACACATAAAACAAGTATTTTACACTCCAACAGCGGCGTTGCGTATACATTAAAAAAATATCATACCTACAAGCAAAAAAATTGCTATTAAAATTTAAATACATAAAATGTAAAAATATACAATATGTATTAAACAAGAAATATATCATTAAAACGTACTAAAGTTCTAAGCCTTAAAAGTCTTTATAATGTGCGCACATACAGTTTACTATCACAGTCCGGAATGTTCTATCCCTAACGTGCACTTTTTATTTCTTTATGCTGCGCGAAAAAAAAATTTGGTTTACAACCAGTATCGTGTCCGACAAAATCACATGTCCAGAACCAATAGTAGAAAACGATATCCTCAAGTTTTCTACTTGGCACCAAATTGCAAGGAATTAGTTGATGCGAACGAGCTTCGCCGGGCACCACACCAAATACGGTAATGGAAATCCACAAATTAAGTCAGTCCTTCACTTGGTGACTATTCATAAACCATTAAAAACTGCGTGTCCAATTGCATGCAAAATACTTCCATAAATGCGCAACGATCCATTTCTCTCTTGCACCCGGGATACCAGCTGTCATCCAAACGTATAAATGAGTTCGGTCTAAAGGCGGAATTACAATAGCCCGTAGCCTCCGTCCGTCATCCGTCCGTCCGTCCGTCACTCTTTCGTCCGTCCGTCACACTATCGTCCGTCACACTTTCGTCCGTCACTCTTACGTCCGTCAACGCCACGCATCCAGCCATGCGATTCACAACATGACTTCATCCGTCCGTCAGAATATCATCCCGAGTTAAGTGCTGCCAGCATTACTCGATTTCCTCCCAGATATTTATATAGTTGATGTTTGCTATTTATCTCGTTTTCATGCACGTATTGTTATTAGCATCTCCCTCGGAAAAAACTTTAGAGTCGTGATGAAATTGTTTTGAACACGAGTTTTAAGAACCGCAAAACGTCACGAACGACCTGTACGAACACCACACGCCCGTGTTCTGGTAACAGTTGACTTCCGCTTGCTGAAACCATAGATACGATCCATTCGTCCGCCCAGCAAAAGTTAGTTTGACGGACGGACGGAACGAATTTTTTTCGGGCCATCCGATTGGCCGCCGTTCACGTGACCGATGGACGGACGGAGTAGACGGTCTATAGCAATTCCACTTTTACTCGGCGTCGTATCTGACGTTGCAGAGGTCTCGTCCGCCCGTGAGCCATGTGCAGGAATTCGCAGTCCGAGGGGCATCTCGCCGCCAGCGCAGCCTACACACGCCCGGTCGCCACTCGAACCAGTTTTGATATCGGGCGCTCGCCACTTGCCGGCGGGAAACCTTCTGTTCACAGACGAGAGAGCCAAACGCCCGATAGTGCATCTTCGGTTTTTTTTTGTTCATTGTAACTCATGATAACTAATGGTCAATTAGGTTAGGTTAGCTAAATTATAAATACTTTAAAACATTGTGGACGGTTGATTTGGTTAGGGTAGCTACATTAAAGATACTGTGAAATAAAAAAATTAAAAAAGCGAGCATGAACTTCGGGGAACTTCGGGTGTGACTCTCTCGTCTGTGAAATGTAGGCTTCCCCTTTCCGGCACGGGAATGAAAACAAACACGAAACGGACAGTCTTCTTGTTTTCTTCAATTACCTAGCTCCACCTAAAGTAAATACAAAATTAAATATAGAAATAAACATATCAAATAAAAAAATAAACTAAAATATTATAAAATTCTTACAAATGAAATGATACCTAAAAAGTATAACAACTTGTAAATTAAAAATTACCTACTAACCGACAAAAATGGCTGTACGTTTGAAAAATGAAAAATTTCTTGTTTAAAATTCAGTTATCAAAATTAAATTACAAAGATTATCTATATATATAAAAAAACCAGCAATAACACGGGTTACTGGTTACACCTATACGAAGAAATAATGTTAAAATGAAAATAACACATTTGCTATTGCTTGCTAACTATGAAAACCAAGATGGCATCTTAAAATGAATAAATTTTAATGAAACTTTAATATTTTGTAAATACGTATCTTTAACCGTTGCCTTATTTTTTGATTGTTATAAAAATAATGAAAGGTTTACAATTTCAAAGATTGATTCTGAAAATGTCGTTATAACCACTAAAATTTACAGGCTCGTTTATTTGTCTGCTTGTAACGTTACTAATATAACGTGTTAGTTTGTGCTATTTAAAACTCATAAATAAATTATGAGCTAAAGTTTGGTCAGATATATTTTCAATTAAGAAATAGAAGTTAACCTATATTTAACTCTTTGCCAATATATTGCTTAAAAATCCGACAAACTAAACATTTATTAATCAAAATCTTTCTCCCACCACAAAGCTCTACCAGGTAAAGGGTAAAGGGTGAAGGGGGGCTATAAACATTAATTAATTTTGGTTCACCGTGAAAATAGGAGAAATTTGTTAGCCCACGAATAATTTATCTCTTGCCAGGGAAGAATATCTCAAACATTAAACTAACAAGGCGTCTTCAATATTAAATTCTGAAGTGCTGAATGTAGTGGCATGGCAATAGGATTATTTTCCCTGTCTTTATGAATCTCTGAGCTTAATTCGTTCCTTTATTGGAAATTCAATATGCTTCGTATAAAGCGTTGAAATCATGGGCATAAATACAAGAAGACGACACTATAAAAGTTGTTACGGAATGACACCATTCATATACTGGCTGTTTCAAAAGCGTAGACAATTGACCTAAATTATCGGGTGTAAATAAAGTTAAGACTGTTGTATATTGTAAACAGAAATGCTTATGTGGTGGTAATAAAGACAATTTTATGCTGCAAATAATAAACTGTACTTAAAAAACTTTATTTTTCATTTTGCATTTCTTTTTATTTGACATCATAGACGTATACTTCATTTTTAATATCATTAAACGAAAGGTGGAAATAAAGTCTAAATTATCTTAGCAAAATATAATATATAATATACATTGACCGTAAGGTTACTAATTCCTCAGGCAATTTGTCATCGTCAGTTTAAATGGCGAGGTCAGCAGAGAGAATAGACAAAAAAAAATCTATAATGCATTTTACAAAATCATAATGGAATGCAATTTTTTTTGTTATTATCATAAAATAAAAATGAAATGAATTAATCCTATATTCAAGGTTATTTTTAGTGAAAGAACTTGAATAGAAATTGAAACAGCTGCAACCGAATTAAAAAAAAACTTTTAAAGAGAAATGTATTAAAGAAACGTTCAGAACAAGCAATAAGTAGTCCATTTACACGCTAAGTACTAATATTTTAGTAAAAAAATAGCATTATATTATATCAATCAATGTTCTTGCCTAAATTGTATCTCCAAGAAGGTGTGCAGATATCGGGACTTAATTACGGAACTATGAAGTAATAGTAGGCTATATGTGCTGCCATTATGGTGGAAATTATCTTGCTTGAGGTGCATGGTAGAAAAATAATACTATTTTTGCGAATGTTTCAATTTTGTTATTTTTAAAAAAGAACACGTATCATGAGTTACAGAGATTCACACGCCAACACCATGTTAACTTTTATTATTCAACGGACATGTTACATTTTTTCTACGTAATAAAAGTAAATACATCGTTTGCGTTTTGGGTGGATTTCAAAGAAAAACCACATACTGTAGTCTTTACCATGGTGCAACTACGGAATTTTTTTTGTATAGTTTTTCGTTTCATGGTCCATAGACTCCAAAACTATCGTCAATTCAATTTTTTTATATATAATATATAATAATATTAGTCACCTATAGAAATTTTGTTTATAATTTTTTCAAGTGTATTTATATAAGTGAGGTTTATGTTCCCGTAAGTATTATTTATTCGCATAGCAAGTTATTACATTATTATTTAAATTAAGCGTGTTTACTGATGTTCAATAATAATTAAATTTCATCTCGCATATTTAACTAAATTAAATAATTAATTTTATACATGTATTTATTTAAATATTTAATAATGTGTATTTAATTAATTCTTTAATTTGATTAAATTTAAACTTTACCAACTGTAATTACAATATCACTTCAGTCCTTTTTATTATTTTATATATATTAATTATTTGTATGCATAATTAAATTTAGTATATTATTATTTTTTATTCTGAGCGTAAAAGCCATGAAGCATGGAATACCTTTCAGTTAGCTGTAAGGTGCCTAAGGCACCCAATGAAAAATTATGAATATAACAAACACTTTAATTAAATATACACGAAATATTGATTAAAAATTCAATTTATTTTAAATATTGCAAATGAAAATAATTTATTTTATTTATTAAATGATACAAAAATATTTACAAAACTTTTTTTAATGAAGAAACTCTTGAAAAACTAAATTGCGCATTAATTGTCTCTGGTGGTTCAAAACCTTCCTTGCTGTTGATTGAATCAATATACACTTTCACTTGACTTGCAACTCTTGATCTTAACAGAGCCTCATACAGTAGGTCGTGTGGAGATAAATTGAACAGTAAAAGACGTATTTCATATTTCATTGCATACAAAGGTGATAGCAAAAAAGGAAAGTCCATTTATCTACTTTATGACATTAATCATTCAAACACAGATCGTAATAACGGAAGATAATGGTCATGTATATGGGAAGATAATGGTAAAACACATAGTCATTCACACACAGCATTATACAAATCGCCTAACACACAGAATCATACATTAAAGATACTTAACTCACCGATGATGTGCAGGAAAATGGCTTACCCAACAACAAGATGTAGTCAAAATATTATCCTTGCATCACGCACTCGGCAGCAATGCTAGGAGGTGCAGGTTAGCGATCATGAAGTCAGTAATGAGCGTAACGATATATATATATATAGAATGCTTTTAACACTAAAACATAATATCTTCTGATAAAAATTAATTTATGATATTGGAAATTATTAGTAAATATAACTAAAGTTACCTTCTCTTATTCAACGTCCTTCGAAATATCACCACATGGGGTTAATAATATATATATATATATAAAATGGAATCCACATTGGAAATCAGCATTGTAAAGATAAATTAAAACTCAATACAAATACAAGTTTATTATAATTATTTTAGAGTTTACATTTGTAATCAAAAGAAAAAGTGATTGGTTAGGTTTTTGTTTTGTTAAAGGATATTGGCATAATTACTTAGTTATGAATTTTTACATACGTATCCCCGCGGGAAAAAGAGAAGAGGAAATAAAAATTTTTATCCGCGGTAGCAGAAGACGACACAAATCACCGACTCCGATTCACTGCAGAAAGTGAGACAAGGTACCCGAACGAGAGAGACAGAACCAGAACCAGAACTGGACAAAGCGTTGTTCACAGCATGGAAGCGGAGAACGCATCGGGAGAATCGCGCAGACATTTAGCACGGATCGGTCAGACGCCGAGGAACGAGAGACGTTAAGGAGATTACGCAGTGACGTAAGACGCAACGGCAGAGCATAGTGACCGTCAGCGTCGCTGCTAAGTATCACGTGTTAAGGGCTCCGCCTACCCGGGCACACATATGGTGTGCAGAGCTTCAGGAAAAACAACGCGATTTAAAAACTACTCAAGATATCCGAGTGGGATCTGCTGACGAAAATCATTTAAGAGTTCGTTGAGGGCCGAAAAGTACTTTTGATTTCGGATTAAGTTTTTAAACCGTATTTTTCGAAGAGTTTAAATGGCTAAAACGCATGTTTTCAGAGTAATTTTCAGGCGTAAAACAACCAGTACAGATTCTTGAAAGCACTTAAGGGACTTGCATCACATCTTTATCTTCATTTATCGGCCATGTTACGGTACGGTCACCGCTCAAATTTCACAGTTATCCTATGACGACGAGAAGACTGCGCGTCAGTTCAGAGCCTTGCGCTTAGAGGCGATACCGCGCTAGAAATACCAGCGAGCGTCGCGCTTATCATTCCGCCTCACTGACACACATACATCCCTGACGAGGCGGGCCCCTTAAGGGGTGCCACGAGCATGACTTGGCCTCGGACGGCGAGTTCTGCAGGAACGCCAGGAGACGAAGATCGAAGCCCTGTAACGAGTCGGAAGCAGTGGAAACAAAGCGGACGTCGCCGGCGATCAGGCCCGAAGCAGAACGTTTCGACCAGCGGCTGCACCAGGGGAGAGACGGCACCAGCCAGTTCCGAAGAGGGACGCCGGCGAACGAGTGGATTGCAGCCGCCCAGCTCACGAGGTGCAACGGGTTCCGGGGGACAACGTGGGGCCTCTGGACATGGAACGCCTACCGAGTCCGGGAGGATGTCTCTGAAGTCCCTGCTCCCGGTGAACATCGCGACCCCAGGGGCCACATCGCGACTCCGGGGGCCACATCGCTACAGTTCCGAGCAGCTGCCTAAGGCACGGCCGGATTTAGAGGTCTGGAGGCCTCGGGGCAACAGAGGAGCGGAGGCCCCCTGAACAATTTTTTTCACTCGAGTTTTCCAATAATTAATTTATTGTGAAATCAAGTAGATTCTCTTAGTATTTAAATAAAAAATACATACATATAATCGGAGACAAGAATTATATGAAATTAAATGTTAGTGTTAATTAACGGAACCTTCCGAGTTTTTTTCGCCGAAAAATCGTCGATGATTTCGCTGATATCCAATTTGTGGGGGCCCTCCGTTTGTGGAGGCCCCGGGGCTTTCGCCCCGGTTGCCCTCCCCTAAATCCGGCCCTGGCCTAAGGCGAGACCAGAGACGACGACGTCATCAGTGGTGGCGTGGTCCCAGAAGGACTACTAAGGCAATGCGAGGCAAGTGACGACGAGTACCTGCCCGCAAGCATCAGCGGAGTTTTACGTAAACAGATCTGTATGAAAAGTTAAATTTGTAGGGGAAAAAAAAATAACTTTGACATTATTAGTACGGGAAGCAAATTATACCTTGAATTAAACATTTTTAATCAAATTTTAATAGAAAATAAATTTTGGTTTTGCCACACTGTCTATAACGTAACTTTTAAGAAACAAATGAGGCCTTGTTGTGAAGTAAGCATTGGGCCAGTTAATCAGTTTGCAAAGTTTGTAGTAAAACATTATTTTTTTACACCTATTCGCAACGCAGAATGTGTAGGGATGAGAGCGATACATTAATTTAATGTTATATGTTTATTTGGATTCTGGTTTAAATAGTTTAACCCCATAAGTGTTTAGATATACCCACACAAAATTTATTTGCAAAATATTGTTTGTGAAAGACTCCCTTTAAGAAAAGGTACACGCAATTTGTACGCGAAATGAATTTTAATGACAAACATTTTAATTTTGTAATATTAACCCGTTTCAGCGCCTCGTGTGAACGAACGTTCGACCCATCAAAACCCAGTGTCTTGCTGTCGGGGGACAGAGCGCTGTTCACATGTGTGGCTTTAAGATATTTGTAACCCGAACACGGAATAAGAATGTTTGTGAATAAATTGTACTTAGAGATACGAACCCCGATACTTCAGGTTCATCCTCATGACCTTCATGATAATACGTAAGTGAATATCGTCTGTCATTACGCCAGCAACAAATTAAAACTGCGATTGTATTAAATATCTTAAAATAATGTCGTGTTTGTAATAAGGAAAAATTATTTAATTGTTTTAAGCATAGATTTAACCATTGTTAACGAAAGTTTTAGTATAAATGATGGCATAAACTTAGTTAAAAAGAAATGGGTGCATGTAGAACAATTTTTTTAAATTGTCTATCTCTAGATTTAAAAAGGATAAAACGTAAAAAAATACCATCAAACACTTTAAAACAGAAGCTATAACATGAGATACCTAATCTATACTAAAATTAATAAGATAAACACATTATCACTTTAAAAATATTATTATTAAACGGTTTTATTTTGTACATCTGTCAATTTGTGTCTTTTTATTTAGTAAAAATGTCTGGAATTAACCACATATTTCTTTTCAATGGTAAGATTTTAGCAATAATCTGAAATTGCCCGATTAAAACCACGGGTCTTAAGATAGTTCAGCTATAAACTAACTTTCCGAAAACACAGATGGTGGCGGTGGCAGCAGCGCTGATGGCATGCTTACATTACAACACACTTGCGTGCTCGCATACTTGCCCACACGCAACCGAACAATTACACAATCTCGCACACGTGTGTGCCCCGCGTATTCCGTGTTTATTCTGCCGGTGAAGTTTCACTTGCGTGCGCGTAGCGGCCAGCGGGATAAAACTCGGACCATCCCACATTCTTAGCTCGATGCTCGATGCTGGATGATTGTAACTGCGAGGTTGGAGGCAGTGTAGATAGCGAGAGAGGTTAGAGGGTGGGGGTGTGAGGGTGTGTGTGGGGGTGGGTGAAGGGGAGGGGGGGGGGTGGAGGGCTGCTGATTGCTCGCAAGTAATCACACCAAATTATCCCCGTGTCGGAGGCCGCGCCGACAGCGCTGGGAAGATTAACAGCGAATACGCAGCACTGATCGCTAGAAATATTATTCAATAATTGTTTATATTTTATTTACGATAAAGATCCAGTAAAGAAGGTTTCAAAAACAGACACAAATATAGCGTGGTAGCCTACTTACTAGATATTTTTTTTTTATTCTTCTTCAAGACATTAATTCAAGTTAGCCTACTGATCTCTGTCAGATACATTCCTTCTGCGTTTTAATTCAATATTTTGGGTCACAATCTTAAGAGAGAGAGGAAGGAAAAAAAAGGGGGGTGGGCAGTTGAACAGCAATACGCCATTTTGGTTGCAGCACTTTATATTAGCCTTTTTCAGCACTTTAAATTAGGATATATTTAATCACCCAATTTTAGTTAATGACAGATGCTACAAATTAATGGTTTCTCTCGTAAAAATATAGCGTTTAGTATTGATTTTATTCTGTAATAATATTGTATATAGACGCTAACTAATGATCTTAGAAAATCTCTTAAGGGTGTGTCTGTGTTAGTGAGGCGGGATCATAAGTGCGACGTCTTCTGGTGTTTCTATAGAGGCCTCTCCTCTAAAAGCAAGGCTCTGAATTGGCGCGCAGTCTTCTCGTCGTGCATAGGACAAACTATGAAATTTGAGCTTTGACCATAACAGTTGATGGCTGAGAAATGAAGATAAATGTTTAATGCGAGGCCTTTGGGTGCTTTCAAGAATCTTTATAGTTTTATGTCTACAAATTATTGTGAAAAAGAGCAAAAAACACGTGTTTTAAGTTATCAGTATTTATTTTTATAAATTATATAAAGCATTAAAAGATAGTTGTACTATTATAAGATTTTAAATTTTTAATACCTTTGCATGGTTTAAATGTTCAAGAAAGCAATATATACGGCTGAATATAGGTCGGCCATCTTTTCGAGATTATTTAGACATTACAGATAGCAGCACCGTGGTTACACATTTCCGTTCATTCGACTTCCGTTCCATTCACGAAGTCACTCCTACCAAATGCCGTATACCGAGAGCTAAGATGTTACACATTGAAAATTATAATTTTTTTTGAGAGTAGTTGCTAGTCAGCTCCGGAACTACAGTGACGTAACGCAAGGTCAGTGACGATGATCAAAGCTTCCCCCCTTCGACTGATCGAGTCACTGCTCAGTCCAACGCTTCGTACATTCGCATCAACTCAAACTCTTCTACGTTCTGATTTTCCTGTGATCTCATATCACGACACCATCCGCTGCGCACGGGGTTACCTAGAGACTACTGAAGCAATTTCTTTGATGTCTAAATCAGTGAATTGCTGTAATCATCGAAATGATGCTATACTATGCATAGAAAAACAAGAATTTTCAAGAACAGCTTGTTGACAGTCGAATAATGCTAAATAATTTATAGAACACAAATTTGAAGGACTTAAAATTTTAGTTATTGGAGGGAAATTTTGAGACGATGATTCATTATAGATTAACTAAAAGTGCAACGCTCATGAGTGGGGCGCTAGATGACAGAAAGAGAGAAACGGAATATTGATGTCCCACTATTCACTCTCAGGCAAGCGTTAGCGAAGCGACTGCATTTTTCAATACGCTGAAAACTGCAAATAGTTTTCTATTAAACCCATTATTTCATACTTATATTCCGGTAAAGCAATGACAATTGTGAATAACAAAACATGTAATGATTTTTTAAATATTTATGTACTCTAAACGTTATCTATCCAAAAGTGAAGTTTTAATTATTTTTATAACTGTCTCTTAAACTCGTCTACAACGAGATCATTGTATAAGGAGACACAAAGAATTGGAAAACACGGCAGTAAGAAATGGAATGGAATACTTATTCACCGTGTGGAAAACACAGTCACATGCAACGTTAAGATTAAACATTAAAAATGGTACACGAAAAAAGGTAAAGACATTTATCCATTGAGTCAGGCGTGGCATAACTGTTATAGTAAATTTACAGAAAATTACACAAGTAATACAACTCAAACCAGAGTTCTTTGAAGTGTCAGATAACTGGATAGATGTCGACAACCGACTGGTGTGTTTATTTGGAGACAAGGTAAACACACAAGTGGGATATATGATATTGTGTAGACTGTATAATATATACTGTAGAAAAGTTTTTAAAGGTTTGGTAACATACCAAGAACATTGTTGTGGGTTCATGTACCAAGTAGTGAACTCAGTGGATCTAAATTTACGAATTTAACAATATTTACGAAGTAGCGATGATTTTCTTCATTTACTTTTAGTGTAAATGATTACAAGTGTAGTTATATAAGCACTCGTAAATTAGTGAAGATGTCCATACATTTCCGAACAGAGCCGGAAAAAATAACAAAGTTCTTAGAACTCCCTTGGTGTGCAGCCAACCACACGCAGACTGTCGAGAGGCCCTGTGAAATCACTGGTGAAATGATTAGTGGTCGCATTTACTAAGTTACTTGAACTACCTCGCGGTGCAACAAGTCACCCTTAGTTTCTCAGGAGGTCCAGAAACAACACCGGTGATAGGATTAGTGGACTCATTTAATACGATCCTTGCACTCCCTCGGGGAAGAAAGAAGGAAAGTCTCTTAACCCCTCTTAGCGTTATCCCTCCGGGGTCTCTGTGTCTTTTATTTTGAGATACTTAGTTGGAGGTATAATTCATACCATCAAAAATAGGGGAGATTTATTTGATAAACCGGGGCGCAGGTAACGGATCACGCCGTACACGCAATCGGAAATTGGCTAACCAGACAGTTGGCTGTCTCCTAAACCCATTGACCTCATCAGTACTACTGGCGCCGCATGACAATCTACCACATCATTCTGGGACTCCTCGAAACACCCAGAATATCCGTCGCCCGGTCGAGGCCTATCCAACCTCTTCTGGCTAACCAGGCTAGTAAACCGGAGCTGTTTCGCCGCTCACTGCGTCAGCCTTTCACGGGGCTAGGGAACACCACTCCAAGCGATAAGGGCACCACTGCCAATTACGAAGCCGACACCAATCGTGGTCCAGGGCCGTAGAGAAAACCTCAACGGGGATACTTTACCAATAAGACGGACTACTACCAATTCCGGTGTTGCTGTCTCACGTGGTAGTCAGCTACGAGAGGACCTCGGGGAGAGCATACCTCGGTCACACTACCGATCTGCCTGTGACCTCTGGAGATCTACAGCTACCCAACCCGTTTGCGACTGGCCATCTACGACTAACCGTTGTAAGTCCAGGCCACCAGATAGCCTCAGGAGGGAAGCGAGAGATTGGCTGCCCCCTCCACGGGTGTCTCCACCAATCCGCGCGCTCTTCAACGGATTTACCAGCCTACGGGAAGTCAGCAGCAGTTTGTCAGGCTGGCTCCGCCAACAACACTGGTGTTGGGATCAGTGGTCACATTCACTGAGTTCCTTGGACTCCCTCGGGGCGTAGCAAGTCACGATCAGTTTGTCGGAAGGCCACTCACCTTCACAATAATTAATTTTATACACATGCTTACATTAAAATTGAATACTGCGAATTTATGTAACGTTTTTTATTTTGATTGAATTTATACTTAGCTAACAGTAAATACCTTACCAGTTCTTGTTTATTTAATTGCATTTTAAAAATCTGATTACTAGTATAAATTCAATTATTTATTCTTTTATTATTAAAATAAAAATGATCCAATTTTATTCATAAAAGTATGCAATCATTTCATCAATGTTTTTTATGACGTCACGTTAAACTATCGTCCGTAATCGATTTTACAGACAACCAATTTTTTTAAATGCACAATAAGTTCAAAAATTACATTCAACACTGTGATGCATTATTAAATTTCAAAATTGAGATTAAAATGGAAAATTATGAGATAGCTCAGACCAATAATAAATGTTGATTGTGTGCCATAATTTAAAACATATTTGAGGTTATCTGTCAACATTTTTTAAAGGAGAAAATTGGAAGCTGTTTTCCGTCCAGTACTATCCCTCAAACTCTATCGTCAAATATGTTGGAGACAAATATTTGGCTGTTTTACATGGCCTTAAGATACATAAAGGTTTGAATAATTGTGTTGATAATATCATTTTTAATGAAGTTAGTAAATTTAGCTACCTTAAATAGGTTTAACAACCAATACAGTTTTGCTGATGTTGAAATAAATAGAATATTTTCTTTATATCTGGAATATCATTTATTAAATATTAAAGAGAAGTTGAGATACACTAGGTACTACGTTGCGGAACACCTAATATCATGAAATTGAAATTGCATTTGCAAGTTTGACTGCAAAGCGTCTATTTGTAAGATAATTAAAACATAAATATATACACACGTGTGTATTAAACACGATCTTTTTGATTGAAAACTACATGGTTTTTCAGAAATAATATTTTTAGGAATAAAATTCATTTGCCTATAAATATTGTTTTTGTCAAAAACGTCTAAAATACTACATAACAGAGGTATCAGTCAATCCTTCAAAAAAAAATATGCCGATAAATGGTTGAACACACAACTCACTATCTGATACACACTTAATTAAAATACAAATACAAAAGCAAATTTTTTTAAATGTTTGTTTGAGCTTTATTTATAACATGTTGGAATGATAATGTTACAGTTACTAAAAACTAAAATGCTACAAAACTACAAAAAATATTTTTGCAAAACTCCGTTCCCCCGGAGAAACCCCCGGAATGGCCACCGCATGGGGAGCCCCAGAAAAGAAACGGGCTCCCCATTTGGAAGCCACCTGGCAGGTTTTTTTCTGTGCCACCCACCGTATCTTTGGTAGCCTGACTTGTTACAAGGGATTGTATTCATACCAGAGAAAATGCCACCATTTTGTATGGGCAATCCGCCTTGGAGGAGCCGGGGCGCGAACCCGGGTCCTACAAGTCACACGGCAGGCGCTCTACCCCAGAACCAGAGTGGTAGAGCGGATACTTGCAGCCTTCTTAACAATGACATGATGTTATTCCACGAGTGTACTGTAGTTTCGTGTGTCATTAATATCTAAACTCGGTAACGAACAAATTTATGTGTTCTTATGTTGTTCGTTCAACATAAACTATGTAATTTCTTAACCGTGAAATAGAATTTGTATAACTAGTCTGGCAACTTTTTAGCTGATTTCCTGCAAACAAACTTACAGTCCCGCAGTACAATAATTATATAGAAATATAGACTATTAAAAAAATATGTAGGTGCTTGCACTGTCGATGGTAAAGTTATTTTGAAATAAATGTTAGATATTAAAAGAGTGTGTTTAGTTAAAATATGTGTGCTTACAAGCATGAAGTTATTGTATAACATTTTATTTATTTAGTTTTAAAGCCACAGAATAGTTAACCTTGTTTTTTCACGTTTGGCTTTTTTGTTTTGTTTTTGTTTTACCGTGCTTAATATGCGCAGCTAATACTGGAAAGCTATTCAAAAAAATGTTTGCAAATATACATTTTTAAAATCTTAAATTAAGTATAAAATCAATGATAGTGTTGGAGATGTCAAATTAAAAGATACATTTCATACAGACATCACCGGAATTTTAGGTAATGTTAGTACTGACCTTAAATCGATCAGTTTCTGAAGACTAAGAATTTAGATGACACTAGTTTTGTGAGATTTGCTTTCTTATTGAGAAATATTCACATTATTTGAATACATCTCTATTTTATTGGAACATACAGTACTCCTGAGTACAGAATTCTTGGTAATAGCTTACTTACATCAGGGTTAAGCAGGAGCATAAATGTTTTGTTTTATACAATGAAACCCTAAGAAACTTAATTAAATCATCAGGATTATAAGAAATGAACTTTTTTGAGTACACAAATTCAGAAACTGTTTATTTAATATTTGTGCACATCTTAATGACATCGCTATTTAATTATTTGTAATTTTAATTGTTACAAAAATTGGAATTCGGTGTTTTTATTTTGGATGTGTAATATTTCTACGAGTAATAGTATAAAACATGTATTATGTTTTAACTGTTACAGTATCATAAGTCCATTTAATGGTTGTGTATGTTTATTTTCGTCTACAAAAAATATTTTGTAGAAAAAAATATCCTACAGAAAGAGATTTCACTTTTCTTACAATGTTTTTGTTCTAAATTATTATGTTCGAACCTTTCCTTCAGTTCAACAACTTAAGTAGATATAATAATTTCGTAATGAAATTTAATTCTCCATACATACTACACTTGATATTTTGAGATTATTATAAAATAATATATTATTTTATTTTAAATACATTTTTTTTGCAAAAGTACCGTACGGGTTTCAAATACCAAATAAATACTTTAATTGTTCTTTTTTTTAATGGATCTTGCAATTGGGGAGATTGATTATTTATATAATTTAGGACATTCGCCATTTATGATTATAATGTATGTCATTAGAAACCTCAATAACATACAAGAAACTCAGGGAACATCAAAACATTTAAAACAGAGAAAATTACGTAGGAAGTATTTCAGCGCAGACGGACACAGTGTGCTAACCACGTTGAGACATTAGCAACAAGAACAGTAGCTCAAAAAAAAAATGCTTAATGAAGCAATCCCAAGCAGACTCTCGTCCGACTGACAGGGATTTCATCATCGCCCGTGTGGGCCTAGGGGCCCGAGTGCCGCAACCCATAACCTCCTGGTTTGACCTATGAAAATTTTTGTTGTGACGTTTTTGTTATTGTTTTCTAAAATATGCTGCGAAGCAGTGGTGAATGCAAATGGCCTAAAATATATATGAATTTACTTTAATCTCGTGGTGTTGTCCAGCCCTCCCTTTAAGGTCAAGTTTAAAGGGGGAAGGGGGGGGGGGTGAATATTAGTTTAAGCTGAGAATTTGGCCGTGGCTGCTCAGGTTGTCTTGATTTTATTATTATTATTATTTGTTGTTGTGTTGATTTAAATTTTTGCTTGTGGGCAAAGGCTGGACTAATTTACTGTATTTTCTACGTGTTGTCTGTTAGGCGAAGTTCCTAAGACCGTGGGCCGCTGACCGCCTCCCTTTAACGCGAGAAAGGGCTAGGCCGGTGGAGGGGACGAGTCCCCTCTGCCCACGGCTGGCTCGTGGTGTACCTGTGGCGGCTCAGCACCGCAGTTAGAATTTCTGCCAACTGCAGCACTGCGCCGCGAGGGGTTGGCTGCAGCTCGTTTCGGCCCCAGGCCCTGGGGAGCTGCAGCCTCTGCTGCGAGGTGGGCGGCTCTGATGGTGTGGCCGGCCTCCAGCAGGCGAGTGGCGAAGGCCACCCTGTAGAGGCCGGTGAGACGCCCTGTGGCCCTGCTGCATACGCGCCAGCACCTGGTCGGCGTGTGGCCGGCAGAGCGCAAGGCTGCGTCTTTCTCTTCTGTAGGCACCCCGGCTCCTCTGCCGCCCCTGAGGACGACAAAGTGCCAGGGCGCGCGGTGTTCTTGCGGGCGCCGTCGGGGCTGCTCCTTCGTGGGCTGCCGCGCCGTGGTCCTCCCAGCGGTCTGTGTTGCTGCTGCTGCGCCGGTGGCTTCTGCAGCAGTGGAGGAGAGTAATCTGGTGCTACTAGAAGTGCTGCAGTTGAGCTCATCTCAGCTGTTAGAACAGCTGCTTGGGTGCCTGTTTGCAGGCACTCGGCTGGGGCGAGAGTCTTGGCTCCCTTTGTGCCAGCGCCGCTCTGCCAGGTTGGTTGGTCTGGCAGCTGCTGTTACGCGGCTCTGGGGCAGGCTTGAGCTGGTGACGACTGCGGCCAGACTTCTTTCTTCTTGTGGCGGTGGTGTTTGTTGTTGCTAGGGCGTTCCATGGTGCGAGTCGCGCAGTGTCCACCTTGACCGCCAGCACCATCTGGTAGGTGGCCCACGAGACATACTTGGCGGGACACGCACACATGCCGGCCGCCTGCTCCTCGATTTGCAGCGGGGGCTGCATTTGGTGCGCGAAAGTTTCTAGGTCGAGCATCTCTTGCGAAGACCTCACGTAGACTATGACCCTATACCTGTCCTCCAGGCAGGGCCAGAGGTGGGCCTTGCGCAGTGCTGCATTTCCCGCGAGCCGCGCGCCTAGGTCCGCCGGGATGCCACATGTTGCGTGCAGCTCGGCGGCGAATATCGGGCCCTTGGCGATTACGCTCTCGTAGCGATCGTGGAAGCTAAGTCTCTTTGGCATGGTTCTCGGAGCTGAGGGAGAGGTCCGCTCAGTCCAGAAGCTGGGGCAGGAATGGCGAGCAACAAGAACGGTAAATAAAGACGAAAAATACTTTGGACAACTCACAGAATTGATTTTTAAGTACTTTTACAAAAGATTCTATTGGAAAACAGTTGACAAGGAATAGTTTGCAATATAAAATAAAGATATTATAACTTTGTACACCACATAGCTTTGGTTATTTTTTCACATCTGAAATATGGTTTATCGACGTATAACTGAGTATTTCTTACAAAAATTGGCGAATAATTTTATCTTTCAATTGATGTGTACATTCGGCAAATTTTTTTGAAGTGACAACGTTTAATAAATCGATGAACGCCGGCTTCACGCACAAAAAAAGTGTCCCGTTACGCACATTGTTCCGTTACGTTGGGTCCCGTTACGCTCATTGTACGCTTGCGCCGCATCTATCTCTCTTCCACTCGATTGGCCTATGCGTCCGAGGAGAAGAAAGACAGCGGCAGCACACAACTTACATCTACACGTAAACATTTTCGTCGACTGTTTATAAAGTGAAGTGAAAAGTTAATGTAGTTTTCATTGCTTATTACAACAACAATTTCGGCAATAAAGGTTAATTATTCTTGCATTTTAAAAATCTGATTACTAGTATAATATCAAGTATTTATTCTTTTATTATTAAAATAAAAACGATTCAATTTTATTCATAAAAGTATGCAATCATTTCATCAATATTTTGTTATGACGTTGTCACGTTAAACTATCGCCCGTAAACCAACTTTACAGACAACCAATTTTTCATACTTAATTTATTATAGATTGTTTAGGTTTTTTACTTTTACTATTTTTTTATTTACCAAGACCATAATTTACTATTTTACTATATACTGACAGTACTATTTTAGCTATAGTCATTTATATAGACAAAAATATTTTTAAATAATTATTTTTTCACATGAGAAACTTTTTGCAGTAGTCGTTTGTTATACATAACCAAATATTCCATTAAATCATGTTTTTTTGCCAGAAATAGTTAATTAAAAATAATTAAATTATATTAAAAAAAATTGTTGCCAAAACAGTTGAAACCCAGATGGAACTTTTCTGTTAGTTCTTCCTATAAGTAAAATGTAATATAATTGGATGTTGCCTTTTGAATAAACACAACACGAAAACATTTTTCCAAAATTCTCATCCCAAACTTTTTTTTACAAAATAAAATATATTAAAATGCATGTAAAATAATTTTTACTTCATTATAGAGAGTGTTTAAAACGTTTGTCCATATGGCTTATTTCCGGCAACAGAGCACACGGAAGCAAGGACAATGCTAATAGCAGAAATCGTGTAATTGGAAAGAGAGAGAGAGTAGAGTTTTCATTAAAATGCAGACTGCAAGCTGGGAATGAGAGACGCTACAGACGAAAACCAGGCACGTGCGGTCTGCAAGTGCCAGTGGAGACTTCTTGGTCTCGAGTCCCCCGGGATGGGCCTGTTAGGTCCCAGTGACGTCTCTCTATTTCCCGTGTGCTCTCGCGGCGCTACCGTCTCTTAACCGCTCCCGGCGCTATTGTCGCTAACAGACGGCCGTAGCTTTCATTCGCTCAGTATTTAATTAAAATCACGTTGTCACTAAGTGGGATTAAGCCCCGCTATTTTAGATTTTTTGCAACTTTTGGCTTACATTTAAATTAAAAAAAATATATTTATCCCAATTTTTGGGATGTCATGTGATGGATTACATCTTCCAGACCTTTGATTCAATTTTTGCAACCACGTATTTACTAACGGGCTATAGTCCGTAAGTGTCGAGAGGAAATATCTTATTATTTCACGCGGGTGAGTACACCCACCATTATAATCACACCAGTTCACAAGTTTTGACTTCAGCAAGTAGCTGAAGGTAAGTCCTATGCCATGCCAAAAAAAAAAAGCACGTAAGCTTTATTGAAAGTGGTACCGAAATACTTGAAATCGCAAGATGTTGAGGCCTAATCGCTCTCAAGCCTTGCGTCAGACCACTGCTGAGTGCTGACGTCACGTGCGTGGCGGCATAGACACGTGGCTCCCCATAATTAATTGAGTGCGTGGTTTCCAGTGTTGATTTTATCCGGGCGCTGCTTGAAGGAGAGGTTGCTGCCAGACGTAAAGGAATCGTCCATGCCAGGCAGGGGAAACCTGAAATCAGGCGGCCACAGAGGGGAACACAAACACGGCTCCTCCGAAATGCAAGTCCATAAAATCTAATTAACTGACAGTGTTTTTACAGCCGTAGTCATTTAGAGCGGTAAAAAAAAATATTTCTGAATAAAAATTATTATTTTCATGAGAAAACTATTTGTAGCAGTCGTTCGCTATAAGCAACAAGAAATTCCATTAAAACACGTACTTTTCTCAACAAAAAAAAAATTCTTAAATTTGTTGAAAAAACGGTTGAAAACAAGATTAAGTTTTTAACTTAGTTCTCCTTAAAAGTAAAAATGTAATTAAACCAGATGATTCTCTTGATGAAAGACAACTAGAAAGCGTATTTCCAAAATTCTCATAACAAAATTGGCTTTACAAAATAAAATGTTTTAGATACATTAAAAAAACTAGTTTCATAAACAAGTCTGTTTAAAACTTTCGTCTACATGGCATATATCTGGCAACAGAGCACACCAGAGTGACCACAACGCTAATGGCAGAAAAAGTGCATTGGAAAGAGATAGTGGAATATTTCGTTCCATACCACAAGTTTGACTATTCCTCAAGTTAAAAAAATTACTATTATTTTCTAGCACGGCATCATACGATGGTTAGATGGATCATTTTCACCTGTCCAAAAGCCACACTCACATAACATATTATTCTTCAAATAGGCTATAGCTAAACATTGATGAAGTACAAGAAAAATTATCTTCTGAAACACTACCACCGCATTTCAATTAGCAGCATTATGAAGTAATCTAATACTAATGTAACACTTAGCAAAGCAGAGGAAATGAATTTTCTTTCCTGTTTTTATCTTCTCTTTTTCTCCTTTATTTACAATTTTTTTGAGTGCCTTAAAAATCGAGCCTTGCAGTTGGTAAAAAAAAGGGGGGGGGGGGAACCACTTTATAACGTACAAAAATGGACACTTTTTAAGTGTAGTATTTTATGTTAAAAAAATTAAATTCTTGAAAATGTTCTTAAACTTATTCCATTTTTTCACTGTTGTGTCTCTACTCAAAAATGAAAATTTAAGTGCGCTTAAACGTTTGCACAGTAAAAATAACCCGTATCAATTTTTATTTGAGTACATAAGAAAATAAAACAAAGGCTAATTTAATAGAGAAGTTTTAGTGACCGTTCTTTTTATTTTTATTTTATTTTTTCGTGCAATTTTATATGTTTTAAGAAATGAAAACGTTAATATTTAAATTAATTACCGTTTCTGTGATATTATTAATACCTTTGCTTAAAAATAAATATACTTTTTAGTGAAGTTGTAATGCTAATGAAGAATTTACTGCCAACATTAGCCCCATAAAATTAAGATTTCACCAAATATTTAGTAGTGTTGATAAAACAATTACAAAAAAGAATCAAACTTTCAAACATATCTGTTTTGAATCGATTTGGAATATATTTAAACGATAAAAAATATCTTTCTTTAAAAGTGTGGCAAACTTATCCAAAAGAAAATAATTGGTTACTGCTAGAAACTTTGTTTGCGCACTATGTTTTAGTGATCAGTGTATTGAACTCGAATCCTCGTAGCTGGTCTGCACTTTTGTTATTCTCGTTTATTACTGGAACATACAATAAGCAACATAAACGCATAAAACGATTTAAAATACTAACAGATACATACAAAATTTTTCCCCCCGTGGGTCTATGTGACCTTTTTACTGTAAGACGATCTTAAAACAAACTTACAGAGCAAATACGATAATTTTTTTTATGATATTATGCTGTAAAAGCCATGTAATGTACTTTTCAACGTAACACGTTCAAAGTGACTGGGAAATTTCACATAAAATATGGCCCTATGCTTTGTTAAAAAATATATTTTCAACTACTTAAGCTAGTGTTATTAAAAATAAAATAGATGCTATTCAACAAAATAACCGTCCTGATATTAATTTCTCAAACTAATTAAGTCCAACTTAAGTAGAGAATTTATTCTCTGTGTGCCTTGTGCTTGGTTTACGATAGTACATATTTTAAGTTACACGGCTTCAATATCTGCACAAAAAATGTTCTGTACTTTTACAGATTATTCCTCTGGAAACCAGTTTCCAAGAAATAGTTTGTGATACCACAAGAAGAAAAAATTATAAATTTCTACGATATATTAATATGGTTATTTTTGCATATATGAAATGTTGTTTTTTGAGGTAATACTGGGTATTTCTTACATGAATTGGCACTTAATTTTATATTTTAATAGCTATTACACTCTAGCATTATTTGTATTGAAATATGGAAAAGATAATCGAATATTAAACAGTTGTATTTTATTTTGTTGTATCAAGTTTATTACGTGCGCAGTTAATACTGGTAAGCTATTCAGGGAACGGCTTACAAATAACTTTAACTATTGGAGGTACTGGGACAATACAAATCATAAATGCCCGGGTAATAATCCGAACCCAGTATTACTGCGAATACTGTTTAAAAGTGAAATATTTTTTCCTACAAATGTTCAATTTACAAATATCTGTAATTTACATAAATATTTCGGTTTAATTTCAAAGAAAATTTATTATGTGAGTATACATTTACATGTTTACTACATACTTACATTTCATTGGAAATTGATTGGTATATTTTACTGAGCTAGACTAGGAGTTCAAGAAATATGGCGTTACAATGATTTGAGAGATGAAAAACTCTATAACCTGTCCTACTAGTTTAACTCGCTAAAAGGTGTATTTGGAATCTTGGGGGAAAAGGGGGGAGGGGAAAGATAGAGAGAGAAGAGATTATGACCACTGCATATGTCACTTAATTGTCAACCACGACTACAAGGAGGCAGTATCTCCCGTTGTTTCAAACACTATCGCCCTTTCCACCTGGGAAACAACTTGCTTTACGAGGTCATGTTGGTTAGCTGCACAATCCACCACTGCCGTCGTAGCTGCGATCCAGCATTTGTACCGACGACACTCGATGGCTACCATTTACATTTGAGACGAACCGAAAGTCAGCTACTAATTTGCCCGAAGCATACCGATAATTGTATAGTCCACCCTGAAGGTCATAGAAACCGTGAATTTTCCCAGTCCATAATAACAAGGTAAGAACGTACCCTGGCTCAGGGTCGTCACAAATGTGACAAGAGCTCTGTGGCCCAATCAACGTCAAGAAGATCCACTTTGCTACTTAATGAATGGTTCTGGTATCAAGGGCGTAGGTTGGTGCCTTGGAGCCATGCCACCCTCCTCAAAAGCCAGAGTTTTTTAATAATACTGCAACTCATCTCCGCCTTTTAATGACTCAAGTATACGACCTAATTTTTGGCCACTGACTACGCAAACTTGGAGTAGCCATAACTTTAAACACGTATTAGGACATAAATTTGTAAGAGAATATATTTCGTAAGTGAAAATTTTAGGTTTAAAAAAAAAACCACTGAAGCCTAAAAATGAGTTTTTAAGTATCATATTTTTGAAAAATTTCCAGGGAAGGCATTCCATAACCCTTGCACCCAAAGTAAGAGGTCAATAAAAATATATATGTTCTTACAAATCACTTTGGCCCTCCTCTTGAACAGTTCTTGGCCACGCCCACGTCTGGTAACGCCTATCAGGTTGATTAGCGTCTGCTCGAGATTTGTCAGCCAGCTCCACAAACACGTGCGCGCACGAAGAGGGATGGGAGAGAGGAGGGGGGGATGATCGATAGTTTCCCCCGCCGCCCGCGCGGAGCAGCACGTGTCGGCGGAGGCGGGGTGTCTAATCAGCTGGCAGGCTCAGGGGTAACCGCATCTGCCGTTTGTCACACGGCCGGGCGGAGCCGAGTCGGGAGTCGCCCGAGCAAACAGACCGCAGCTCGCGCGCGGCTTCATTAGCCGAGCTACTAGTGCACGTGCCGGACCCAGATGCCGACTCCTTCATTAAACACGTGGGCGTACGTGAAAGTGAAACTTTGCAGTCAGATGTAAGCATGTACAGTATAACGGTAATGCGCAAATATGAAAATGTGCTACAACTAAAATATGTAATCTGAGCCCCATTCTTCTCTCCGCCATCGAGTGCCCCATTCCTGTTCGCAGGCACTTTTAAATGGCGTTGCACTTTCGTTACGCTCTGATGAAGTCACCGGCCAGATTTACAGCCCACCGGCAAGATAAATTTAAAATAAATATAAACATAAGTTAATTATAATTATTTTGGAGATCACATCTGCGGGGGAAAAAAAAGGATAGATTGGTTTTTGTGTGTGGTTGACGGATATTGCCAAATTTACTTAGTTATGAATTTTTACATCAGTATCCGTGTGGGAAAAGGGGAGAGGGGTAAAACATTTGGGGAGTTTGTGTAAATAGTACTAAGAAAACTAAGAACATATAATACATTTGCTAACCAATTTGATATCTTCACTCTATATTTTAAATAAAAATGCGATTGTATAAAATATCCTTAAATAATAGTAGGTATTTTTAGTAAGGTGAAATTATTTAATTATTATAAGCATAGCTTTAACCATAGTAAGTGAAAGTGTTAGTGTTAACGATAGCATAATCTTAATTAAAGTTAAATATGAGTGTGCTTAACAATTATTTTTAAACTGTTTACCTCATGAAATAAAAAGGAGGTAAGTGTGATTTCAAGGTAAAATATATCCTCGAACATTCTAAAACATACTATTCTTTCAATGGTAATATTCTAGCACTACTCTGAAATTGCGCGAGAGAAGCCAAGCTAGTTATAAATACGTTAAGATTTGCCGATACGTATAGGGGAAGGTCGGGTAATACCGGACAGCGGGTGATACCGGACAGTACCAGTTTCCAGAGGTGCGCGCTAGGGGCAGCACCAGTCGGTCGTTTGTCTCGTAGGTCTCTGTGAAGGACACGCAGTGTCGCCATTATGAGTTCGTGCGTTGTCTGCTTGTTGAGTAGTGCTACGTTTTATTGATTTTAGGCCAAGATCTTCTGCACGAAGATAACTTTGCCGGGTTGTTACAACATAACAAGTAAGATATTTATAAGTTTAAGTATAGTAACTTGTGTACTAACCATTTATATATTACCATACAGTGTAACATCTGTGTGCGACAAATACTAAATATTTTATGACGTAATTTCGATGGCATGTCCGTCGGGTAATATCGGACAACCTGCTGGAGGGTTATATCGGACGGTTGCGGGTGGTATCGGACACAATGGTAGAGTAATTTCCCGTCTATTCTGATTCAAGTATTCTTTCTATTTGCAGAAAATGGAGAAAAGAAGGGGAAGGTGGAAAGAAGAAGATATGAAATTAGCAGTAGAGCATGTTATAAATAAAGAAATGAGCATTAGAGAAGCAAGTGAACAATTTTCTGTTCCGAAGAGTACACTAGGTGATCGACTCATTAAACTTGGTTCGGGAAATGAGGCAATTATGAAACCACACATGGGTACTTTCAGTAATACATTCAGTGATGCACACGAGGAGCAGTTATACAACCATGTTAAAGCTTTAGATAGACAACTCATGCCATTAACTCGAGATGAATTTCTTAAATTATCTTTTGACTTGGCAGAACACCTAAATATTGATCATCGCTTCAATAAGCAAAAAGAGAGGGCTGGGAAAGACTTCTATTATGAGTTCATGAAGAGGCACCCCGATTTGAGCCTAAGGTCTGCAGAATCCACAAGTTTGCAGCGAGCTGCAGGGTTTAATAAAGAACAAGTTGATCGGTTTTATGAAAAGCTGACTGAATTAATGGACAAATATTCATTTAGTCCATCGCGGATCTTTAATGCAGATGAAACTGGGGTATCCTGTGTTCACAACAATCAACTGAAAGTCATGACAATAAAGGGAAAGAAACAAGTGGGGAAATTAACATCAGGCGAAAGAGGAAGAAATGTAACTGTTCTCTTATGCATCAATGCTTCTGGAGACATGTTTGTTCCCCCACTCTTTGTTTTCCCCAGAGTTCGCATCGATAAGGATCTCACTAAAGATGCTCCTGTTGGAAGTGTGTTTGACGGACAACAAAGTGGTTGGATAACCAAAGATGGATTCCTAAAATGGTTCAAATTATTTGTTGAACGAGTTGTGCCAAGTGAAAAGAACCCTACACTGTTAATTGTTGATGGTCATTCAAGTCACAAGGACTTAGAAGTGATTCTGTTTGCTCGTTCCCACCACGTCCATATCCTGAGTTTACCACCTCATACAACTCACAAAATGCAACCACTGGACAGAGTAGTTATGAAGCCATTTAAGAATGCTTTCAATGAAGCATGTTCTTTGTGGATGCGAAAATATCCAAAGCTGAAAATTGCTCTCAAGGACATAGCTGGACTGGTTAACTATGCATTAGCAAAAGTCTGCAGAATGGAACTCGCTCAATCAGCATTCATGTGCACTGGAATTTACCCACTCAACCGTAGCATATTCACAGACTTGGATTTCCATACTAGTTTGAATGACTTACCAATCACTGTTCAAGAAGAATCTCCACCGTGTGTTCGAAGACAGAGTTCACCAGAGCCTTCAACTTCAGATCAAGCAGTAGGTCTAACAACACAGCAAATGTCAACTCCATCATGCTCCAGAATGGAAGGTTCTGAAAGCACTGTACTGCACACTTCAGCCTTCAATGTAGTAGAACAAATTTCTCCACTTCCTAGCAGTGCAGTTGCCAAGTTGGCCTCACGAAAACGACGGGGAGACAGAAGTGAAGTTCTAACATCTAGCCCATACAAAAATGAGCTTGAAGCAAAAAGATGCAAGTTGAATGTGAATCAAAAGTCGCAAACCACTAAGAAACTAAAAGGGAAACATCTCAGAAAAACATCAATGCATAGAACACCCCAACCAAAAGTTCCATGTGCAACAAACGAAGAGACTACTGACTGTATCATTTGCGGTGAAAATTTCAGTGAGGATTGGATACAATGTACCATATGTAAAGGATGGGCACATGAAAACTGTGCTGACCTTGAAGGGGATGCTGTATTTTATAAGTGTGATGTTTGTAAGAAAACCTAAATGTTATTTACAGGCGGTATTTTGTAAAAATCTGAAGGGGAAATGACTGTCCGATATAACCCTCCAGTTTACTGAAACTTCCAAATACCACTGTTTGTTCAAATGTAAAATACTAATATTTCTAAATGTTTTGGCCCATTTTCTTTATTAGGCATTATAAATAATTAAAGTACAATTCCAGAGACATATGTACATTTCATTTTTTGCAGTAAGTTATATTTTTATTAAAAGAAAACCTAAGGTGTCCGGTACTGCCCGACCTTCCCCTATAAATGTTAAATAATTGATTGTATTTAGCGATGTTTTAGTTTATCTCATTTGAATCCATTATTTTTTTTTTACCTCACACTTTTATTAAAAGTAGCAATTTGAAAGCACAATGGAATCCAGCTGATGTGTACGATAAAATAGTAATTTAATGCCGGGTAAAACTTTTTCTAGCCACAGCTGTGGTATTCCGGAGGAAATATCCCCGTCTTGATAGAAGTGAACTTTAAACGTGGAAAACTTCCAGTTAAGATTTTATCGGTTTTCTTGTAGAATAAGATTAAACTTTCATTCTCTTCTGTGATGAAAATACGTTACTCGTAAATTGTTTACTTAAGAATTAATGACGGTTTACTGTTATTGATCTGTGGTAACTCGCGTAAAGAAGTATTGCAACATAAATAATTGAAAGCCTTAATAAAGATCGCAGGCTTTCGTGGCCATTGTCTGAAGTAGCTAGGCTTCTGGGTTGAAGCTGCGTCCAAAGCGAATATACCACCAACGTTTCGACATTGCAGTCGCCATCATCAGTAACGCATTGTCGACCAAAACATCGGTGAATGTATTCTCCTTGGACGCGGCTACAACCCAGAAGCCAAGTTACTCTTTGAAGTCTTGTCAACAATAATGTTCTGTAAAAGCAGTTTCTAAGTAAAAACTTTGTAAAACTGCTTAAATAAAGCTGTTGGTATTCATGCGCATTTAGAATTTAGTTCGTGGAAAGCACTCGCTGACGTGACTCACAATACTCTATTTAACGCGCCACAATTAAGCGAGACCGCTTTTGGACGGCTCCGCCATCTCTCACAGAAAGAGACGGGAACAGAAAGTAAATTATTTTCGCTCTCCAAGGAAGAGTCCTCGAGGAGGGGGAAAGTTTTTTTCATTCCCCGTTTTCGCGCTTTATTTGGTTTCTTCCCGGCTGTTCGTCGGGGTTAGTGATTTAATATATCTTTCTTCTTATCGACCGGCTCTCGGCCTGGATGATTCAGGTGGCACGTCTAAAAATACCGTACGTAGTCCTACACGCATGTGTTAGCTGTCACACGCCGAGTGAACAGTATGGACCCATTTGGAGTGGCAATACGTGGAAGGTTATACACAGTGATAAAACTGTTATTTATTGAAGGTATTGAAGGTGATTTATTTATTAATATTATGAACTTGAATACTCACTCTTTAACCCAAATATACAGAAAATACCAGTAGTTGATAGGGCTAAAATAATAAGTCGATGAACATATGCTATACAAAGGAAATAGTGTGATCGTCTTTGGGTTGAAAGTGGGCAAGGTATACGGTTGTTTACTACAAAAACATTGCATTTTATGTTTTGTTACTAATTTTGCCAACCTTTTTGTTATGACTAAAACATATTGTTTGACTGAGTCATGTTCACCCATAAGAAATTAATTTTATATTTTTTCCCACGGCTGAGCAAATCATAGAACCTTATATTTAGTTTTGTTTTCGAAGCATTTCTTAACAGACTATCTGGTATGACAAAAAAATTGAAAAACCCAATATGACATTTGAAGCTGTCCACCTTTCAGAAACAATCTGGCGCAGTTTAGTTATCTCAACATAAATATTGAAGATATTATACCAATTCGTAAACTGATATAATTGTCTCTTATTTCAGGTCCAAAAAGAAGAGCTTCTTGCAATAAAACTGACGGAGTTTGTAACGGAAATGCGATGCTGACAGTTGTGGGTTAGAACCCAATAATATCTTGATCGGAGAAATCTGACCATGGATAGCCGAATACAGAGGCGAGAGGTAAGTTGTCGCTTGGGAAACGTATTACATTAAACATAATGCATAATATGTTATTTTACTACAAATATAGTATGTATCATACCATATTACACAGTTGATATTTTATGCTTTTACTTAAATTTTTTTGGAACAAGTATGTGGAAATTAAATTTATTAAAATGTTAGGCTATGTTACAAAATTAGCCTTACTTAATTTTATAAATTATAATAATTTTTTTATTTGGAATACTATTCTAAAAATGCTATCTGCAGAATTTTTGATTGGATGGCTTTCAATATACGGTACTGAAAGTTATCGTGCACTTTTATCCACAAATAATTTGACTGTAGCATTCAATGCTGTGTTATTTAACATTTCTGGGATCGATGTGTTAATGTCCATACAGTGTAGTGGTTGTTGTTAATGCGGCGGCCGAGGATGGACAAGACTGGTTGGAAGAGATGATGGAGTGTTGGTGAAGTGGAGTTGTAACAGTGTATACACTAATGCATAAGTACGCTATAAGTTTATACAGGCCAAAAAATAGTTTCATATGATACAATATGTGTTATTTATGTATCTAAAATAAACGTAAAAAAATAATACAACCATGCTGTTTCCCCCCGGACAATAGGTACCGTATTTAAGCAGTATAAAATTGTCGTGTTTTTAGGAAGGAGACATATGCTATTTTTTTTTACTTATAAAATTTAATTTGTTACCCATACGTTATTTAGAATGGACGTAAAACAACTTAACAAACAAAATTACCCTTTTATATGTTAGTATTATTAAATATTTAAATGTTTTTTTTTTCTGTTTGTTATTAAAGTGTCGCGCCAAAACTACTGGAGCGATTTTGATGCAAAGTTTTTATTTAAAATATCATGATATAATTAAAAACTAGTATATATTATCTCGCTACGATGACGGGAGCCGGAGATATATACAAATAAAACCAAAATTTTTCACAACATAGTGAAACCAATATAAGATGATCTCCCATTTCTACCAACACCCACTTCTACCAATACTATGTACAACATACACAATCTAATTTTATTTCTATCACAATCAATAACTATTTCACGATTGATGATCACTTTTTGATTATTTTATGTGATATTTATAGAAAAAAAATCACTGTGCGATTATTCGCACGGGAACACAAACTACAGTAATTTATTACGCTAATGAAGGCATTGTAACACGAATAAAAACAAGTATCTAGAAACAGACCTGGATATGTATAATTATAGCCCTGAAATTTGGCGTGGTTTTTTACAGTATTACAAGTACTATTGAGTAAATTTAAAACAAAAATTTCAATTTTTTTTTTTAGGATTCAAAAAAAAAATTGTAATGTAAGCAGCATCCAACTAGTTTTAAAATAAAAGAGGACAGCAAATTGTTATGAATTCCGAGCTTGTCATGTCGGGTAAGAAGTTTGTAAACTATAACGAGCATGCGCGCGCCGCGTATCGGCAACACAGCGTACTGTTCCGCAACGACGCCGCGCTTCGCTCGCTGTGGCACTAGCAGTTCCACGAGACGCTCACAGATGGCAGGGCAGTTATCGTTGTATCCCAGCTGCACGGATATACAGCTCCTTAACATCGAATACGGAAGGTTTAAAACTTTTTTTTTTTAAGAGAACACGAGATATTATTTATATTTACGGACAATTATGTTTGGTGTTGCATAGGCTTAGTACGTTGCTAAAAATAAGTTCTTCGCTTAACGATAACGAACTCTAATAAAAGTATCCTACGCGATAAAAAAAATTCTGTTAAAATGATTGCTTCCTTGTTTTGCAGCCAGAAGCGGTTTTATAAAATTTTTTAATAACCAAACCGCACAGATCTTCGTCCTAATACTTATGACACCCATATTGTTTTTTTGACATGATTAAGTAATTAAATAGGCTACATTTTATTCAAATATGACCATGTATTTAAATGAAAGAAGTGTTTAACTTCGAGTAACAAGCAGCACAACAATTTCCAGTGCCAGTTCATTTGCGTGCAATTTAATTATTTTGGAGATAACCTAGTTTATATAAAACATTACTAACTGACCGAATACATTTTCCCCCTGAAAAATTCTTTTCAGCAGTTGTTTACTCAAAATCGTCACATGCGTGAGAGTTCCAGGATGTTGCCAAAAATTGTCATGACGCTATGAGAAAGTAGGTGATCAGACACATTAGATGGGTCATTTTTTGTCGTTATTGTGCGTTGATAGGAGAGTAACTAATAGTTTCACCTCGTCTTGCTATACGTTTGTACAACCCTTACACCCTTCAACGACACACTCGAAATTTCTGCGTATAAGTGGCACCTAAAAACATTTCATGTTGTCAGCAAAATGAAGGCTGTAAAAAAACCCATTAAATATTCATTCCAAATACGTCCGAAGAAAATATACCTATATATTTCTAACTTTTTAAACAGACTATAGTTTGGCATGCGAGCTGAATGTTAGATTTTTTTTTTACGACAAATGGTGGTATGCACATGCTTACAAAATTCTATGGGATTTTCAAAGTGTTTATGGCTGGCTTCGAAATAGCATACAAAACACCAAAAAAGTGTTCATGTTATTAATGTCCGTTTTCTTTGGGTTTAGAATGAGTAAGTCACATATTGTCACGCCAAATTTGTATGACGATTAAGAATTAGTTTTCCACAAACGCTCCTTATTTTGATACCAGAAGAAACGTTATTAATTTATTTGCAATTATTTATTCATTAATTAAAGTTCCAGCCAAAAATTTATTTTTTTTCAAACCTTAAAAGACAAGACAGACAAAAAAGACGAACACTGAACACAAACATTACATATTCCATACAATATATTATATAGAGCTTCCATACAATGATTATTTATTTGGCGAAGTGATGGAACAACAGCAAGAGAAGAAAAAAGTTAAATACTTTGTACAGATCCTGCAACTAAATTTTGGTTGGCATATAGAAAAGATTACAATTTACACACTAAAAATAGTAATGCAGTTTACCTAAATGTTAATGTTATTATGTATATAATCGCACGTATGTACATAAGTAATGACTGAATTTCACCGACAAAGTTCGGCTGTAGGTAAATCAAGTAGAAATTAATTAAAAACATATAGAAACGACATATGGTCTCCAGAACTTCCCAGGACTGGTGGACGACTTTGAAGTTGCAGTTGAACCGGTAGTTTTTTGAAAATAATAAAGAAACTTTTATGATTAAACGCGAAGAATCTGCGTAATATCTAATTGGAAAAAGTTCTACAAACACTCCAAATCTTCTCGCTGAAGTAAAATTATTCAATGGAAACAATTTAGGTTAACACCCTTATTTCTCATAAATTTTGGTGATGTGGAGGAATGATGTGGTTTTTAAAAGCTGATAATTAATCTAAATATCAAAAAGTTCGCATTGTAATACCCATTACCACACCGTTTTCGCGAGAAACTAAAATCAAATTTCAAACAATGTATTTGTCGCCTGTCAGGTATGCAACACTCACAAATTTTGTTTCAAACGCTGCCTAAAATTAGGGGCAATGATTTTTGAGTAATGTACATACACGCAAATGAAGGTATTAAAAAAAAAAAAAACATTGATCTAATAATTAAACTAAAACAACTTCAAGCGTAACTTAAAGTATATAAACGTAAATGCTGAACAAACCATACGTGTCATCAAACAACACAATAACTTTTTAGTTACTTTTGACAATTAGATTAATAATCAGCTTTTAAAAACCACATTATTCCTCTACAGCACCAAAATTTATGAGAGATAAGGGTGATACCCTAAATTATTTTCGTTAAATAATTTTATTCAGTGACCGTGTTAGTAGAACTTTGATCACTCATAAGCTTAGTAGTTCATCATAAATAGGGTCTTATTATTTTGAACGGAACTACCGGTTCAGCTGCAATTTCAAAGGCGTATACAAGTCTTGGGAGGCGCTTGATACCATATGTTGTATGTATGTTTTCAACTTAATTCTATTTGATAAACTTGCAACCGAAGTATTGTCGGACAGATTCAGACTCACCCTATATATGTGTGTAGGTGTATATATATATATATATATATATATATATATATATATATATATACACCTACACACATGAGTACACGCATATAATACCTTAAAAGATAAACGGAGAAGACTGGGAGACAGTTTGGCGTGGTTAGTTTAATTACTGTTTTATGGGCGCAGTGGTGGGTTAACGCGAAATAAATCGTAACCAAGGGATCGTAAACCGGTTGTGACCGGGTTTATCGCCCTCGATACGGACGGAGGGCCCATTTGACGCTTGTGTCCGCGACACATTCCGGCCGGCCGCGTCTGGCCGAGGGTCCGGCGAGGGAAGACCTGCCCCTGAATCCACCCGCGCGTGGCCGGGCTTCACTGCATGAGTCCCCGCCCGGGTGACGAGTTAAGGCTGTGCGGCACTCACTCAAAACACGCGTTTAAATATTCCAGGGTAGTTTGAAAGTGCCCTCCAGTAAATGCATCAAATTCACAATATTTGGCAGCAAGCTGTATCTATACCGCTAGGTTTAACACCTAAAATAAACTATTAAGTGATATGTACTGAGACGTTTCCTGTAAATTACGTCTAACACTTCAGAACCTCTTACATAAAACTTACACAGTGTTTTTCTAGATATCCGGGATAAAAAACTTTATACAAACAGTTTTTTTCCGACATCGCTTTAACCATGTTTTTAGTTTATCCGTGGACCCATGATAATCGGGAGTCTAATATATGTATTAATTAAAAATAATTCATAAGCAAGTTTACTAAAATGAATATTAAAATAAAGTCTGTGACTAACATAATGTCCCAGTTTTAACTTTTAATAGTATCAAATGTAAGCGCTGTAGAGTGTTGGTTCAAGGTAACAATGAAAGAGTAGCTCAAACAGTAAGCGTATGCGCGAATACTGCTTTGCTGTTTTCTCGCTTGCAGCGTGATGTAATGTCTCTTTCTCCAATTAGTAGAGAGTGAACCTGTAAACATTTTTTGGCAACTTGATGGAGCTCCTCCCCATGGGAACCTACTTGTACGAGAGTGGTTGAACGTCGAGGTCCCTGACCGTTGGATTGGTCGTAATGGTCGAGACGACAGAGCTCTTTTTTCACTGACCTCCAAGTTCCCCTGACAAAACGCCATGTGATTTCATTCCTTTGTGATGTTTTAAAATATCGTGTCCACGTTCCACCGCTACCTAATTACTTTCCAGAGTTGAGACGAAGATTTGAAGAGACTAATGCTTCCATTACTCCGGACGTGTTAACCAAAGTGTGGGAAGAATGTAACTTTAGGTTGGATGTGTGCCGTATAACTAAAGGTGCACATATTGGACATTTGTAAGAAAAATTAGGTTTGTTTACCTTCAATTTGTTGTATGATTTAATATGTGTTAGCAGGCTTTCACGGCCATTGTCTGAAATAGCTTGGCTTCTGGGTTGTAGCCGCGTCCCTGGTGAATAATTCACTGACCTTTCGGCCGACACTGCAGTCGCCATCATCAGGGAGCAGTTACCTACTGTAGGTAGGTTGTAGCCGCGTCTTTGGCGAATAATGCACTGACGTTTCGGTCGATATTGCAGTCGCCATCATCAGGGAGCAGTTACCTACTGTAGGTAGGTTGTAGCCTCGTCCTTAGTGAATAATTGACCGATGTTTCGGTCGACACTGCAGTCGCCATCATCAGAGAGCAGTTACCTACTGTAGGTAGGTTGTAGCCACGTCCTTAGCGAATAATTCAGCGACGTTTCGGTTGACACTGCAGTCGCCATCATCAGGGATCAGTTACCTACTGTAGGTAGGTTAGAGCCGCATCCTTGGCGAATAATTCACCGAAGTTTTGGCCGACACTGCAGTCGCCATCATCAGGGATCATTTAACTACTGTAGGTAGGTTGTAGCCGCATCCTTGGCGAATAATTCACCGACGTTTCGGCTGACACTGCAGTCGCCATAACCTGGGAGCAGTTACCTACTGTAGGTAGGTTGTAGCCGCATCCTTAGCGAACAATTCAGCGACGTTTCGGTCGACATTGCAGTCGCCATCATCAGGGATCAGTTACCTACTGTAGGTAGGTTGTAGCCGCATCCTTGGCGAATAATTCACCGACGTTTTGGCCGACACTGCAGTCGCCATCATCAGGGATCATTTAACTACTGTAGGTAGGTTGTAGCCGCATCCTTGGCGAATAATTCACCGACGTTTTGGCCGACACTGCAGTCGCCATCATCAGGGATCATTTAACTACTGTAGGTAGGTTGTAGCCGCATCCTTGGCGAATAATTCACCGACGTTTCGGCTGACACTGCAGTCGCCATAACCTGGGAGCAGTTACCTACTGTAGGTAGGTTGTAGCCGCATCCTTAGCGAACAATTCAGCGACGTTTCGGTCGACATTGCAGTCGCCATCATCAGGGATCAGTTACCTACTGTAGGTAGGTTGTAGCCGCATCCTTGGCGAATAATTCACCGACGTTTTGGCCGACACTGCAGTCGCCATCATCAGGGATCATTTAACTACTGTAGGTAGGTTGTAGCCGCATCCTTGGCGAATAATTCACCGACGTTTTGGCCGACACTGCAGTCGCCATCATCAGGGATCATTTAACTACTGTAGGTAGGTTGTAGCCGCATCCTTGGCGAATAATTCACCGACGTTTCGGCTGACACTGCAGTCGCCATAACCTGGGAGCAGTTACCTACTGTAGGTAGGTTGTAGCCGCATCCTTAGCGAACAATTCAGCGACGTTTCGGTCGACATTGCAGTCGCCATCATCAGGGATCAGTTACCTACTGTAGGTAGGTTGTAGCCGCATCCTTGGCGAATAATTCACCGACGTTTTGGCCGACACTGCAGTCGCCATCATCAGGGATCATTTAACTACTGTAGGTAGGTTGTAGCCGCATCCTTGGCGAATAATTCACCGACGTTTCGGCTGACACTGCAGTCGCCATAACCTGGGAGCAATTACCTACTGTAGGTAGGTTGTAGCCGCATCCTTAGCGAACAATTCAGCGACGTTTCGGTCGACATTGCAGTCGCCATCATCAGGGATCAGTTACCTACTGTAGGTAGGTTGTAGCCGCATCCTTGGCGAATAATTCACCGACGTTTTGGCCGACACTGCAGTCGCCATCATCAGGGATCATTTAACTACTGTAGGTAGGTTGTAGCCGCATCCTTGGCGAATAATTCACCGACGTTTCGGCCGACACTGCAGTCGCCATAACCTGGGAGCAGTTACCTACTGTAGGTAGGTTGTAGCCTCGTCTTTAGCGAATAATTCACCGATGTTTCGGTCGACATTGCAGTCGCCATCATCAGGGAGCAGTTTACTGTAGGACACTGCTCCCTGATGATTCTGACTGCAATGTCGACCGAAACGTCGGTGAATTATTCGCCAAGGACGCTTTACAACCCAGAAGCCAAGCTACTTGATGTGTGATTTGTAGGGACCGGAAAAATTCGCGGGTTCAATGACCTGTAGGATGAACTCCATAGTTTTACGTACACTCGGTCAAATGCCACCCACTCATTGGCTGCTGTCTTGTGAGACGTTCCAGCGAAGCAGCCTGTGATTTGATAAAGCTTTGGTCGGGTGTTTCTCATTGGTCCAGAGTCATCCAGGTGAGTTGTGAGCCAATAGCAGAGGCAGCACTAAGGTATAAAAATTTGTATTTTAGCCCATCGCGAAATGAACTCGCGAGTTTTTCCGGTCTCTAGTGATTTGTTGTGAACAGTCTTGAATGGAACTGTTGTAACATGCCGTCGAACGTGGGACACCCTGTGTTACGATGCGCGTGTGCAGACCACGCTCGAGAGGGACTGCGCCGGCATCCAGCTGTGCGTGACCTCTGACGACCGCCAGGCCGCCCGCACTGTCTTCCCGGCGGGCAACAGCGCCGCGTCGTCCGACCTGCTGTCGCCGTACTCCTTCTCCGCCAGGAACTCCCTGTGCTCCGTGTCCGGTGAGCCAACTCCTGCTCGGCTTCCGGGCTCGCGGAGACCGAGACCTCCGTGCGGCGTTTCTTCCGGCTTGCGTGGGTTGCAACCATCTTCAAGGGCGATTCGACACACCTGCATACACGCAATAACTGCTCGTCTGCAAAATAAAATATGTTTTACTACTAGCGATCTGCCCCCGGCGTCGCACGGGTTCGATCTACTTAACGCGGCATCATTTATGTCAAGTGGTTACCGTGGGTACGCTATCGCGGGCTTTTCTGTAGGACCTATTATAGTTCACGTGTAAGTCAGTGTAAGCTATGTAAGTGCCTTCAAACCGACATTTTACGACTTAATTAATTTTTTTTTCTATTTTATTTAAAATTTATTATGAAAGTATTACACACAGGGCTCGATTTTAGCATCTGTCCGCCTGCCCGGGACAGGTAAAATCTCGTCCGGGCAGGCAAAATAATAAAGGCAACTGTCCGGTGGACAGGTGCAACTTGTGACGCCGAGGTTATTCGCATGCACTAATGCAGCAGAGGTGATTAATAACATTTATGCGACCGCAAATAAAACGCCTTTGACAATATCTATAATCTATAAATAAACAATAATGGCTGAAAGTGAGTTTGATCCAGCACCAGCAATAAATCTCTGGTATCATAATGTTCAGAGAAAACGTCGACCCTTTCAGCCTCCTTATCGAAGATGTTCAAGACAGAATCAGCCAAGTAATTCGTGCAGTGACTCATCTGAAAATGATGATTAAATAAGGATGTTAAGTGTGTGATAAAAATAGGTGCAAAATATAGCAAAAATCCTTTTTTCTCACTTTTTCAGCGACTTTGAAATTTTTTTTATTTGGGTAAAACAGCGGACAGGCAAATTGGATGGCGGACAGGCAAATTTTCGATTACACCTGTCCGTTGGGCAGGTTAAAATATTCCTTACAATCTAGCCCTGATTACACACTTAAACATTTCGGAAGAAAGTTTACTAAAATGATGATCAAAACGGCACCCGAATCAATTTTGTAGTTTTAGAAGAAGTAAGTGACAAACATACAGACAGACGCGGATAGCGATTTTTTTTTTTACTTTTAGAAGATGCCCGCACACGAAGCTTTCAGTTGTAAATCACCCTTGAAGGTGGCTTCAGCATGGAAAGCCGAAACGTTGCACAAATCATGATTTTTTTGCTACGAGGTCAGTAGTATATGTTGGCCGGTCCGGAAACAGGTGGATTTTGGCGAATTTCGGGCAAAGTTTGAGGAATTTAGTGTAATTTTTGGAAACTTTGGCAAATATTTTGAAGGTCAAGGTTATCCAAGATAGCCCCCGTGCCGTCACAATCCAAGATGGCGGACCGGCGCTACGCTCCACACACATACTCCTGTTTCTGGACTTGCCGACATACACTACTACTGAGGTCTAAACAAAAAAAGCCAAGACGTAGTTATTATATTTTGTTTGTGTTTATTATTTTCATGTGAGCACACTAGATAAAATCAAACGTTACTACTATAGCTAAAGGGCTTATTTTCGTGAAAGCTACTTTTCTTACCGTTGTTAATGCAATTTTGTTTCTTAGTTTGATTGGGAAGATAGTTTTTTATTTTTTATTTTTTACACATACTCTTTGAAATGTTCATAATTATCTATCTGTACTTAAGATTGAATATTTTGTACACTGTTAAATTTTTAGTATTTAAAACAGGACATTGACATACTACGAAATATAAAACACAGGTTTGATTCAATCTAATATTAAATTTTTTTTGAACACAAGTTCAATGATACATATACATTTAAGAAATTTAGAACAACTTTCAATCAATCAAATTACTTACTGGTGCTGAAAATATTTAAATATAATTTTAATAGGCTTGGATGTTAATTTATTGATAATATAAATAGTCAATATTGTTAATAACTAGATAATTCATATAGCCCAGTTTGTTATATTCAGAATAAAACGTCTGATGATTGCATTTTACGGAAAAAAGTATAGAAGACGGATTTTTACATAGTCAAAAAATTACGATTTTTTTTGTAATTTTCGTTCGTTTGTTGTATGTCTCCATGAATGTCCTGGCATACTCTCGACTGAATTGGCTGCGATTCGATGCTTCTTTGGTTGAGGGTTCCACATTGGCCTGGAGTCGTCCAGATGAACACTGAGCCAATAGGTAAAGCAGCTTAAATGTACAGGTATTCGAAGTTCAGCCAATCGAGCAATGATTCCGCGAATTTTTCCGGTCTCTAGCCATCACAGACCCGAAACCACGCGGGAACACCCGGTGTGCATCCATGGGCCAACTTCATGGGCCATTTTGGATGTGCGACGATGATGTACGGGATGGCCAATGATCGCCGTTTGGATGTCCGTAGACAACTCTACAGTGCCTAACCAAAAATTTTTTAAGACCACAGGCTTATTTAAGATAAAAATTACCCTAGTTTTTATTTTTTTTAGTTATCATTTATAAATATTTGTGAATAGTGCAGATCATGAGACATATATTTTAAAAACAATCGTTGCAATAGGACATTTAGTTTTTAAGATATTTGTTTTTCTTTTTAATTTTTGATACTTATTATAAAAACATAATTTTTAAGTATCAAAATTGTTGTGAGTAATAATGAGAATCCTTGAAGCTGCTGGCCAGCTAGCCTCGACATTGCGTGGTCTGACGGGCGTGTTCCAGACTACGCCATCAGGAGGAGGCGACCCATCACGTTGAAGATCTTCCCGCGCCTCAGCCTCCCTGGCAGGAGCACATCTGCCCCGGCCACCACGGACCCCGACTGGGCCGAGATGCGGTGAGTTGACGCCGTCATCCCCCCCACCCCCCACCCCCTACCCCACCGAGATTCACGACGAGATCCCGATGGTTCGTCCTCTCACACTCAAAATATAAGCGTATAAGTATTAATTGCAAGGGCGTAATATTTCGCAGGAAAAATCAAGAGAAAAGTATTTTATATAAAAGAGTAATTTAATCTTATACATATTATTGATATAATCATATAAAAAGGCATGGTTGTAATCATGCGAATGTTTGCCTGAACGATAATCGTAGTTTTTATTTTTGGGTCACTCTCACCAATCGTAGTCAAAAATACAAGAAGCGTCGCAAATATCAAGATAAAAGTGTTGTCTGATAAATAAGTGGACAGAGCCTGTGGTTTCGGAACGCGCTCACCACACTATCACAAAAAAAAAAAACAGGATATCGCAAGGCTACTGCGAGTAGACTAGGGCCACTCGACCAGGAATGCTGTCTCGAGGCATCTGTCTTCTGGAGGACAATGCCCAGCCACGTACAGCAATTGCCACCATGACAACCGTCCGACGATTCAGCTGAAAAGGGCTAGCTCACTCTATCTACAATCCCAAACTATCGACCTGTGATCTTCACGTGTTCGGCCCCGTGCAGAGAACCCATAAGGGGCAATGCTTTTATTCGGGCGTTGAAGTGCAAAATACATTTTCTTCGTGGCTCTACAGCCACCCATCGTGAATACGTGAAATAAAAACAACTTCTGAAACCAAAGTGAGTAAAAACTACTTATTTATCAAACCACCTTTGTATATATTTCAAGTCTAACACCTAGTTAAATAATATCACGAAATATTAATAAAGGAATTCAGTTCGATTTAATTAATACAAACTTAGAACTTTGCAGTCACTTAATATTCGTTAGCCTTTTACAGCCAAAAGTCGTAATTTTTGGATCAGTTCAGTTTCTATTTGTTAATGTTTCTTTAATAGGTTATTTTAAGGTTGTGCGAGTTATTAACCCACAATAACTAAAATCTCCAAGCATGCTTTTTTCTGTAAGGGAGGTCTACCTTAGCCTTTAAAGATCCCTCTTCACCAAAAGGCAATATTTTTCCCTCTCTATTTAACCCCAAGAGCAAAGTTTGCTTCCTCCGCCAACTTCGCCATACCAAAGGTCTCCTTCTCCGCCTCTGTTGTCGCTAAGGAATTCACCCGAGCTCCAATAGCCATAACTTTTTCAGGGTTCCTGTAAGGGCTTCACAGCTACCGCAGCGGGCCAGAGGCACATAATATTCTCACTGTACTTCGCCCTTACTGGCTGTCCCTTACGTCCTGAAGTAGCTCGTCATTCACGACGTGGACGAGGAGTTGGACTTAGGGGAACACTTTGTGATAAATATGTGTGTATTAAACATACTATTGAATAATTCGTTAATTAAAATATCCGTGTAAAAGGTATCAATTAAAATCAAAAGTCATAAATATTTTTCAGTTATGAAATTAATTATAAAACTCCTACAATTTTACATGAGCTTTATTAAATGGTAAAATATAATTCTAGGTTAGGTACACCTGTGGTTCAAACGAAAGATTTTGTACTCAGATATTCTTTAAAAATGTATTTACAAAAGACACAATGCATCAAGGGTACAAGCGTACAAGAATAATTTTATGTAAATTTATACTTTTTTTTTTAAGTTGATGTTTCCATTCTACACTGAACCAAGGAGATGGCTTGGGTATGATTATAATTAAAATTTCGCACCTTTTTTTTACCATCCGGTGTTGTTTCTACTAACCATCCTCTAATATTTGTGATTGTTTACCACGCGATATAAACAACTTTTGCATACCATGATAACCGCATCTTGTTTTGAATAAACCGCCTATGGTAATAGTAACGCTTATGGGGACCGTGGATGTGCTTTGTAACGAGAGGGTTTTTGTTTCACTGTACTAATGAAGTATTCTGCACGCGGTACTAGAGTATGGCGCACACTCCTGCTGTCTGCCGTGTCGACACGGGGCGTGTGCCGGCGCAGGTTTTGTGTTTCACTGTACTAATGAAGTATTCTGCACGCGGTACTAGAGTATGGCGCACACTCCTGCTGTCTGCCGTGTCGACACGGGGCGTGTGCCGGCGCAGGTTTTGTGTTTCACTGTACTAATGAAGTATTCTGCACGCGGTACTAGAGTATGGCGCACACTCCTGCTGTCTGCCGTATCGACACGGGGCGTGTGCCGGCGCAGGTTTTGTGTTTCACTGTACTAATGAAGTATTCTGCACGCGGTACTAGAGTATGGCGCACACTCCTGCTGTCTGCCGTGTCGACACGGGGCGTGTGCCGGCGCAGGTTTTTTGTTTCACTGTACTAATGAAGTATTCTGCACGCGGTACTAGAGTATGGCGCACACTCCTGCTGTCTGCCGTGTCGACACGGGGCGTGTGCCGGCGCAGGTTTTGTGTTTCACTGTACTAATGAAGTATTCTGCACGCGGTACTAGAGTATGGCGCACACTCCTGCTGTCTGCCGTATCGACACGGGGCGTGTGCCGGCGCAGGTTTTGTGTTTCACTGTACTAATGAAGTATTCTGCACGCGGTACTAGAGTATGGCGCACACTCCTGCTGTCTGCCGTGTCGACACGGGGCGTGTGCCGGCGCAGGTTTTTTGTTTCACTGTACTAATGAAGTATTCTGCACGCGGTACTAGAGTATGGCGCACACTCCTGCTGTCTGCCGTGTCGACACGGGGCGTGTGCCGGCGCAGGTTTTTTGTTTCGCTGTACTAATGAAGTATTCTGCACGCGGTACTAGAGTATGGCGCACACTCCTGCTGTCCGCCGTGTCGACACGGGGCGTGTGCCGGCGCCTCAGCACTCCATCACTCCGCGACGGGAGAGCGAGAAGTTGGCTCCCTCGTCGCGTACACATGACGAATGGCGCCCGGACTGCGTCGCTAACCCCTCGTGGCGGTCAACTCTGTTCCCAGCTGTGAAAACCACCCGCGTCGCGTCCCTCAAGTCGAGAATATATCTGCGACGGAGACCGAGACAAATTACATCGGCGAAGGCTGACTGACTTTTTCTGTTCGTCTGGTCTTTGTGTCTGATAGATAATTTGGTAATGGCATTTTTGAACACGAGTATTTTTTTTTATTTATGTGCGACATCGTAGTTCTCGGTAGCCTATGCGGTATTTGATGGGAGTAATTTCGTGAATGGTAATTAAAGTCGCATGGAACGGAAGTGTGTAACCACAGTGCTACCATCTTTGGATGAATGGAGTGAACCAAAGTTCACGAATTTAAAAGGAAACTTCAGAGTATTAACTGTTTAATGAATTTTAAAAAAATGGGCAGCATTTTAATAAAATTACAGAGCTGGGCTTTAGTATTTTTTTAAAACTTTTTTTGCCTTTATCAGAGCCTTTACATAATATAGTTTAAAATTTCGCTCCGCAAATAGAATTATCCGATAATCGACGTAGCTGCTCCGGAAACGAATTCTAGCGGTGGGTGCGGGAACTACACGTGATTGGCGTCAAGAAAGGTATATTCATCACGCTCGGCAATATTTTAAAGGATTCAATGTTAGATTTCGTGTCCGAGTTTCGTATGATACGTGTTTTTGTCACATGACAACACATGAATTTGCTCGATATCGAGATCACTAGTGAGTACTAAAAGACTCGCTCAAATTTTTTTAAAAAATCTGGTGTCTGTTTCTTTTAAGTTGGTAATACAATGCTTGTCATACTTTGGCGGTTAGGTCTTTAAATTAGAATTTTATCAATACTGGTCGCTTGTTTCAGTTCAGTATATATATTTTTTTGGTAAATGTTCGAAAATGAGCTGTTATTTCTCAGTTTGTTTTCACACAAAAATATTCACCAGAAGCCGAGCAGTGGGGTGCGTACCGGGCAGTAACAGGCTGTGACCTCGCCGCGTCGCGTCGGTACGGCGGCTATCCTCGGTCGCGACACAGTCGGCCGTCAGCCGGGGAGAGCGCGCAAGGGAAGGATATTATGTTTTCGGACCTGGAGAAGGTTATAAATGGCTGGGATGGCAACTACGCTTTTGCTACCTCCTGTCCGGAGAGGGACGGGAGGCCAAGATGTGCAATCACAGAGATATGGTGCAAAAGCACGTTAAATAAATGTTTATTGTTAACAAAGGTTTTCACAGTAAACATCACCTTTCAATACACCAATTTATTAAGCTTGACATTAAACTTCGGAAACATTACTTTGAGGAATAACACCATGATTAGTACCACGTGTCTGGGAACAAAAAAAATAACAATAGTTAAATACTCCTACCCTTAAATACAATTTTACACAAGTTTTATTAGGGCCATTATCTGAAGCCAATAGGGATAGTAAATTAATTTTACATATAGGAAATAAATTTGTAACTAACTTTTTAGAATTCAAGTTCAGGGCACTTCCAAATTTTACTGGGCTATAATTGCTTATATAACTGCGTAACACTTTCATTCCCCATTCGGCCACGTCCTCCAACCACGTCTCTCTCTCTTACTCCTCCTCTACCCCTCGTCCAGGTCCGCTCCCCGCTGAGAGCGCGCCAGATCTGCCCCGAAGGTCGAGGGAGGTTCCTGAGGACTCGTCGCTGAAGCCACGGATCAGAATCACCATCCGGGGAGAGGCTGTAAGGGACAACACCCCTCCCTCCCGACGAAAGGGCCTTACGCGTTGGCGGCGATACTGCTCGGCGCTGTTCCTCAGGTCTCTGGCAGGTATACCTGTGCGGGTTCAACCAGCCCAAAGAGGCACACAAGGAACTAGTGAGTTACAAGCGTCTGCCGCGCGGAGATGATGGTTTTTTTGACGTGATAACGTCTTATAAATCGATGAACGCTGGCTGCACGTACGAAAAAAGCATGACTCATTGTCACGTTCCGCCTGAGCCGAGAGTGAAAAAACCGGCCAACCACCGTGCGATAAAATATTCTATAATATCAAACAGGTTAAGGCGGGCTTTTTAAAATAATTTTTCGTGATTATATTTAAACCAATTCTTGTTTAGCGATGACGTCACACTCATAAATGTCTTCTTGCTGCCGGCACTAATGTGCAAAAACTGTAAATAATATTTGAAAATTAAAAAGTATGCAATTATTTATCAATGATTTCTTATGACGTTATCACGTAAAATTATCGTCCGTAAACCGACCTTACAGACAAACCCCCTTTTTTTTTTATAAACGTATTCTAAATTTGCTCTGTTAATTCACGTGTTTCCATCGTCGTTTTCAAAATCGATGGAAATAACTGAGTGTAATCTGTAATGCATCAGAGAAGCTTCACATGTTACTTGATTACAAAGCATATAAAACTTACGCAAATCATGCTGTAACTATTTGCTAAACTTTATTGATGATACTTTGGAGGAATAGATTTATGTTTTCATTTAGATTAAATCATTAGTATGTATATATCATTCTTTTGTGAATGAAAATTGTTATTTTTAAATATAGTTTACAGAAAAAAAGTTATCATAATATTGCACGCACAATATTTATTTTTGACGTATAAACATCTTAGTTCTCAGTATACATCATTTGGTAAGAGTAGTTTATTGAAACTGGAATGGAAGTGGATGAGCAAAAATGTGTGACAATGATGGCGAACACACGATTAGCAACATAAACACTTATAGAGTCACTTTCTTAAACATTAGGGGACACACAAAACATATTGGTGTGCCAAGTTACTATATGACAGTGAAACTACCCACGAATATATTGATAATTATTGTGTGTTGAAGTTTAAGCTCGTGTGTTGTTACCAGCGATGCTGTTTTGTGTATATACCAAGAATTACTAGGTATGCCTAACCTGCATTCATACATATCCTTGATATTTTTTTGTGTCACGAAACAATTTTTTAAATTCTTTTAGACTCTGGTATTAATTTGCATGTTTTTATTTATTATTTCATACTTACATGTCTATTGTTTGCATTAAAAATACTGTGCTTTCACAATCTCCGCTATACAAATATGATATGTTTTTTTCCGCCGAACCATTGGGACATAGTTGAGTAGATTGTCGCATGACATGGAATAACAGAATGAAGCCAACATTGCTTACACAATTAGCCCACACATGCCAAAGCATCATAGCTGTTCCGAAACTACCCGAAGTACATCAAATGCACCGAATTTGAGCAAAATTGTAAGAAAAGGAAATTAGCCTAACCTAGCCTGGGTTGGGTTGGGTTCGTTTCAGTTTGGTTATTAACATCGGCAGTGGCTTCTCTAGGAGACGTCCGCCAATCACAAGGAAGAAACCGCTGGCACGGGTAAACCATATTTAAGTCTAATGGACGTTCACATTTTCCACGAAAAATCCTTGCGCTAAATAATTTTTGTTTTGTTTCGACGTATTATATATTTTATTATGATGGCAATATTTTAATATCTATATATTTTTTTCTTAAAACTACATGCAAGTAGCCTATAGAAAATAAAAATAATTTGAAAATATAACAAATTTTAAAAGTTCGAAACAACGGTAAGTTATTCTAAACTGTTTCCATTGTTATGGAAGTCTAGTTTCACACAGTGTGACGATTGTCACAGGCGCATGTAAGTGATGTATTCCAAGGGCGACTTTCAAGCACCTGTTGGGTATTGTTCCCGTAACAGCAACGTGTACGGCGGATTGCCAACTAGCGTGCAACCAGGCGTACCAGTTCTTTTGAGCGAAGTCCTGCTTGTTAGTTCTCCTGAACGAGGCGAAGCGAACTCTCGTTTATTTTTGCCTGTATTTTACTTTCAGTTGTTGATAGATACATATTCCATTGATAGAGAGGTTTCGTTTCACTAGCGATACGTGGGGCAGAATGCAGATAGTCTTGCGAGAGTGCGGGGAAGAAAGGAAGTGGTTGTCATATAAGTACGTTAAAAAAATTAAAAATTTGATGGTACTAAAATAAAAACTGCAAGAGAAAAAATGTAAATATCAGAGAAAGTATTTACTGACCAGAAATTGTTCCGACCTTTTAGTAAAACACCGAAAGTTTAACAAATTTTCCTCAAATTACAGAAAATGCCCGACAAAATAATGATATTACTTATGTAAGTTACTATATATACATTTTCCTAACTAACTTGTTATCCGTATATTTCGTGTACATTTAAGTGAGAATTTCCTTTATAACACGTATATCTTTACGAATCAAGGTTTATGTCTGAAACTTTAAATAACCAAGAAAACGTTTTCGTTTAGTGCCCAACCACTTGGTTCAAATGCTAGAACCCGCAACGGGTAAGTTAGGGGTTTCAGGTAAGATTATCGCCCAGATAAGGAATATTTAAAATTTTCTTCCCCGGTGCATGGATGGCTGTTACACGCGCCTTTAATCCCGCCCTGTTGAAACTCAAGAGAAGAATATCCTCATCTGTTCTCTCTTATAGTCATCTTAATTCTAACCATCCCTGTGTTTCCTGTATTTGTGAGACTTCATCAAGTCTCCAAGCTGATTTTTCATCATCAAATTCTTAATTGACTATACACGGCCAAGTGCAGAGCAGCCAGAGTAATTAAAGCTGCCTGTTACAATTCCTGTTTCTGATTTCAATTTGTTGTTATTATTAACTGAGAGTTATTATACCGGATTGATAAATAATACTTCTTACTACTTCATTGCCCCTAAGTTTAGTTTAATGCCTGTGAAATAATAAATTATTGATGTCTCTTAATACAGAAGTCAGTGACTATGTCCTTGAAAACGTTCGATTCAAATTTATTGATTATAGTTTGTTATAGGTATTATCTTTGAAAGATTTGGGCAATGGGAGTGCATGACTTGATGTAAGCTTTTGGACATACGCCATTGCTAAGCACATGTATGTCTGTAGAAGAAACTACAAAAAACACAAAAGACAAAAACACAAAAGACAAAAACACAAATTAAGAAATCAATTGCTGTTGTCAACAGGATATAAACACCACATAATATTCCATAACAGGAATATGGTCAACAAACAATGAAAAACAAAGAAAAATGGACAAACAGAACGAAAAACCCCCCACAAATGATGACAGCACAAAAATATTGAACCCAAAAAAATTCAGCACAACAGTTTAAACGAGACAAAAACACGACAAAACGAAAAGACCAAACAAACACAATAGTTTTCCAAAAACAGGTTATAGGTAATTTATTATATTTAAAAATTGGGACTCTGTGCTAACATGATATAGAGAAGTGATATGATAAATAAGTGGCCGTGGCATTTTTTGTGATACTTTAACTCTATTCTTTCGGGATGATTTCAGTTAACCATATAAAACCGAAATCAGAATAGCCAGAGCTGGAGTCGAAGCCGGACCCTCCAACCCTACATTTGTGCCAACTCACGTAGGACTGGTACTGGGTATCTGTGGTATCGGCGGTAGAGCATTCACGGAAAGACGAAGGCTTTCAAATGAAAATTTTCTATGGCACGCAATTTTAATTTATAATTTCGCAGGCTACAATTTCATATCAACAAGAATTGGAGTAAAAATAATTTTAAATTGCTCATTTTCATACTATTTTCTGTAGTAAATATTAATATAAATTTGTTAAAAATCATGCTACTACAGTCAAAATTGTATAATTATGTAATATTTAAACGGTGCAGGCAATGGTGTGCGGATGTAACAAACACTGATAATTATCTCTTAAATTTTTTGGAAGCAAGGACCATCGCATGGTTTCAAGCACAGAAACCATTAATCTACACAAATGAATTTTAGTTCCTGCGGACGAAAAATTACAATTTATTACTTTTTTAGTAGTTTTTAACTGGATAGTTATTCATTCAGTAATGTTCAGGTTGCATGATATTTAAGAATATGGGCCATGGAATGTTTTCGATGCATACATATATTTTTTATTTTACAATACATAAGCATTCTACTGTTTAGAATACGTACCCTTAAGACCATGCGTTCCATTCAAGGTATTAATTTTATATTTACGTTAAACACTGTTAAACTTGTGAACGTTTTCCATTAGCTTTAATTTCACAAAATGAAAAAAATTCACATCGCATATATTTTGCGTAAGTTACTGCTAATGTTAAATTTTTAACGTTTTTTGGTTCTATTAATGCTAATTTTTTTAAAAAGTCAATGGTGCTGGCTACTTCATGACATGGTTCGAATTCATTTCAGAGTTAAAGTATTGAATTTCACACAGCCATTCAAAATTCTTAAATTTGTAAGGAATTTGACCTCTTGGTAAAATGAAACAACGTTTTATGAAATAAACACAAACCATAACATGAATAAGACAGTATAACTGACTTTAAATTATTTATTTTTTATTCTGTACTACATTCAATTCTCCTTATTTGTATAATCCAAAAATTTGAAAGTATAACTTTATAAGATAATAATTGAAAAAAAAACTTTGTGAAAGATGAGCTACTCAAAAAGCCTACAAGTTGAACAGATTTTAACGTAACAACATTTTGACCTGAAAAGGGATATATACGCATACGGTGCTTCAGGAAAAAACACGCGATTTGAAAATGCTCAAGATATCAAGTAGTGTCTGTTTACGAAGAGCACTTAAAAATACTCTTGAGGGCGGATGAGTAGTTATGTTCCCGGATTTCGTTTTAAAATGTATTTTCAGAAGAGTGAAAAAGGCCAAAACGCAAGTCTTCATAATAAGTTTAAGGCACGAAACACCAGTACAGATTCTAATAAAGCACCAAAGGGACTTTCATTACAACATTATCGTTACTTCCCTTCCATTTAACGTTATAGTTATCCTTCAGATCTCGTAGTTGCCATATGAACGACCAGAAGACTGCGCGCCGGTTCAGAGCCTTGCGCTTAGAGGCGACACCGCGCTAGAAGCACCAGCGTGCGTCGCACTTATCATCCCGCCTCACAAACACGAACACACCCCTGACTAAGCAAGACCCTTAAAACTCCAAGGTTTCGGGACGCTGTGGAACGAACGCTGTAGGGCATTAGTGTTTGAGCGTCGCGTGTTGCAGAAGCTTAACCCTTATCCCCCATAGATTAAGGGTGGGCTTGGAAAATAAATCGAAGGAAAAGGTTCTCAGTGGTCATTTAAAGAACAAAGTAGTGGTTCACAGAAGAGGAAGGCTTTGACTACACACCGAAGACTCGACACTTGATAGAGAAATATTACACTAAAGTGTCGTACATTAGAAAATTTCACATGTTAACGGTACTTGTACTGGGCCGATATGACTCACTCTTATATATATATATATCCACTGCTGGAAGAACATGGTAAGCAAGTATCACATTTAGGTCACAGACAATGTCGCGCGCGGGACCCTGTTTTTATTTCACGTTTCAGGACTTAGTGAAGGTTTGACTTAAATTTTTCACTCCAAAAGATAATTATTTCCTGGGAGGATTCCGTGTTACACTAGTAAACCTGCAAACAGCACATAGCTTTTCACCATCTGCATTGATTATTTTAATGTTGCGGCACTGAAGGAGACACCAATTATTCACTAATTATTTGTTACAGAACTAAAGGAAAGTTTGGTGCTTCGAGACTAAAGAAGAACTTGGTTCAGTGTGCGAAGAATAATCATTAAAGATGAATAATTGACTTTTAAAATTTTTCTTTCCTATTATTTTACTCAATTGTACTTTTTTTTGATTGAGTTAATAATATTTATTAAGGCTTTTGAAATATGTAACGAATAGTGTGCTTCCGCACCGAACTATATCTGTAAAATAATATAAACCTAAGTTATTTTCAAATAATCATCTTCTATATGCCACTGCAACTTCAATAGCATTGTGAATACTGGTTATTTTTTTTGCTGATTAATTTGTTTCAATTTTTTTGACTTGTTTTTATGCCTTGTGATGAACTGGTAGTGTTTCATCCGGACTAAACCAGCTGATAATATTTTGAGGAAGGGAGGGGATGCAAAAGTTTTCTGGCCGTTTGAAATAATAATCCACGCTAAAAATATTGTTATTTGAATATGCGAGCAAAAATATTCCATGAAAACAGTCACTGAGGTAAAATCCTGGATAAATCTTTATTATGAATATTGATAAAAATTAATTAACATCTATTAAAAATAATATCAGTAAAATAAAAATATTCCATAGAAAATATATCATAATAAACCAAATCAGATAGATTGATCAGATGAAAAATGAACTGAAATTGATTAAATTTGAAATCTTGATAAAAAAATATGAATACTTGTCGACTTCTTTGAAAATAAATCAGAATGAAAGAATATATTTCAAAATTATACGACAATAATATGTCAGGGTAAAAATGATTTTAAAGGTTTCTAAAAATGGTTAGAATAAAAGGAAAGTGTTATTTAGTTGGGTCCTGATTACATAACTATGTGAAGTAGTCATACTCGAGTTAAATAAAGTTCTAAACACCCAGTTAAAGTAAATTTATATTGCTTAAAAAATATGAACATAGCCTTTTTAAGAAAAGCCCAGTGCTGTACTTCATGTGACAATATAAAGAAGTATACGACAAGACCGACTGGGTGATTTTTTTATGTGCAGTAAATCGTCATCCATTAAAAAAAATACACATTTCACTCAATGCAGACAAGATTAGTAATCACTAATCCCCATCCCACTGGTAGTACGTACTTACGTAATAATAAGAAGGGAAACAGATACAACAATTTAATCAGACGTAAATATTAGAGTATTATTTATAAAAATTTCAGATAATATATAACACACGTATTAAAATTTTTACTTATTATAGTGGTACAACCTCTTCTCACGCGAAATACCCATATTTCAAATGTATTTTTTTAGTTTAATGTTATGAATTATATTTCGTCATGATTATCTTCCATTTTAAATAGAAAGATTTTTATAAGTCAAAACCTATTCACTTTTCCGACTTTCGTTTTGTATTAACTTTTGAACATCAGTATGTGTTTTTAGTTATTATTAAAATTCAAATGTTAAGGCAGCCACAATATGTGCAGCTATCTTGTGATATTTTCATCAACCATTTTTTCGCCGAGTCACAATCGATTTTAGCGACTAATGTCGTTCCATCCCACCAATAGAAATGCATCTAACATTTCTACGACACTGCTGCTACCTGTTATCGTAGATTGGAAAATTTTGATTTACAGATTTTAAAAACCGCAGTAAAAAGCAGAATTATCTTTCGTAGAGATGGCTGACACGATAATGATTAACGGGGTTGCGAAAAAAAATTATAATTGCAGCAGGAACAGTGCGCCTTTAGCAATAGCGCTTTCACAATACCAAATATAAATACCTTCGCACTGTTTAACATGTGACTGTCTGAAACCGGGAGTTTCACACCACTAAGGGTGCTGTAATCCCAACTGCTGGCTTATAGTAGGTATGGCCTAACTTAACTATAAGCGTCTGAGTCAGACTCGTCGCCTGCGTCTGAACGCCACTGAGTTGTGATTGCTCGTCCTCTCAGCCACTGGAGTGGACCCCTGAAGCCCGCCAAATTCAAATATACGCGCGACTGTTCACGCCTAAGCTTTTCAGGGTTTCGTTTCCAGGGTTTATTGCCAAACAAAATTCGAAACTTGCTAGTTTTTGCATTTCCTATCACCCAGTAAATATATGCCTCGCAACTTGCAAACATTCTGCGCGCGCACACACACACACACACACACACACACAGCGTAGCTCTATTCCTTTGGGTGCTTGAAACTGCATTTGTATTTGTACAAAATTCTAAAGATATTTTGAAATTCAATTGTAATACTGAGGAGTCTGTAAAAAGGAGTCTGCAGCATATTAATTATTTACAACATTATTATTTCAGCGAGCATGAAATATTGCCTACGACTCAGGTTTTATATCATCGCCACTTCTCAATGGGGTGGAATCAAAAATTAGTTAAAACGATAGAAATTAATTTTATATTAAGTTAGAGCCGAGTTTGACAATGTATTGAAACTGCGAATAGCCACTATTTATCTAGCTAATGTGAACAACCAAAACATTGGGTGAAGTGCAGTGTATGCATAGAGGTGACAGTTTAAAAGGACTGTATTTTATTGAAGTAAACTGTTCACAATTTTTGCCTTAAATTTAAGAAGAATCCTATTTCAATTATCCAGGGATTTTTTTTTAAATTTGTTTTTATCTTTGGAGATTACTTATTTCGAAAATCAATCCACATGAATAAACTTGGTATACAATCAAAACATAAAAAACTATTTACAAATACAGCAAATAAAACGCACGTGTTTACCAATTTTTTTAAAACAAAAAACCGAACTTAAAAGTTGAGATACGGCGTTGCTTCTACAAAAACCGAGTTACCAGAAATTACGAACACTTCGTTTATTTCAGCTGAATTATTTTTAGAAATGTCTGTAAATCAAATTTAATTTATAGCTGTGTAAAAGTGTTTAACGTTGGAAATGCTAATTCAAACTTATTAATAACGGCATGTATTTTTTTTTCGAAAAAAAAAAATTAACGCTTGCAATACTGCAGGATGTTACGTCCGCACAAGTTGTTTCTTCCTTGCAATTTGCGGTCATCTTCAACATAAGCCTTTTGCCTTTATTCGGCCGGGCCCTTCAGGACGCTATCGCTGCCGTGCTGAGCGTACCGACAGTGGACATGTAACTTAAATAAACTCAATCAATCACGAAACACAAACGATGCTTCAGTGTTTTGGTACGCAGCTTGTCTAGAAATCTTTTCGTGAAAAAACAACACATATCTCTGCATATTTACCATCACCAAAACGCAGTCAAGGACCATTTACGCAATGTTTAGGGTGTTGCAATATGGTGATGGCAACACATCAACTGACTTCAACTACGCCGCAGAATGCCATCTCTTAACAATCTCTAACTCCACTCACAAGCCAGCGTTATTCCATAATATTTTCATAACATTTTTGTTAATAGAATTATGAAGTCAAAACCATAAAACAATATCCTCGTAATCGTAATCGAAATTATAACAGTCTCCGATATTTTGTAAGAACGCTCTTTATAAAACTTATTTTCAAAGGTAAATTTTAGTCTCAAGAATTTAGATTGTGTGTAAGTAATTTATATACACCCCACATCAGTTTCCTTAAGAAATTACGTCCCAAAATATATCGAAAGTGTTTGCGGGGGAAAAATGTTCTTTAAACTAGAATAGAAATGACCCGTCACAATATAGGCCTCTAATTTAACGTATAGGATATTCAATGATGTACAACAAAATACACACGATATTTATGACGAAGAAGCTCAGACGGTAGGGCTAAACATTAGCCAACACATTTATTATGTAGTTAATTGTATGCATCTATTGAAAGGATCAACACTTTACGATGTATATATTGAACGTAAAACAAATTGTAATGTTATAAAGCAGCAGGCAGATGATAGGAACTCCAACCTAACATTGGCTGCAGGCTGTCAAACACTCCATAACCCACTTATTGCCAACACTTTGCTCTTAAAATCAAAGCTCGTAACCTTATTGAATCTCCAATATTAAGCTCTACCAGACTATTGTGTAACGTGTTATCCGTACGCCAGTGGTACACGGTCCTCGAAGGTAGTCAGGTACAACCTAACTGCATTATAAACAAAATAATGCGTCAAGTCTTCGGTAATGCCCAATTTAACGGACAGTCGAAAGAAAAAAAAAACGTAAGAATTCTGAGATCCGAGAAATGTAAGCATTGCCGAGTGTGACACAACAGACATGTGGAAAACGACTACAAAATATAGTTAATGTAGTAGCTTGGCTTCTGGGTTGTATCCGTGTCCTTGGCGATAAGTAGGTAACTGCTCCCTGATGATGGCGACTGCAAAGTCGACCGAAACGTCGGTGATTTTATCGCCAAGGACACGGCTACAACCCAGAAGCCTAGCTACTTCATAAAATGGCCTTGAAAGCCTGCGAAAATTATATAGTTCATTTACCGAGAATCGGAGAGTATAAGTCCATTATAATAAGAGTTATGAATTGACAAAATATGGCTTTCCACCACAATGTCAACTTACGACAATACCTAAAACATTGCGAAAATGGTAGCCCACTTAACCACGCCTGATGGGGGTTAATATGTAGAAATTAGAATGTTCGTCGTCAAACACATCACTTCCATAAAACACAGTCCTTCAAAACTGTTTCCACAACGCATACACTGCATTTCAGCCAATGTTTGAAGTGTTTCACAAACATTGCACAGCCCAACGGCTGGATGAAAAGCGACTTTCACACATATATGTAGTGATTAATTCAAGACCACCCCTTAGTTAAACGAATCTGGCAGGCAGTTTTACCAACATTTTTTTCTCTTAAGGCCCCGCCACACTGTAAATCTTTGTCTCCAACTTTATTTGACAGTATAGTTGGAGAGGTAAAAATGGCTTTCGAAATTATCCATCAGATAACGATAACCTAAAATATGATTTATCATGACATATTATAAAATTTATTTTTGGTACGAGCTAATTCAAACTTTTAAGTTTTAGTCTCATTTTAAAATTAATTAATACATTATTTTGGTGGATATAATTTTGAACTTGTTATGTTATTTGTGCATGATTTTAATTTATTCGCACATGTATAAATTTGACTCACAATAATATTCGTTATATAAAAAAATACATGTTCAACGACATTTTTAAACTTATGAAAACATAATTTCCTTTATACACATAATAATATTTCACATACTACAATCATATTGACATTATTTGAGTATTTCTTTTTTTATAAACTCTTTAACCGTCCATGTGTTCTTCACCATTTGAAAGATTCGTTGTTACGGAAACGGATGTAATTTCAGTTTTTCCTAGACACGATTTTTATTGGCCGATTGCATGCCAATCCTAATTGCAAACATTAAAAAAAAAATTGATGTAAACCTAAGTAATCAAACTTGTAAAACGAAAAATGGCTGCGCTCGTGACGTTTCAAGTGACGTCGTAACCCTTCAACTGTGACACAATGTCTGACAGTGTGAAGTTGAAGATAAAATTTATTTCACTGTTACCACTCAAATGTTGCTGTGAAATGTAGTTTAAGTCTAAAACTGAGCCTAGGCCTTTAGGAAGACAACGCAGTTGACGGGGAAAACACCTGCAATGAGTGTTTCAAACGGAAGACCTGCAGGATCGATAGGGCAGCGTGCACTGGCAAGTGAAAGTTGAGTGGCTGTGTGAGTGAGTGGGGCCACAACACAACCAGATCTACGGCACCAGTTACAACAAAGTAATTAATCAATTAAAATACACGGAAAACCTGATTAAAAAGAACGAAGATGATTCTGCACTCGGTAAGTGTGTGTCTGTTTTAGTTAGATATTTCAAAGTGGGCTGTGTTGGGGACTAATGTGCAATAAGGTTAGAAATATAATGCAAGCTACTGAAAATCTGTATAATTTTTTTTCCCGTTACAAATTACGTTCGTCGTGTGATTTTCCATCACATTTCTTAGCTCGTTTTTTGAAAATGCTTTAGAATTAAGTAACAAAGCGTCTCTAAATTTAACAGTAAATGTATTATTTGCATTTAAGTCAGCTCTGAATAATTTTTTTTCGCATGGTATAAAGTCCGATAATTAATATAAACTAAGAACAATTTTGCCAATTGTGTAGAAATATTATCCAAAACGAAAAAATAATGTTTACTGTCCTACATAAGGCTTTAATATGAAATATTTTAAAGGGTAGGTATAATTGGAGATCAATCCAAAAACAATATTTATATTTAAATTCCTGTTATATAATTCGCAATAGGTGCTTATCCGCCTTTTAGAACAACAGTTTAAACAGCATTTGTTTAAAAAATGTAGGTAATATTAAGTCGTGATGCAAAACAGCAACTCATGTTATTTGATATGTTGCGTGGCTAGGTAAATATAGTGAACGTACGTTCGTGTTGGCTGAGATAAGCATTTTCAGCAGTTTTGTAAATCAGGGTCCTAACACAAGGCACGGATGAAAGGGAAATCCATCGGGCGGCGCTCCTGATTTTCCCTTTCACTCTCCTGACGAGATGGGGGTTTGCTGTCCGGGTGAGAGGAGGGGCGGTGAGGGGTGGGGGTTGGAAGGAGGGGTGGGGGGGTGGGAGGTAAATCTTTCCTCCCAGACGCTCACTTCATTACGTTAATCCACGCGGGAGGTAGTTCGGCGGTCGCGCGGCAGGTAGCGCTGGCGGCGCCGCAGCGCCACAGTCGGCGCGGCGGCCGGAGAGAGAAGCTCGCCGGGCGACAGGTTCGGACAGGCACGGCGCCCCTCAGTGACTGCTCGGTCGGCCTTCGGACGGCGTCGGGTCATTCGCGCGGCCGTTTGTAACCCTTCCCCGCCAGCCACGTGGAGGGTCGCGCGTTCTCTCTCTGCGTGTCGGCGAACTCCCCTTTCCGAGCATCTGACGGGGGCGAGTGTGTTTTGTTTCCGTTCGTGCAGTCGACCACACAACCACGTGTCGTGTTTTTGCTCGGTCGCACGTGGCGTCTTGTGTCCGCCGGCGAGAAGCGCTGGGATTAAACTAACCCGCCCTCCGTTCCCAGAAACACTCCATCTACGGTAAGGGATCATCCACAAGTAATGCATAAACGAATATAAAAAAAAAACCTCTCGGAACATCATCTACCTTGATGTTATCACTGTAATGACACAGTTGTTTTGTACCATTGATTTTTGAACCACTGCCACAAAGAAACAAATCAATATGCAGCGTTACGATGACCTGGAATCAAGAAGACTTGCTTGACATATTTGAGCGTTATCGCTACTCAGGCAAATGTAAAAAAAAAAAAAAAAATTAATCACCAAGTTGTAACTGTTTTCTAGCCATAAAACCAGGATTTTTTGACTTTTTCTTCGCGTCACTGGCATACCCACCCCACGTGTACTCACGTGTTATTTATATCATCCCAACATTTACTGGCGAATAAATCAGTCTCCACAGCGAATACCAGCTACCGCAAAATATCTTAGCGGAATTGAAACATGTCTTATTTAATAACCCGAAACTTAAATGTTACATCAAACTTTGAACACCTGTTTTACCACCTCAAAATAAAAAGGTGTCAATCTTAAACTTAAATGTACAAAACATTTACATTAACTACATTTAATTAAATATACCTTATTTTCTGTTCAACAGAGGCGAATAGAAATATCTGAGTTGAGCACATTTTTAACAAATTGAATGGGTTACAATCGATGCTGTCTCTGATCAATAAATTTTTTTTTGTATTGTTGGTAATACTATGCAATTAAATTGTGAAAATAATAAGTGGAAGGATACTCACTAACAGTCTAGATAATAAGTTGCAGACAATTGGGGTGTAAAAAGAAAGTAACTCGAAGAATGTCATAGTAAATACTTCAACGTACATAAATGAAAATAGCAGTCAAATCATTGATATTTATTCACGAAAAACGCCAAGAAGCGCAATTGGATTATATCGGCAACTTCTCGCAATAATAAGTCATTTGTAAATAACGAAATAAGACTTTTCAGCTCTTGTAGGGTATAGAAGAATCGTGCGCAATGTATCGCCTTCAGCTAACACGTTTTCCTGCTGTGGAAAGGTTCAATGTGTGCAAATGTTTTGGTTAACGGGTGATGAGATATTTTCTAACTAGTAAGAAGAGCTTTGATATTAATGATCCAGACTTTTCTGACAGCCACGTGGTTGCCTTGTAAAACGCACTCAGCGGTGATAAAAGGAACAGGAAAACAGGAAAAAATGGGGGAAGGGGATAAAAAAGACCGCCTTTCTTTCCACTAATATTTTCGCGTGGGAAACATGTAATTTTTTTTCTTTCATCAAACTCAGTCTTTCTCTCCAGCCAGTGATTGATCGAAAGACTTTATCGAGTCCTCAACCATTTTTCTACCAGAATGTCGTTCATAGGAGACGTCTGGCTTAATTAACACGAGGTGAGTGTCATTATCAGACGCCATCGACATTTCGGAGAGTTCTAAACTTTTTATGAAAGAGCACGTTGTGACAAACTGGATAAAGCTGTCAAACTTTAGATGCTCTGATTAGTTAAATAATTTGTTGTCAGAGTGTGAGAAAAACTACACAGAGCAAGCAAAAAAAAAAATTGAAGAAGTGATTTTAAAATAGGCAGGAAATATTTCGAACCAATAATATATATATATATATATATATATATATATATATATATATATATATATATATATATATTATTTGTAGAAAATTTTGCATGAAAAGAAATGCTTAGAATGGCTTATTGGCATATTAAAATTCTAGTAACAAATCATTTCATATATTCCGTTTTCAAATTATAGTATTTTTATTTTCCATGACATTATGCAAATCTCTAATTCATTGCCAAATTTCAGCACATTTTTACTACGGTACATTATTTTGATTTAGCTTTTTCGTTTGTTGCAACAAAATTGAACGATTTTAGAGATGTATCGTTTTTGACACTCTTAAAATTAATATTCTTAAAAGATAATTTTTTATCAACTGAACGGATACATGGATAAGTGGTTGTTACACTTAATTATGACAGCATAGTTATGACGTGGGCAGATATTTACACTCAACGCAGAGATAAGATATTTTTTCTCAGATAGGTGTGAAATTCCGTGTTGTTATTTGTGCAAGTACTCTTTGCGCTGATTTTTTTAAAAGAACGAACTTAATTAGCACCGACTTAAAAGATAAAACCAACAAACGTTTGTTGTGATAATATTTTTCATTTAAAAATTAATCTTGACGTTTACACGTACTTAGAAGTAATTAGGTTATATGAATAAAACACGAATTTAGAGATATGAATTAACTAGTTTTATGAAAGAGCAAAACACAAGCTAAAATTAGAAAACGTTAAGACTTATTACTTAATTTAATAATGTAAATAACATCGTAATAAAAATAACTTGAGTTATTAGATAGGTTAATTCATTGATAATGATAAAAGCCTTGTGTTATAAAAATATCTTACAAAACTGGAATGTAGCCATTTATAATTTTAGCTAAAAAATTTCATGTATTCACAGTAACAGATTTTTTTGCAAAAAAAACTGATTTTTTTTTTGTTTATGATAAAATAAAATTTTCTTGCTGTAAGCAAATAATTATTTTTTTGCGCTACAAAAGTGCGTTAGTACGCTCAAAACTTTATCATTTTGAATTTATATAGGTAACCTTATTTTTGGGTTAGTAAAATAGACTTTTCCAGAAAATATTTATTTGAATTAACTTCGCATATTTATCTGGCCATTACAAAAACTGCTATTAAATTATGATAAAACTATATTTTCTCTCAGGGTAAAAATTCCGTGTAAAAATTTAATGTTCACTGAGTTGCCTGTGATTCCACACTTCTTGTTCTAAACGGGGCAACGTAACATTTCATGCAATTTAAACTATCACTAAATAAATCAGTGAATAATTTCGGTCTCTAGTTAAAACGTTCTGATAAAATTCTTCAAATTAAGCAAACACGCATTGAAGTCATATTTGTTTAGCACCTCTTTTTTCATTATATTACTTCAATTGCACTGCACTCATTAAGTTAATATTTTTGTTTTTCAGTAAGGTACGAAAAGTTATGTCATTCGTGTCTAGGCCGCAAAATTACCTTCAAAAATTGACAGTGTTTTCTATGTCTTAAATGTAACTTAACTATGTGGTTTGTTATTGCTATTTCGGGAGTTTCAATTAAACGTTATAATCAAACGGGTCAAAAACTGTTTAGTGAAAATATGCCGAGTATGAAAACGATAATCGTTTACAGAAAGAAATATATATTAATTTTAAAATGGTATTATAAGAAAGTGTATTTAACTTTAGTTCCAGATTTTTTAAAGTTATTAACTACTTATTTCATCTGGCAATTTATAATTACTGTAGTGTTTTTAACTTATTACCGTTTGATTGCAAAAATTATCAAGTATACGACCTAGAATAAGATTTTTACATCATTGTGGTGAGTAATAAGTGATAAGAGGCTAAGTATAATATTAAGAAAGGGTATTAACATTTTATTGCTTTCACCTTATAGAAAATTAAATTCATAAAGGAAATTAACGCTAGTTTGTTAAAAAAAATATTCATTTGACAAAGACGGAGGTGATTTACACTCGACTAGAAAATACTCAAACATTTGCTCGTATAAATCCAATCAATAAAACCAAAAAGTTTCCTTTTATATTTCCCTCACGTCCTGATCCATAAAACCTTGAATTCCTGAATAGGGCTACCCATCGGAATTTATTTTCAAGTACCTTCGTTAACCAACAACCACGGTCAAGCACCTTCGACATGTTCGCCACCACTTCAGCCCCTAATATACCTTCCCTCCCAATCTTCCATCTTCAAAAGTTTTGTTGGAAGAATTTATAACGATCGAAACCTGTGTTTATTTCTATACCAACCACTATTTACCCGAGGAAATTTGCGGTTCTTACTTCAATTTATTTATTTAACCACACAAGGTGAAGATATGTTTTTTTTTTTAACATATGACCTTTGTTTAACATCGATCAGCTCAAAAACAATGCTATGAAAAAAAGTAAAGTACCAAAATTATTTATACTGTCTGTAATTAAAAAAAAAACAATGGTTAACCTACATTTCATTATATCTTGAAATAATACTATTTAAAAATATTATTATTTTTAAAAATTTAATTTTCTGGTCAACTCTATTTAATTTTTGAATGGATGAGTGTAGAATTCAAATTTAATTTTTGTTCTGAAAATGCTTAAACACTTTGTTTTATTAACATTTATTAAGATGTCTTTAAAAACTGCAATCTCATCAGTTAGAACAAAGAATAGGTTGGACAATTTTTTTTTTTAAATTTCTATATTTAAAACCTTACTCACACTGCAGATAGGCTTGTCAGAAACATCTCCCAAAAAACAGAAAATGAATTTTCACGTAAAGACGCCCACAGATAGGCATTAACTCGTTAATAGTCAATCAACGAAGTTAACAATTTGCTTAACGGATTAATTTTTAGTTAACTTCAAAAAAAAGTTAACGGTCTTGTTAACTTCCGTTGAATAGAACTTCAGTTAACTTTAGGCCGTTACATTGGTTGTTTGTTGGCGTGTTGTAATTTTGTTTGTTCGGCGAGTCGAATGGTGAACGATACATGCGAAGTGCGCGTGCGAGTGTGAAGCATGTATACCTGTTATGCCAGGCATAGCGTGGGTGTGAGCAGGAACGCTGGAGTTGTTGTAAAGTGTCCGTATTTGATGTCTGACAACATCGGCGCGGCGCGGTGCTGTTGATAACTCGCTCTGCTAGTGCAAATGGATACGAAAATTATTATAACCTAACTTTTTGTGTACTACTAATAGTGCCATTGTTTTAACAGTTTTTCATTTTTGTTGGTTGGTGGTGGTGTTAACTTTTTAACTAACAAATTAACGATTAACGAAGTTAAATTTCGGATTAACTGTGTTCCTATATGAAGACGCCACGCTCGTATACGCATTACTCAAGATCTTAACCTAGTTCCACACGAAATGCCATTTCTCTTGTGTTGTAAACCAGTCATACATAAGAGGTAGGAGTCTCAAGAAATGATGGTACCTTATCGCCTGCCAGTTTCGTATGAAACCATTATTCACTATTTTCTTTGACTTCTTAAATGAATTTGATGTAAGTATTACAGAAACTTAGAACCCCTGAAGAAAATTCAATAAATATATAAAATAAAAAGCTAATACCGAGTTCTGTGGTCAGAGTTTATTCCTGTCACGACAAAATCGTTTATTAAGGTCTTGTCAAGTTTCATATCTTACACTAGCTACTTCATAGACCAGTCCCAGGTGTTCTTTACAATATTCTTGAGCGTATTACGAGTGAAACAGAGTTTCCTAATTTATATGAATTATATAATAATTATATAGTTTATAATATATAAAATAAATAACATAAATTATTCCAGATATATAATATTTATTGCTTATAAAATACCGTGATTTTATTTATGTATGCAAATTTAGTTATACAATCATTTATCGTTTATGAAATGTTTTATTAATTTATTTGGTAGTATATATTGGCAGGTCCGAGCCCTGTTGCCAGTGCGTGGTGCTGGTGTCGGTGTCTACCATCTTGGATTGTGACATCATGGCGGACATCTTGGATGACATTGACAGTTGACCTTGACCTTTACATTTGACCTCGTCCGCCATCTTGGATTTCATCATTTTGTTTTGCCACCATTTTGTTTTCTAGAACATTCCGCCAGGTTGAATTCCAGGATTTTGGAGTTCTAGTTGTGGTCACCATCTTGTTTTCTAAAATGTTTCATTTTTCGTTATGACCGCCATATTTAATTTTGATGTAATTTCAGACATCTTTAATTCTCACATCATGCCTTTCATCTTGGATCTGACATCACAAACAATTTTTTTCGATAATGATGTCATGTCCGTCGTCTTGTTTTCGTATGCTGGAGGCCACCATCTTGAATTAAATCACGGCTGCCATATTGGTTTTTATGTTCTCCTACATTGGAAGCATTGAGATTAGAGCCATGACAGCTCTGACCTCTGGGTTAGAAAACATAGCCAATCGGTGTTCGAGAAACTTACGATGTAGGTTCCAAGGCGGCATACACCTCCGGTTCTTGACTCTGAACCTTGCGCCAGAATCTCCTTTTATATTTTACTAATATATAATGCAAGAGAATAATTTCACATTACACGGTTATTCACAATGGCTTAGGGGAGCGGAAGCTCCAAGATTACAGCGGCCACAGTCTTGGTGCTCAGAAATATGAGTCGTGCTAGGGGTTGCTTGGTATCGAGCGAATGTCGCTCGCCGCACGAATGCAAAGTACTATCGAGCAGGACTACTTTAATTTCATCGTGAACTTGATGTGTAATGTATGACGTCAGTTTTATTCGATCAACATTTAAAAATTGACACTTAAATTGAGAATTGCATGCAGTTAATGTATTTTGTAACAGACTACTTTTGTGTACATCACTTTTTATATTGCCTCACATTTTGGCCTTTGATTTATTGTTCCCTCGTTCACAGTTATTTGTGTTTCATAGTTGAAAATACTAGTTGAAATTTCTCTATTTTGAAATGAAGTATTCACACAAGTGTATAAAAATTTATATTGGTTTCTCAACGACATATTACTATTTTAATACCGCAATTTTATGTTAGATGTGTAAAAACATTTCTAGAAACTCGAAACAATATAATTTTATTTATGGATAATATGGACACCTCCGTAATTAACTTCTACAGGTTAAGGATTGTATTTGTCAGAGAATGACTTTTTAAAAATAACATTTTTACCCAGAACGATTGAGTTTATACTTTGCCAGTAAACAATTTCCCTCAAAGAGCGTTGATGAGATTTCTTTGTGCCCAACTTCCATTCCCGTTCTCCGGGTCTTGTCCGGGTGGGGGGATAGAGAAGAGAAAACACACGACCACTTGATCGACACCTCGAGACGCAGACACTTCTCAAAGAGGCAGGACGTCTGCAGCAAAAAAAAAAAAAAAAAAAAAAAAAATGGTTGTCTGTAAAGTCGGTTTACGGACGATAGTTTAACGTGACAACGTCATAACAAAACATTGATGAAATGATTGCATACTTTTATAAATAAAATTGAATCATTTTTATTGAATTATCACTATTTTGTATGGATACAAAGAAGGAGTGAAATGAAATCTACAATTTAATTGATAAATTTACTTTTATTTGCACTCATTATTATTACTTTAACGAAGAGATTATTTTAACTATAACTTTTATACATGTTTGCTATTTAACTTCTTCCAATCTGTGTTATTCTGTTAAGGATAGGACGATGATAGGAAAAGTAGGAAACGAATGGGAGTGTTTCAAGTTTAATGTGCTTCGACAAAGTCAAATTGATGGTTGTTCCAATCGAGTGGAAGAGAGATAGATGCGGCGCAAGCGTACAATGAGCGTAATGGGACACAGCGTAACGGGACAATGTGCGTTACGGAACACTTTTTCGTGCGTGCAGCCGGAGTTCATCGATTTAATAGATGTTGTGACGTCAAAAAAAAATTGTGAGCGAGTCTTTTATTACTCTCCAGAGACGTGTAACGTCTAACCTCGGTACGGGGGAAATTCACGTGTTCTCATGTTGCAAATACACATATGATACGTATCTTGGGCACGAAATTTAACGTAGAATAATTAAGAAACATTTAAAAATAATGCCGATCGTGATAAATATACGCCAATTGGGTTTTCAACCAAATTTCTGAACGCGAATCACACATAGTTTTCCGAACCCACCGCTAGAATTCGCTGCCGTAGCAGCTACTTGGACCATCGAATTATTTAATCATTTATTTTATGTATTTTCCACGATTTAATTTAATGTTATTATTGATCTTTTAGATGAGGTTGGCAACATGATCGCCTTACTAACGAGAACATTCTATAGACTCGGAGATTATAATTTTTATTTTTAGTGAAGTTTAAGTTATTTGTTATGGTGCTAGTTTTAAGTATTATTTATATTTAATTTTCCATGGGAAGCATATACATATATACATATATAATTTGGCATGCCCAAGGAAGTGTGAGAAAGTGAAAGACTGGAACTATTTTCTTCAGCGCACGATATGGCGCGCTACGGCGGGTAAGCCGCGGACAGGTGGTGAGAAATCACTCTTGGCTCGGGTGGTCGCGAAGCAAGAGCTCGCGTAAAAAAAAACGTCATGCAAAATATTAACGACATGACGTGTATAAGTCCGGGTGTACTGTACGTTTAACCGGGTGTTTAACGTAAGGATGGTGCTTACCGAAAAGTGTTTTGCCGTTAAACTTTTAAAGACGTAATTTATTTTTCCGAAAAATGCACTGGGCGGTGGTTGCGAGTGGTGTGACAAATTTTCACTGAATTTGTCAGCGGGCTGCAGTTAGTAATTTGTAGCACCAAGTTCCCGATACACAGCAAGCCAGGTGTTTCTAATGCTACGAGGAACGTCTGTGTAGCAGCCAGGCAACTGGGTGCTTGGAACCTGCAGTAGTAAAATTGCGTTTCGCAAATTTACGCCCTCACGCATCACCGGCGTGCTGGCCAGCGATTTGCCACGTAAGTAACCAGCTGGTAGAGTGACGTCGATTTCAAGAACTAATTTTAACGTGGTGCACGTGGTTTAACGATTACCGGTCGGTCAGTACATTCGGAAACTTGAAGTCCACGCTGCAAACTTTCGTAGAACAAACTGAGGTTATAATTTGCAAGCTACAATTTTTTTAGTTGCGTTTACATTTGTTTGTGTTTAGGCTGCCCCAACGAGACTTGATAATTTATAAAGGAATAGTAGGAAATTAATTAATTAATTAATACAGGCAGGTTGAGAACTTGAATACCCATGTTCGGCGGTATTTTCTTGTGTATACCGAAGCAAACAAAACGTAAAAGCACCAATAAATTAAACTTCACATTTGTATTTGTCATTTCAGCTATTACTATTGCTAGGTACTTTTTAAATTTGCTGCTGCTGTTGTTTAAGACCCACGATCTTAAAATATGGTCAGCTGTCAAGATATCCACGGAGTTGAGTTGAACATATTTTTTAATGAATTTCTTTTACAATGTTTGAGCCTCCGTGGATAAATAAGACTGCTCCTGGTAATATGTGAGGACTGTCACTGTCTGTTGTCCCAACGGGGGACAGTGACACTACATAAGAAAATACAAAATAAATAACTGAATCTGTCTCAAATTAAAAAAAAAATAATTCTATCATCTATACAAGTCTAATAATTAAAAATAACCACAAATTTTGATAAAGGCAATTTTTTCTGAATTTAGTTAAACCACCCTCGCCTTGGGAAGGCAAAGTTAGAGAGGAATTAATTGGACCGACCACTTGATAAAAACAGTCTAACACCTACAGATATAAAGTCGAAGTCAACAGATAGCGCAGTTAGAATTCCGACGTATTCCACCGAGACGACTGGACAATGGCGGAAGTACAGGAGAGTGAGCAGGAGCACCCTGAGGAAACCCGCTGGCCAAAGATAATTCCTACAAGTTTCCTAAATTTTGGTGAACGAGGTTCTACACCACCAGGAATGATGTGTTGCAAGTGTTATAACCAATTCACCTCCTTGGTCACCTCTTATATTTGTTGAGATGAATGTTTAGCGCTGATAATGTGTGTATCGTATGACAAAGGTGCCTTTTGTCGTAGCTAATTTTCGTAAAATGTTAACAGTTTTTGTGTTAAATTTACGTACAACACGCGTTACAAACATGTATTCAGGTATTATCGTGATTTTCTAAAATTTACGTGCATTTTGTTTTTTTTTCTTTGAAAGTGTGAACTCAAAAAAAAAATCTTGGACTGTTTTCAAATTTTTAACTTGTTGAATGTACATAACACTCATCTTCATTTTACGTGTGTGTGTACTGTGTTGACAACAGAACATTAAACTTGGAAATGGGTATCATGTAAAGATTTTATTTTACAATGTTCCAGATGTATAGAACTACGAACTGACTTTTTACGTAAAAATAAAACTGTAAATTAAAAAAATTATTGTTCTCTGCAAAATATCAGCCCTGAAGAAAACTGATCTATTTAAAGCCATTCACACAATCGTTGCCCAGCGCTCTTGTTTGTCTGTGCGGATAAACTTCCAAGCGTCGAACCGTTTTGAATCACCGTAAAATATGCTTTTATTTTTTTAACCCAGCGACGCAGCTGTTTCGACAGAATAACCAACTGACTGAACGTCTCTCGCGAGTGTGTGTGCTCCTATTGGCCAGACGCCAACAAGCTTGTACAAGTGGTCTTCAACCTTCCTTTGAGTCGAGGGACAAGTGTTTCCTCAGCTGGAAGTGTTTGCGGGCCATATCTTTCAAACACGTGATATCACCGCGAACATTACGACGAAGGATTTTTTTACACAATCGAATTGTTAGTCGTTATGTTTCAAAGTTACAAAAGTAACTTTAATTTTATTGCTTAAATTCTAATCAACCATATTTTATATAAAAAATTACTTTAGGTTTGTCAACAAATATTTAGTTTATAATGTAATTTTCTGAAACGTAATGAAACAAAATTATATTTAAAAAGGAGGGCAGTCATGGGGACTGTAGACAGAAAAGAAAATTTAAAACTTGGTTTTTTTAATGTGTAATGTGACATAATGTCTACGTCAAATGTACGTAAGAAAATGATTTTGGTATTATATCAGTATATAATTTATCCTTACATCATATTTAGGCACACAGATGTCAGTAGTATGAAAAAAATACCTACAAATTCAGTACCTAACTGACTTACCATTGATGTCAGACCTAGGTCATGTGTTCATTGGGAAATTCACAGTATACACCAATTAAACTTTTCTCGTGGTCAATTTAACTTCACTTGCTACTACTACAGCATGTCGTTGACGCGAACTCAAGGTTTTACCCATCCAAAAAGAGTTCAACACGCACATGATACAGTCGAGTATGTACAATGTATTAGTGTATGTATGCGTATACATGTACACAGGCCGCTGCGCGTCGGCAGTTTGGCGCAACACGTCACTAGCTCGGTGACGCGAACCCATAAGTTTTGCCCCTACCAAAAATCGCTCAACGCTGCTGAAGAATTTTTCACTTCAAAAATAATACTACAAAAGTATGAAATGTTTACTTTGGCATTACAAGGAAAATAATATAGTTCACAAAAAAAATGAATTTAAATATCTTTCCTCTTTTTTTGTTTTTTACTATTTTCTCTTTTCATAAACGAAACGAGATTTATTGCATATGTTCTATAATGTATCCAATAGACGGTAAGCAGTCAATAAAGCACTGCCAGACACGTAGTTAACTTTGTATGTTTAAAGATAAAACTCGTTAAAAACATTGTTTGCGGGACTCGAGTGGCCCGCGGGCCGCAGGCTGCAGACTTAGGCTTAGGCAAATGATGTTGGAGCGAGTATTAATTTTTTTCCAACTGCTTGACAAAATTATTAGGAGGTAATGTAAAAGAAAAAGTGTGTATTGTTTCCTTCGGTTCCCAGTTCTTTCGAACACCTGCATGTTTGTGTTATATCATGCGCGAGTGGTCTAGAAAGTCTGTGCATTGGGAAGTGCAAGACGGGCTCGGATGATGAGGGTTCCGCACGATTCGCAAGAGTAAGCAGGCGACGGGCTGGGCTCACACGTCTAGAGTCAGGCCATGTGGAGTCTGGTGGTGCGGGTCTCCCAGTTTCCGACAGTCAGTCGGACGAAGGTATTCCTGTTCGATGAACGACTATTTTGAAAGCGCCCTTAGGCAATCGTGCGCACTTTTACTGCTGCAGTTTTTCTCGCCTTCCTGTACACTACTAGTAGGTAAATATAGTTCATATGAGAACAGGGGAGGTGGGAGGGGGAGCCGGGGAGCCACGGCGGCCATCTCGGATTACGTCACTTCCGGCGGCCATCTTGGATTACGTCACTTCCGGCGGCCATCTTGCATTACGTCACTTCCGGCGGCCATATTGGTTTACGTCACTTCCGGTGGCCATTTTGTTTTATCCGCCATTTTGTTTTCTAGAACATTCCAACATTTCGAATTTCGTCCGCCATCTTGAAAATCTTTATTTATTATCCAATTTTAATGAAAAAAATTTAAAATTTATAAAAAATTAAATAATCAAAATTTTAAAATAAAATTAAAAAAAAATATATTATTTAATAAAATTTTAATTTAAAAACCTACGCATCGAACACCCCACTCCTCTACATTACGAATACACCATCTAGCACCCCGCTCCTCTGTTACAATGACATCATCATCGAACACCCCACTCATTCCTGTTACAATTTTTCGTTACACCACATTCTTTAAAATAAATTTATTATCAAAATAAAAAATATATACCATCGTTGTCTGCGGAGGCAGCCATCTTATTTAGTGGAGACCGCCATATTGATTTCATCTGATGGATGTCGTCATCAGGTGTAGGTTTATAAAGTACGTTAGTGTATATAAGGCCGAGTTTCAACTCTCTACCAACATTTTTATGAACCTTATAAGCCAAAATCCACAAAAATCCAGTCATTTTGTTGTAACCATCATTTGTTCATAAAGTCTTATCATTTATAGGTTTTAACTAAAATATATGTTATTAATACTATCGTTGTGGATGCGATAGTTAAAGTAATGATAATTTTAAAAACATTTATCACTCCATCTTAGCGGACCAGAAATTTTTCAGAGTCCTAACTCACAAGTAATATTCTCTTCTCATGTTTGCGTACTCGTGTTTTAAAAGCTGCATGGAAGCAGATATTTTAATGTTTGTGTATAATTACATTTCACCATTCTGTAAGACATTTATAAGTATCAGTACCTCGTGGGATATTGGTTCTATATTAAAAATAATAAACAACATGTAGGTAAAATTGTATTTACTAAATTAAGAACATATTTTACACAACCAAAATGGAGCAAAAACAGAAACTACACATCAAAAAACTGAAACTTTACAACAAAAATGGAAACTATACATCAAAAACATAAACTGTACAACAAAAATGGAAAACTGTACAACAAAAATGGAAACTGTACAGCAAAAACATAAACTGTACAACAAAATGAAAACTATAAAACACAAAACAGAAAACTATACAACAAATGGAAACAACTACCAAACTGCCAAACTATTTAAATCAAAAACTATTTTACAAAAAAAAAATTATTCGTCGCCTCCAACATATCCGTGGGGGACTGTGTGGATACCATCTTCGCAGATCAGCCGTTTGTCGTCCTCCCACGTTATGGCCAGCTTATTACTGTACTCAGTATAGAGTATGTGCTGACGGGAGCGAATTGCTCTAACGCCTGCCCTCATTGTGCGGTGGTCTTGCAGGGCATCCAGGTAATCATCGAATGTTATGTGGTTTTTGACCACACATCGCTGGATGCCCTTGGCCTTTTTCTCGCTCTTACCACCACACCTGTAGGCGTACAGTTTGGCCCGTAGGCTTACAAACTCCTCCATCACTTCTCCCCCACATTCATCTTTGAATTTACCGACAACTTTCTCGTTGATGGGGGAGAAGCATGGGTGGTCGGAAGGGTAGCAGCTGGTGTCGAATTTAGCCATCAGTGTAGGGTCGGCTTTGAGGTCTGAGTAAAAGTCTGTTGTCTGGATCTCATACACAAAACTGTCTGTATCCATATACATCAGGTGAATATTGTCATGGTAACGGGGTTTCATGGTATTGTAGTGGAAGTCGTACATGAGAGTCTTTGAAAGATCTAGTACGGCCAGTCCGGCATAAATCGGCTTGTCGAAAATGATGGTCTCGTGATTAAGGTGGACTAGAGACAAATTCGGTTCGTACATTGTACGGTCCTTGAAGGACGGACGACACACCAACTTCTTGAACCTCTTCTCAGAGCACACCAACTCCATTTTGAGCCTCCGCCTTTTATTTTCCATCAGTTTACCAAATGTCGAGTTCACAGCGAGCTTAAAGAACTCCTTCTCGAACTCGTTGGATGCTGCTTTCCGCTTGTTGGTATTCAGCCGAATATAGGGCTCCAACCATGCCGACTGCTCAAACTGCAGGACTCGGTGTATCTTAGTCACTCTCAGTCCATGAGATACCGCTTGCTGTAGGTTTTTGTAGTGGACAATGTAGTGCTCTTTATTTTCAAGTGTTGTCATCAGATTTGATTGATTTGAGCCGGGCGGACACTGATTTACGGGGAGAAATGGCAGGTCTTTATGACTTTCGTGGAGCTCGGGAGGGTACTCCACATCACACTCAATAATGTAGCCTGTAGGAGAATCATCTGGGACAGACACGACATCAATTGATGTGTCTACCCATTGGAAATGCCGAATGGGGAGCGGCAGAGACATCGCCCACCCGTACAAATTATTTGCATCAATGTACTCTAGGAATATGGATGGCTTGGATGCATAATGTGTTTCTGGTACGTAGGAGTTATTGACTACGCAATGACGTTTAATGCTTTGCGCTACTCCCCCCCTAATACCGGCCTCCACAAACATGTACATATCATAATCGGTAAGAAGCTCTAGCTGTACACCTGTGGTTCGAAGCATCGCATCGAAAGCGAACCCTGGATGGGAAATATAGTGAGACGGATCTAGGCTGTATGTCTCCAAACATATGGAACGGAAATTCTCGAATACATCCGCCAAAATCAGAACATCCGTCTTTAGGTACAAGTCAGCGTACTCCCCCAAAGTAGCACACTGAAACTTGTCCCAGACTTTCACCGCATGTGCGTACTCCATCTCTGAAATCATGGAATCAGTCAGACTATTGTAGAAATCATCGATGGATGGAAGACTAGTATCATCTAGTCGAGCAAAAGAATCCACAAAATCATACGGGAAGACACCCTTGCGGGTAACCAACTCCAACTCATCAGGCGCGAAAAACTCAGTAGTACTGACAAACTTGTCTGCAGGCAAGAACTCAGCGAGCGAAGCAAGACCCCGACTCATAAAACGGAAGGTATCGACAAATTGAATGCTGAACTTATCATGTAACTTCTTGGAAAAAGTTATCAGCTTCTCTTCCGAATTCGGAATGATGAAGATGACTTTACTATCATATCCCAACTTCCTGATAATGAAGTTCTGATCGTATGCCAGGTTGTGGAAGAACACAATCAACTTTTTCGGTCTGCGCCTGAGAAGGTTGCAGTCATTACATGCAGGTCCAATAAATTCGCCGGTGAAGTGATTGTGGTCACGAACTTTCTTTACAGCCCCTCCAAACTTTCCTCCACAGTAGCAACAACACCTTGCTTGCAGAAAAGCAATGTTCTGTGCATGTGTGAGCGGAGTCATAGGAACAGACGTAGAAAATATTTTCTGAACATCATGTCCAATCTCCACAATGCGGGATATGAATTTATCTTCTGCGTCACAACCGCGATACAATTCAGGCTGTGAAGGAAGTGAAGAAGTGAGGTGTGCAGGAATGATGGAGTTATCTGCTTTCACGTAAATGCAGTAGCTGTATGCCTTATGCTTTTGGTACTGCAGCATGTATGCTTCATCAGGATTCGGGTGACACGTATGGATTTTCTCCAGAATAGCTTCAAAGTCGCAATATACCACGATGGGCATCTTATCACTGTGATGGAAGTTTTTGAACTTCAGAACAGGAGGCTGGCCATTTTCATCAAGCGATGGCATTTCCATCCTAACAGCAGCATGCTGTTTGCAGAGCTCACTGTGTTTTTCCAAACACTGAAGGCCAGTGAGCCCGCTAAACCTATCCTGATCATCATAATGCTTGAAGCATCTTTTGCAAACGTGGATAGCGTCATGATGTGTTGTGATTTGGGACCGAACCAGGGCAGAAAAATTAGAGATGTAGGTGAAATGGGACGAATTGTCATTGGCCAAGAGCAGCAGATCGAAATGATGATCTTTTTCTTCAGGAGCGACTCGTGCAGGAACAACATTCAGATTCTCGTCGATGCTGTAGATGTTGATGGAGACTCCGGGGTTCTGTTTTTCAAACAGTGGTATTTGCTTGATTGGAGTAGGAAACTCGATGTTCGTGAAGTTGAACTTCCCCTCCAAGTCATGGTAGCGCTGATTGACACGTTCAGGATTCCATCCTTCGACGTACTTGACCAGAATTGACCACTTGAAGCACATGTGGTCTTCGAGGTTTTGCGGATTTATCACTGCATATTTGTCTTTGATGGAAGTAGGCAGTTCGATGTAGGAGCTGGCACGGAGTGGATCGAGCTTGTTTATTCGTAGTTGAAGTCGCTTAACGGCCGACAAAGTCCATCCGGACCCCTTCCCCATGTAGTCTTCCTCCTCCTTGCAGATCTTTGAGATGGACTCGGTAACTGCCTCCTCCACCTCACGAACTGCGTAGAGGGGGACATTCATGGTTTTGAAGCCCCTCTTGTCTACACTGACATCTACTGGTTTTTCATAGTCGCACTCGAGCACGATATTAAACTTCAGTGGTCCGTTCTCTTCAATATCCTCCACAAGTTGGTTTATTATTTTGTTCTTGATGGAGTCCAGGTACGTACAGATGTCCTTGGAAGAACTTGACGTATTTACTGCGACATATGTCTTCAAGTTACCCTTGAATCCCACTTCGGCGGTGATGAAGCCGTGGGTATTGGCCAAACCCGCGCCGGTCACCACCTTTGTTCGGCTGGTCGATGGTTTAGGCAGTACTGCTGGCTTAACTGCTGACATTCTCTGCTTCTTTGTTGGAGGTGGAGCAGGCCCCTTGCATACCTTGATGTGGGCTTTCAATTTGTCAGCCCTGGCGAACTCCTTAGCACAGTTTTCGCAGGTATGTGCTATGCGGTTTGGGTTGAGACCGCAAGCTGACTTCTCATGTCGTCTAGCAAAATCAGCACGGGCGAAGGCCTTATAGCAGAAGCTACACCGCATGCCTGATGTCGTAGCAACAGCTCCAGCACATGATGCAAGGTGCTGCTGCATCTTATCGCTGCGTGAAACCATCTTTCCACATAGGTGGCACTGCTGGTAGTCACGATGCTGGTTCTCGGCACACTGTCGCTCGTGCCGGTAGCAATTCTTAGATGCCGTGAAGGAGGCAGAGCAGAAACGGCATTTCTGAACTGTAGACGCCATCATAACGACAATCGGTAGACTGGTCTCAACGTACGGAACACGCAACGGTAGCTCGACGCATGGAGAACTATAAGAAAAGAATTAAGAATACAATGTAGCTAGATGTCAACACGAAAAAGTTGCAAACATAACCTCAAAACTCTAGCCCTTAAGTCTACTAACCTAAACTGATAGCAATGTAACTAAATAAAAAAGTTGCAAAACATAACCTCAAAACTCTAGCCCTCAAGCTTACTAACCTAAACTGTTAGCAATGTTACTAAATAAAAAAGTTGCCTACATAACCTTAAAACTCTAGCCCTCAAGCTCACTAACCTAAACTACTAGCATTGTTACTAAATAAAAAAAGTTGCAAACATAACCTCAAGGCTACTCCTTCATGTACACTCCTAAAAATGGTAGAATATTTAAAGTACTGATAAAAGTTAAAGCTGAAAAATATTCAATGCTAACTAAAAATGATTGATTACATAACCTCAAAACTACTGTAATTCACACCCCAAAAATGCTAGAATATTTAAAGTAGATACTAATAAAAGTTTAAACTGAAAAAAATTTCTGGCTACCTACATATAAGTGTACAGAGAAAAAAAAAACTAGCTAGCTGATAACCTACAAAAAAGCTGAGAAACAATCAATGTTAACGAAACATGTAACATACCTCAGAAAAATATGAAGTGGAGCTGTAGAACACGAAGTAGCGTTGGCGGTAGAAATCGTGGTAGCAGCGAAACTCACACACGAACTAGCTCACTCAAACTCTAAGAACACACTGAAGCTCAGACAGCTAATCCCAGCCTTTTATAGCCTCGGACCTGCCTGTTCTTGGAAAAACCATTAGGAAAAGAGTATTTTTGTTGTATCTGCCAATAGGAATTGTAACACCCCTCGTGCCTCAAAATAGAATTATTTGGAATTAATTAAAAGAGCTTTGGAAACAAGCTGGAAAAAAAAAATACGTTAAATGAAATGATTTACCAGAGGCGACACGAGGTGGGAACAAACACAATTTAGGAACTTCCTGTAACAAGCAAAGGGGAAGTTGGGGGATCGTTATAATCAATAAAATAAAAACTACACGATTAACTTGATCTATAGTTTCCCTGTTTTATTTGCCCTGATGAATATCATGTTTCAATTATTTTAACAACCTACAAAAGATTTAACAATTTTCCAAGATTAACAAAAGGAACACGAAATTGGGGCTGGCCAGCGCTTACTTAAACTAATTGACATTCTTAGTTTGAAATATAAACATTTGCATTATGAGTGGATGGATCCGATGATTATATTCTTAATAAGTTCTATTCGTTTTACATTTTCTTGAGAAAAACACTGGTCGCTGGTGGGTTGGTCATCCGGTTGAGATAGTTCGTCGCTAGGTAAAGGGGAAATGTTGAAATTACATTACCACCCGGGGTCTTCAAACAATCACGTCGGGTGGTAGAAAAGTTTCTTCTAATGTTTCTTCCCACGGAACAGGGAAGGGGGGGGGGGGGGGGGGGAGGCCACGAGATGAGAGTATCAATCTCTCCCGGTCATCGAACCCTGTCTGCAACAGTCCAAATCAAAACTGATTAGAACTGGTATACAGGCAGTCTATGGGGCAGAAAATGCCCGGAAAAAAAAAATTTAAAGGGAAAAAGGAGGGTTCGCGAATTATCACTCACCAAAACAGGGGAGTTGCCCAGCACGCTGCAGTTGTGGAGTCAGCCAGGCTCGGGAGCTCGCGAATTGCGCGGCAGGACGCGGATGATTTCTTCATAATAATAAATTTCAAAGAGAAAAATTTCTAAGGCAAATAACTAAACTATGCAGACAGACTAATCTACTAAAATGGACTTGAGGGATAGCATCCCTTATACAACGCGACTACATAGTCGTTAGCGGTCGGATGAAGTCTCGCCGATTCGCCGATACTCGATGGAGGCCTGTCTGCAGACGCGACGCGAGTTGGTCTGTGTCGCTGGAAGTTGCGTCCCGTAATTAAAAATGCCCACCGGCTCTAACAGGTGGAAGAGGGGGGTGTCTGGGCCGCCGAAAAATACCGAAGTTGCCCGAATGCGGGCGGAAAAAAAACTCTAGCAGGAGTCTTGAAGTTGGCCACACTGGGCGACCGTAGCGATCTCTGTCGGAGGTGGTCTGAGTTGAAAACAATCGACTCGACCACGGTGTCCATATAACACAAGGCAAAGCAGGTGCTGCTCTCTGGCGCCCTAGCGGGCAGGCAAGCGGAGAAGTTCGCGACTTGGCGGCTAGGAAGCGCTAGTGATCAGTTTTGGCGCCTTCGTTTTTGCGTGGCAGACCTAGAGAACGGTCACCGGTCCCCAGGGGGTTACGACCGGTCATTGGTCTTACTTGGAACTGAGAAGGGGGGGAGGTGGGGGTAAAATGCAACGTTGGTGGGAAACTACGCCCCGTCGTGGCTACAGAGGGGCGAATATAACACTACGACGTGATGAAAAAGGTGGATCTCAGCTCGTTTCTGCGAACTGGTCGCCTGCAAGCTACAGCCTTGCCTATGCAGTTAGAGTTACGAAGGGAAATAATATAACTGGCTTGAGGCGTGACTGAAGGCGGGGGAAATGGTAAGCGGTCTGCCAGTCAGTGATTAGGCCAGCAGAATATCCGATACGCCGATGGGAAAGGGGCTCCAGAGCACTGAGACAAAGTTTAACTCAGAGGAGTACACCGGACTAACAAATTAAAATTACATTATAGTAGAGCAAATAAAATTTCCACACAATATTAAAAATAATAATTAAAATTTAAAATATCTCGTGTCGAATTTACTTATTAACGGCACATACTTCCCCCCTGAAAGACGGAGTCAGGGTGGCCCACTTGAGCCACCAAAAACCTGGGTTCCAGAAACTTACCCTGTACCAGGATCTACTGTAGTAAACTACTTACATATAAAAAAAATATCTTGATCAAATCGAAGGTATATTATAATTAATTAATTAACACTTAACGATGAATGATGTAATGAGGAAAGTTGATCTCAGATGTTGGGAATGGTGTCACGTGACAGAACTCTAAAAATGGGCACTGTGAGGCGGGCCGAAAAGCACTGAGGCCGAAACAAGGGAAATGCGTCCTTGAGCACTCAGTGATATATGGGGATTGGAACCCCTGTATATGGGTATGGTAACCCGTAACTTACAAAATATATTTGGGAATAGAACCCCTGTACAATTGTCTTTCCATAAAATGCCGAAGGCATTGGGACTTTGCCCTGCACAATCAGGCCATGGAGAAGACGGTCAAATTTGCTGCTTCCCCGAAGGTAAAACAGATCCTCAGTCCCAGAGTGACACAGGGCCTAAGGGTAAGATTCCCTTGGCGAGTTTTTAAATTATTGGGGTTGGAACCCTAAAAGATCAACAATCCGTATGAATGAATGAATTAAAAAAAAAAAATTAAATATTCGACAAATTTAGAAATTTTAGCGCATACAAATCTGATGTTCAATATAACTAACTAATATTTATTATTTAAAGGTTTTCTGCAAACAAAACAATAAATTAACGACTCTTCGCACTCAAATTTAAATTATTTAAAGAAAGGTAAAGAGCAATAAACCAACAATTATAAATCAAAAAGGGATAAATTATCATGGAGCGGTTAGATCTTCCATGACTGCTGATAGGTTTCACACTGCCTGAGAGGGGGTTTGAACATAGGCCGTCCAAAGGTGAGTGCTGGGGATCTAACCCAGTAACACTCTATGGTCATAGGATTTTTCTCCTAGAGGACCGAGTCTCGGCTCGTTGGCTCGTAGGACCCTTCTTTTGCGCTGCTCGTTGGCTAGCTTGACCTAGCTCCTATTTTAGAAAAACACATAAAAGAAACCAGTTTGCCGTCTGGAAGTCACATAGCTCTTACTTAAATAAACCATATCATCGATAGCGATGTAAAAGAAATACAGTTTTGGGGGTAGAATGCAAAGGAAACAAAAAAAATGGCTAGATGTAACAGCTTCTGTGCTCAGAATATATGTACGTCGCTGTACATCACATTTACGTGCAAGGAAAATAAAGAAATAAACATGTAAAAGTATTAACGCAAAATCAGTACAAAAAACACTACAAACATTATTCTTGCTTAATTTACGAATTATGATTATTAAAAAAAATTGAACTTAATCAAAAATTAAATAGATAAAATCGTCGAACAAAATTCATGAAGATTAAAAAAAAAGAACTGTCAGAGAAGTATTACTAAGTTAAAAAAATAAAACAATTTACGTCAAGCAGCTTGTTCAAGACTGAACTTACATATGGAAAAATTAAAAATTTAAAGTATCTTAAATTACATAGAGTGTGCTAGCCTAGAGACGGGATGCTTAAACGTACCCAAATTAATTTAGTGGACCCCCTCGTTGGAGGTTGAAAGGATTTCACCACTCTCGGTGATTACTATAAACATTACAATGAGGCTAGTCACTTCGTAGGTACTTAATTTCGGGAAATACGTATTTTAATATGCTTCATTATATTATTATTATTTTATTACTATATTATGTTTTCAAGTATTATTACTTTAATAATGTAAGACGTGAAATTCTTATAAGGCAAATGTCTTTCAGTATAGTTTGAAATCATTATTATGATGGGGGGGAGCCCTTGATATGTAAATTAAAATCTATATTTAAATATTATGTGCGTGTTTATTAGTAATGGCGTTAGTAGCCTAAAAAAAGTACTCTTAACTTATAGTTATTTGTTCATATGTAAACTTAATAATTAAATTTAAACACATTTAGCTGACTACTGCGGGACAACAGTGGAAAACTATAAACTTATTTGACTCTCAGTCATAAAGTAACTACTGCGGGCGGAGATAAACAGAGCCCGGCGTCACGACAAAGATGTCAGCTGTGGTCACCCCTTGAAGATAAGCGGGCGGCAGAGGCCGCTCGAAGAAGGAAGAGGGGGGGGGGGGGGAAACAAACATGACAGCTCCCATGTGGCTGTCGGGAAAAGGATGTGAGCGGACCAGTTGCTCACGTAAAAATTTGCTATGGTCCAGGATTAATTGGACAAAAACCAAAAAAAATATACGTCGCGGACATTCGTCTCGCGCTACTGGGACAGTAAGGTTCCAGGTGAGATTACAGTTGGACACCCCTACGAAGGTCGTACAGGGCGGTGAACTGAACTCGACGCGACAACGCGCGCCGTGAGAGATAAGCAGCCTGTAGGGACGGGGGAGGGGTGTCTGTGTCTGCGCCGCGGCAGGGACAACAGCTGTGGCCTGCTGTAAGACGTCTCGCGCGCTACGCGCTAGCCTAAGTCCACACGGGAATTTAAAACTCAATATAAATTTTAAAAATTTAACTCATTATAACTAGGGGGTGTACCAGCGATCAGTTTACAATATCATTACAAAATTGCTATCAAAAATTAATTAAAAAAAATTTTTTGTACTTTTAATTTTAGTTTAGGTATGCTTATATTTTTCAGGTATGCCTATAGACCAAGGTAACCACGCTCTGCTACCAAGTTGTAACACCCCTCGTGCCTCAAAATAGAATTATTTGGAATTAATTAAAAGAGCCTTGGAAACAAGCTGGAAAAAAAAATACGTTAAATGAAATGATTTACCAGAGGCGACACGAGGTGGGAACAAACACAATTTAGGAACTTCCTGTAACAAGCAAAGGGGAAGTTGGGGGATCGTTATAATCAATAAAATAAAAACTACACGATTAACTTGATCTATAGTTTCCCTGTTTTATTTGCCCTGATGAATATCATGTTTCAATTATTTTAACATACCTACAAAAGATTTAACAATTTTCCAAGATTAACAAAAGGAACACGAAATTGGGGCTGGCCAGCGCTTACTTAAACTAATTGACATTCTTAGTTTGAAATATAAACATTTGCATTATGAGTGGATGGATCCGATGATTATATTCTTAATTAGTTCTATTCGTTTTACATTTTCTTGAGAAAAACACTGGTCGCTGGTGGGTTGGTCATCCGTTTGAGATAGTTCGTCGCTAGGTAAAGAGGAAATGTTGAAATTACATTACCACCCGGGGTCTTCAAACAATCACGTCGGGTGGTAGAAAGTTTCTTCTAATGTTTCTTCCCACGGAACAGGGAAGGGGGGGGGGGAGGCCACGAGATGAGAGTTTCAATCTCTCCCGGTCATCGAACCCTGTCTGCAACAGTCCAAATCAAAACTGATTAGAACTGGTATACAGGCAGTTTATGGGGCAGAAAATGCCCGGAAAAAAAAAAATTTAAAGGGAAAAAGGAGGGTTCGCGAATTATCACTCACCAAAACAGGGGAGTTGCCCAGCACGCTGCAGTCGTGGAGACAGCCAGGCTCGGGAGCTCGCGAATTGCGCGGCAGGACGCGGATGATTTCTTCATAATAATAAATTTCAAAGAGAAAAATTTCTAAGGCAAATAACTAAACTATGCAGACAGACTAATCTACTAAAATGGACTTGAGGGATAGCATCCCTTATACAACGCGACTACATAGTCGTTAGCGGTCGGATGAAGTCTCGCCGATTCGCCGATACTCGATGGAGGCCTGTCTGCAGACGCGACGCGAGTTGGTCTGTGTCGCTGGAAGTTGCGTCCCGTAATTAAAAATGCCCACCGGCTCTAACAGGTGGAAGAGGGGGGTGTCTGGGCCGCCGAAAAATACCGAAGTTGCCCGAATGCGGGCGGAAAAAAAACTCTAGCAGGAGTCTTGAAGTTGGCCACACTGGGCGACCGTAGCGATCTCTGTCGGAGGTGGTCTGAGTTGAAAAAAAACGACTCGACCACGGTGTCCATATAACACAAGGCAAAGCAGGTGCTGCTCTCTGGCGCCCTAGCGGGCAGGCAAGCGGAGAAGTTCGCGACTTGGCCGCTAGGAAGCGCTAGTGATCAGTTTTGGCGCCTTCGTTTTTGCGTGGCAGACCTAGAGAACGGTCACCGGTCCCCAGGGGGTTACGACCGGTCATTGGTCTTACTTGGAACTGAGAAGGGGGGGAGGTGGGGGTAAAATGCAACGTTGGTGGGAAACTACGCCCCGTCGTGGCTACAGAGGGGCGAATATAACACTACGACGTGATGAAAAAGGTGGATCTCAGCTCGTCTATGCGAACTGGTCGCCTGCAAGCTACAGCCTTGCCTATGCAGTTAGAGTCACGAAGGGAAATAATATAACTGGCTTGAGGCGTGACTGAAGGCGGGGGAAATGGTAAGCGGTCTGCCAGTCAGTGATTAGGCCAGCAGAATATCCGATACGCCGATGGGAAAGGGGCTCCAGAGCACTGAGACAAAGTTTAACTCAGAGGAGTACACCGGACTAACAAATTAAAATTACATTATAGTAGAGCAAATAAAATTTCCACACAAAATTTAAAATCATAATAAAAATTTAAAATATCTCGTGTCGAATTTACTAATTAACGGCACAGAATGTAGTACATGGAAGTGCCATTGTCTTCGGAAAAACCCAGCATGACTCATGTGAATGTCGTAGCAGGTCTGTGAGGGGTGGGGTTAGAAATGTAACCTGACAGCTAAACATGGGAAACCACTCTCGCGTAAAACCACTAATGACCTAGGTGATTAGAGATTAGGGCGCGAGGCACTGCCTGCATCGTGACTCATCACTCAGGAATGTCATCTCGCAGTGCTGAGGGGGCCCGAACAATATACTTGACCGTGCATGTCATAGCAGGTACATTAGTCCGCGACTTTGTGGCGCCATGAGGTGCTCAGGAATGTCTGAGCCTGCCACAAACAGCTCGTCAAAGTGTCATCACGAAGCACTCGAGCTGCAGTCATGACGCGCATGCTACAACAGGCCCGCTAGTCACCGACTTCGTGGCGCCAAGCTGACGCTCGGGTAGACAGGTAGCTAAATGATAATACTAGTAATGCAAGGAAATAAATTATCGGGTATGTTTAATACATTTATTTAAAAGTAAGAACACATTACAAAACTAAAACATTAAAAATTTATTCTACATTTATTATGACCAACATACGTTTAAAAATTTTTAGCATTTCATTGCGAACAATCAGTTGAACATCCACAGTATGACACAATTTGCTGATGTTCCAGGAACAACCCTTTTCACAACCATTTAAGGAGACATTCCTTAAGCTCTCTTTTCATTGGTCAAATAAAACATCTCCCTCTCTTCCCCTTTTACAATGATGCTGCTTCACCATCATGCTAAAATTCTGTAAGACCAAAAAAAAAATTTCTTCCCTTAAACCTTACGGTAGAAATTTCATCCTAGGTTGCTGTTACTACATCCAGAAACTAAAAATTATTTTATCTCATACAGGTTTTATTTACATGTTAGACTTAACCATCCTACCACACACACACACACACACACACACACACACACACACACACACATGCACACACTTACACACACATGCATGCGCATGCGTGCACTGAGATGAAATACATACTTGCCCACATAATGTACTTTTATTTACAAAGGCAACATATTAAAACACATAATATTTAAATTTTGTGTAGATTGGATGTTACCAGACACCATACGGCAAAACGAGCAGACAACACTCGAGTCTTTACTAGGAATGGGCTGACGGATTGCCTCTGGAACGCCCCTGTTACCTTCAACGACTCAGAATTAATACTTTTATCAAGGAAGCCCAACGTATGGAGAACTATAACAGAAGTCTTAAGAAAACAATGTAGCTAGCCATTACATGAAAATGTTTGCATACATAACTTCAAACCTACAAACTACAGTTTCAACAAACCAATCCTTAAGTCAGCACTACCTTGCCCGAAAATAATCTAAAAAATCACTAAAATGTTAAAGTACTGAAACTGACAAGTTACACAGAAGTAGTCAAAAAATATTCAAAGTCCTGCTAGGTAACTGGTAACTTTTACAAAATGTTAAGTACAGAGAAACATTTAGCTGAAAAAAATTCAAAGTCCACACAACCCCCTCTCCAAATAAATGTTTAAGTACAGAGAAGCGTTAAACTGAAAAATATTCAAAAGCCCTCACAGCTACATTTTCACACAAAAGTTTAAGTACACAGAAGAAGCTAGCAGAAAAAAAATGTTCAAAGTACTGATAGCTAAGAAAATTATTTAAAAGATCATATAGATAGCTATTTACAAAAGGAAAAAAAAAATGAATACACAGCCTCAAATCCACTCATTTACACGAAATCCAAAAATTTCACCCACAAACTACAACTAATCATACTACCCCTCAATATAACAAAGAAGCCACTTGCTTGAAACCAACCAAACCTAAAAATTGTTACAATTTTAGCCCAATACTTAGCTCATGTGCAGGTTTTCATAACAACTCCTGAGTTTCGGTAGGTCTGTGATGTGTGAAGTGGCATGGGGTAAAAAACATGTAGCAACCATGCAACAAGTATGATTAACCTCTATAGCTTGGACCAAGTACAACCACTATTGGCTTTGACAATTAGAGATGGGGTCGCAAGGTACTTTCACAATCATGATTCAATAATGTCTGAGAGCCTGAGCTATCCACAACAGTCTCAAGCAATTCACGACATCGTGGACCCAAGAGTCCCTCAGCACACAGACATTATCTACACACACAGTTAAACTTCTACATGACAATACTTGACATGGTAAATGTTATAGTTATGAAAGGAAATAGTTAGAAAAATTGAAATCTAATACTTTTTGGATTCAGTACATACACATACATGTGTGAAACTAAGCATGAGACTTGAGCGAAAACATTAGTTGCTCACGAGACATCTTGTGTAAATAACTTCATACCTACAAACCCTCATTAAATCCATAATTCATAGTGATAAATTAACAAACCAACCCACAACACCATCAAATTAATCCGCACAATAGCATATTGCAGCTATCCCCACCACCCTTTGAATTAAATATAACATAAAAATCACTCAAATACCACCAATGTAAAAATTACAAGTCGAAAAATTATGCATGAGTTCAAGTATGGATGTGAGCTCACTTGTGCCAGAACTCTCGTGTTGCTTAAGCAAAGAGTTCACAAGCTGACTTGTGCTAGAACTCTCATGTTTCTTAAAGAGTTCACAAGTCAGCTTGTGAACTCTTTGCTTAAGCAGGATTAAATTTGAACTTTTTAAAAAAAATTGATAATATATGATGTTTATAAACGACATCTTTCCCTGATGGTTTTCTCTGAGTCCTCCTATTTTTTCACGTGAAATTTCGATGAATTTCTACTTTCGCTTCAACTTTACTGTGTCAGAATTTATTTTTGTGTATTCTGCTTTTTTACCTGACAATAATTTGATGTTTTTCTCTTGAGACCTATCGAATCCTTACTTATCTTGCGAACACTAAGTATACATCCTCCATAATGTTCACTCTTAGAACTGACGAATGTGACCTTATTTAGATAAAATTGATTCTCACATAGCATTTTTCAGTGAATTCTGGGTTAATAATCCACCATAGTCAGATTATTTCTATCTATACTGACTTGGATGAGTTCACCTCCATACTTGAACTCATGCATAATTTTTCGACTTGTAATTTTTACATTGGTGGTATTTGAGTGATTTTTATGTTATATTGAATTCAAAGGGTGGTGGGGATAGCTGCAATATGCTATTGTGCGGATTAATTTGATGTTGTTGTGGGTTGGTTTGTTAATTTATCACTATGAATTATGGATTTAATGTGGGTTTGTAGGTATGAAGTTATTTACACAAGATGTCTCGTGAGCAACTAATGTTTTCGCTCAAGTCTCATGCTTAGTTTCACACATGTATGTGTATGTTCTGAATCCAAAAAGTATTAGATTTCAATTTTTCTAACTATTTCCTTTCATAACTATAACATTTACCATGTCAAGTATTGTCATGTAGAAGTTTAACTGTGTGTGTAGATAATGTCTGTGTGCTGAGGGACTCTTGGGTCCACGATGTCGTGAATTGCTTGAGACTGTTGTGGATAGCTCAGGCTCTCAGACATTATTGAATCATGATTGTGAAAGTACCTTGCGACCCCATCTCTAATTGTCAAAGCCAATAATGGTTGTACTTGGTCCAAGCTATAGAGGTTAATCATACTTGTTGCATGGTTGCTACATGTTTTTTACCCCATGCCACTTCACACATCACAGACCTACCGAAACTCAGGAGTTGTTATGAAAACCTGCACATGAGCTAAGTATTGGGCTAAAATTGTAACAAATTTTTAGGTTTGGTTGGTTTCAAGCAAGTGGCTTCTTTGTTATATTGAGGGGTAGTATGATTAGTTGTAGTTTGTGGGTGAAATTTTTGGATTTCGTGTAAATGAGTGGATTTGAGGCTGTGTAATCATTTTTTTTTTCCTTGTGTAAATAGCTATCTATATGATCTTTTAAATAATTTTCTTAGCTATCAGTACTTTGAACATTTTTTTTCTGCTAGCTTCTTCTGTGTACTTAAACTTTTGTGTGAAAATGTAGCTGTGAGGGCTTTTGAATATTTTTCAGTTTAACGCTTCTCTGTACTTAAACATTTATTTGGAGAGGGGGTTGTGTGGACTTTGAATTTTTTTCAGCTAAATGCTTCTCTGTACTTAACATTTTGTAAAAGTTACCAGTTACCTAGCAGGACTTTGAATATTTTTTGACTACTTCTGTGTAACTTGTCAGTTTCAGTACTTTAACATTTTAGTGATTTTTTAGATTATTTTCGGGCAAGGTAGTGCTGACTTAAGGATTGGTTTGTTGAAACTGTAGTTTGTAGGTTTGAAGTTATGTATGCAAACATTTTCATGTAATGGCTAGCTACATTGTTTTCTTAAGACTTCTGTTATAGTTCTCCATACGTTGGGCTTCCTTGATAAAAGTATTAATTCTGAGTCGTTGAAGGTAACAGGGGCGTTCCAGAGGCAATCCGTCAGCCCATTCCTAGTAAAGACTCGAGTGTTGTCCGCTCGTTTTGCCGTATGGTGTCTGGTAACATCCAATCTACACAAAATTTAAATATTATGTGTTTTAATATGTTGCCTTTGTAAATAAAAGTACATTATGTGGGCAAGTATGTATTTCATCTCAGTGCACGCATGCGCATGCATGTGTGTGTAAGTGTGTGCATGTGTGTGTGTGTGTGTGTGAGGATGGTTAAGTCTAACATGTAAATAAAACCTGTATGAGATAAAATAATTTTTAATTTTCTGGATGTAGTAACAGCAACCTAGGATGAAATTTCTACCGTAAGGTTTAAGGGAAGAAATTTTTTTTTTGGTCTTACAGAATTTTAGCATGATGGTGAAGCAGCATCATTGTAAAAGGGGAAGAGAGTGAGATGTTTTATTTGACCAATGAAAAGAGACCTTAAGGAATGTCTCCTTAAATGGTTGTGAAAAGGGTTGTTCCTGGAACATCAGCAAATTGTGTCATACTGTGGATGTTCAACTGATTGTTCGCAATGAAATGCTAAAATTTTTTAAACGTATGTTGGTCATAATAAATGTAGAATAAATTTTTAATGTTTTAGTTTTGTAATGTGTTCTTACTTTTAAATAAATGTATTAAACATACCCGATAATTTATTTCCTTGCATTACTAGTATTATCATTTAGCTACCTGTCTACCCGAGCGTCAGCTTGGCGCCACGAAGTCGGTGACTAGCGGGCCTGTTGTAGCATGCGCGTCATGACCGCAGCTCGAGTGCTTCGTGATGACACTTTGACGAGCTGTTTGTGGCAGGCTCAGACATTCCTGAGCACCTCATGGCGCCACAAAGTCGCGGACTAATGTACCTGCTATGACATGCACGGTCAAGTATATTGTTCGGGCCCCCTCAGCACTGCGAGATGACATTCCTGAGTGATGAGTCACGATGCAGGCAGTGCCTCGCGCCCTAATCTCTAATCACCTAGGTCATTAGTGGTTTTACGCGAGAGTGGTTTCCCATGTTTGGCTGTCAGGTTACATTTCTAACCCCACCCCTCACAGACCTGCTACGACATTCACATGAGTCATGCTGGGTTTTTCCGAAGACAATGGCACTTCCATGTACTACATTCCTATTGGCGGATACAACAAAAATGCTCTTTTCCTAATGGTTTTTCCAAGAACAGGCAGGTCCGAGGCTATAAAAGGCCGGGATTAGCTGTCTGAGCTTCAGTGTGTTCTTAGAGTTTGAGTGAGCTAGTTCGTGTGTGAGTTTCGCTGCTACCACGATTTCTACCGCCAACGCTACTTCGTGTTCAACAGCTCCACTTCATATTTTTCTGAGGTATGTTACATGTTTCGTTAACATTGAATGTTTCTCAGCTTTTTTGTAGGTTATCAGCTAGCTAGTTTTTTTTCTCTGTACACTTATATGTAGGTAGCCAGAAATTTTTTTCAGTTTAAACTTTTATTAGTATCTACTTTAAATATTCTAGCATTTTTGGGGTGTGAATTAGAGTAGTTTTGAGGTTATGTAATCAATCATTTTTAGTTAGCATTGAATATTTTTCAGCTTTAACTTTTATCAGTACTTTAAATATTCTACCATTTTTAGGATTGTACATGAAGGAGTAGCCTTGAGGTTATGTTTGCAACTTTTTTTATTTAGTAACAATGCTAGTAGTTTAGGTTAGTGAGCTTGAGGGCTAGAGTTTTAAGGTTATGTAGGCAACTTTTTTATTTAGTAACATTGCTAACAGTTTAGGTTAGTAAGCTTGAGGGCTAGAGTTTTGAGGTTATGTTTTGCAACTTTTTTATTTAGTTACATTGCTATCAGTTTAGGTTAGTAGACTTAAGGGCTAGAGTTTTGAGGTTATGTTTGCAACTTTTTCGTGTTGACATCTAGCTACATTGTATTCTTAATTCTTTTCTTATAGTTCTCCGTGCGTCGAGCTACCGTTGCGTGTTCCGTACGTTGAGACCAGTCTACCGATTGTCGTGATGATGGCGTCAACTGTTCAGAAATGCCGTTTCTGCTCTGCCTCCTTCACGGCATCTAAGAATTGCTACCGGCACGAGCGACAGTGTGCCGAGAACCAGCATCGTGACTACCAGCAGTGCCACCTATGTGGAAAGATGGTTTCACGCAGCGATAAGATGCAGCAGCACCTTGCATCATGTGCTGGAGCTGTTGCTACGACATCAGGCATGCGGTGTAGCTTCTGCTATAAGGCCTTCGCCCGTGCTGATTTTGCTAGACGACATGAGAAGTCAGCTTGCGGTCTCAACCCAAACCGCATAGCACATACCTGCGAAAACTGTGCTAAGGAGTTCGCCAGGGCTGACAAATTGAAAGCCCACATCAAGGTATGCAAGGGGCCTGCTCCACCTCCAACAAAGAAGCAGAGAATGTCAGCAGTTAAGCCAGCAGTACTGCCTAAACCATCGACCAGCCGAACAAAGGTGGTGACCGGCGCGGGTTTGGCCAATACCCACGGCTTCATCACCGCCGAAGTGGGATTCAAGGGTAACTTGAAGACATATGTCGCAGTAAATACGTCAAGTTCTTCCAAGGACATCTGTACGTACCTGGACTCCATCAAGAACAAAATAATAAACCAACTTGTGGAGGATATTGAAGAGAACGGACCACTGAAGTTTAATATCGTGCTCGAGTGCGACTATGAAAAACCAGTAGATGTCAGTGTAGACAAGAGGGCCTTCAAAACCATGAATGTCCCCCTCTACGCAGTTCATGAGGTGGAGGAGGCAGTTACCGAGTCCATCTCAAAGATCTGCAAGGAGGAGGAAGACTACATGGGGAAGGGGTCCGGATGGACTTTGTCGGCCGTTAAGCGACTTCAACTACGAATAAACAAGCTCGATCCACTCCGTGCCAGCTCCTACATCGAACTGCCTACTTCCATCAAAGACAAATATGCAGTGATAAATCCGCAAAACCTCGAAGACCACATGTGCTTCAAGTGGTCAATTCTGGTCAAGTACGTCGAAGGATGGAATCCTGAACGTGTCAATCAGCGCTACCATGACTTGGAGGGGAAGTTCAACTTCACGAACATCGAGTTTCCTACTCCAATCAAGCAAATACCACTGTTTGAAAAACAGAACCCCGGAGTCTCCATCAACATCTACAGCATCGACGAGAATTTGAATGTTGTTCCTGCACGAGTCGCTCCTGAAGAAAAAGATCATCATTTCGATCTGCTGCTCTTGGCCAATGACAATTCGTCCCATTTCACCTACATCTCTAATTTTTCTGCCCTGGTTCGGTCCCAAATCACAACACATCATGACGCTATCCACGTTTGCAAAAGATGCTTCAAGCATTATGATGATCAGGATAGGGTTAGCAGGCTCACTGGCCTTCAGTGTTTGGAAAAACACAGTGAGCTCTGCAAACAGCATGCTGCTGTTAGGATGGAAATGCCATCGCTTGATGAAAATGGCCAGCCTCCTGTTCTGAAGTTCAAAAACTTCCATCACAGTGATAAGATGCCCATCGTGGTATATTGCGACTTTGAAGCTATTCTGGAGAAAATCCATACGTGTCACCCGAATCCTGATGAAGCATACATGCTGCAGTACCAAAAGCATAAGGCATACAGCAACTGCATTTACGTGAAAGCAGATAACTCCATCATTCCTGCACACCTCACTTCTTCACTTCCTTCACAGCCTGAATTGTATCGCGGTTGTGACGCAGAAGATAAATTCATATCCCGCATTGTGGAGATTGGACATGATGTTCAGAAAATATTTTCTACGTCTGTTCCTATGACTCTGCTCACACATGCACAGAACATTGCTTTTCTGCAAGCAAGGTGTTGTTGCTACTGTGGAGGAAAGTTTGGAGGGGCTGTAAAGAAAGTTCGTGACCACAATCACTTCACCGGCGAATTTATTGGACCTGCATGTAATGACTGCAACCTTCTCAGGCGCAGACCGAAAAAGTTGATTGTGTTCTTCCACAACCTGGCATACGATCAGAACTTCATTATCAGGAAGTTGGGATATGATAGTAAAGTCATCTTCATCATTCCGAATTCGGAAGAGAAGCTGATAACTTTTTCCAAGAAGTTACATGATAAGTTCAGCATTCAATTTGTCGATACCTTCCGTTTTATGAGTCGGGGTCTTGCTTCGCTCGCTGAGTTCTTGCCTGCAGACAAGTTTGTCAGTACTACTGAGTTTTTCGCGCCTGATGAGTTGGAGTTGGTTACCCGCAAGGGTGTCTTCCCGTATGATTTTGTGGATTCTTTTGCTCGACTAGATGATACTAGTCTTCCATCCATCGATGATTTCTACAATAGTCTGACTGATTCCATGATTTCAGAGATGGAGTACGCACATGCGGTGAAAGTCTGGGACAAGTTTCAGTGTGCTACTTTGGGGGAGTACGCTGACTTGTACCTAAAGACGGATGTTCTGATTTTGGCGGATGTATTCGAGAATTTCCGTTCCATATGTTTGGAGACATACAGCCTAGATCCGTCTCACTATATTTCTTGTCCAGGGTTCGCTTTCGATGCGATGCTTCGAACCACAGGTGTACAGCTAGAGCTTCTTACCGATTATGATATGTACATGTTTGTGGAGGCCGGTATTAGGGGGGGAGTAGCGCAAAGCATTAAACGTCATTGCGTAGTCAATAACTCCTACGTACCAGAAACACATTATGCATCCAAGCCATCCATATTCCTAGAGTACATTGATGCAAATAATTTGTACGGGTGGGCGATGTCTCTGCCGCTCCCCATTCGGCATTTCCAATGGGCAGACACATCAATTGATGTCGTGTCTGTCCCAGATGATTCTCCTACAGGCTACATTATTGAGTGTGATGTGGAGTACCCTCCCGAGCTCCACGAAAGTCATAAAGACCTGCCATTTCTCCCCGTAAATCAGTGTCCGCCCGGCTCAAATCAATCAAATCTGATGACAACACTTGAAAATAAAGAGCACTACATTGTCCACTACAAAAACCTACAGCAAGCGGTATCTCATGGACTGAGAGTGACTAAGATACACCGAGTCCTGCAGTTTGAGCAGTCGGCATGGTTGGAGCCCTATATTCGGCTGAATACCAACAAGCGGAAAGCAGCAGCCAAAGAGTTCGAGAAGGAGTTCTTTAAGCTCGCTGTGAACTCGACATTTGGTAAACTGATGGAAAATAAAAGGCGGAGGCTCAAAATGGAGTTGGTGTGCTCTGAGAAGAGGTTCAAGAAGTTGGTGTGTCGTCCGTCCTTCAAGGACCGTACAATGTACGAACCGAATTTGTCTCTAGTCCACCTTAATCACGAGACCATCATTTTCGACAAGCCGATTTATGCCGGACTGGCCGTACTAGATCTTTCAAAGACTCTCATGTACGACTTCCACTACAATACCATGAAACCCCGTTACCATGACAATATTCACCTGATGTATATGGATACAGACAGTTTTGTGTATGAGATCCAGACAACAGACTTTTACTCAGACCTCAAAGCCGACCCTACACTGATGGCTAAATTCGACACCAGCTGCTACCCTTCCGACCACCCATGCTTCTCCCCCATCAACGAGAAAGTTGTCGGTAAATTCAAAGATGAATGTGGGGGAGAAGTGATGGAGGAGTTTGTAAGCCTACGGGCCAAACTGTACGCCTACAGGTGTGGTGGTAAGAGCGAGAAAAAGGCCAAGGGCATCCAGCGATGTGTGGTCAAAAACCACATAACATTCGATGATTACCTGGATGCCCTGCAAGACCACCGCACAATGAGGGCAGGCGTTAGAGCAATTCGCTCCCGTCAGCACATACTCTATACTGAGTACAGTAATAAGCTGGCCATAACGTGGGAGGACGACAAACGGCTGATCTGCGAAGATGGTATCCACACAGTCCCCCACGGATATGTTGGAGGCGACGAATAATTTTTTTTTTGTAAAATAGTTTTTGATTTAAATAGTTTGGCAGTTTGGTAGTTGTTTCCATTTGTTGTATAGTTTTCTGTTTTGTGTTTTATAGTTTTCATTTTGTTGTACAGTTTATGTTTTTGCTGTACAGTTTCCATTTTTGTTGTACAGTTTTCCATTTTTGTTGTACAGTTTATGTTTTTGATGTATAGTTTCCATTTTTGTTGTAAAGTTTCAGTTTTTTGATGTGTAGTTTCTGTTTTTGCTCCATTTTGGTTGTGTAAAATATGTTCTTAATTTAGTAAATACAATTTTACCTACATGTTGTTTATTATTTTTAATATAGAACCAATATCCCACGAGGTACTGATACTTATAAATGTCTTACAGAATGGTGAAATGTAATTATACACAAACATTAAAATATCTGCTTCCATGCAGCTTTTAAAACACGAGTACGCAAACATGAGAAGAGAATATTACTTGTGAGTTAGGACTCTGAAAAATTTCTGGTCCGCTAAGATGGAGTGATAAATGTTTTTAAAATTATCATTACTTTAACTATCGCATCCACAACGATAGTATTAATAACATATATTTTAGTTAAAACCTATAAATGATAAGACTTTATGAACAAATGATGGTTACAACAAAATGACTGGATTTTTGTGGATTTTGGCTTATAAGGTTCATAAAAATGTTGGTAGAGAGTTGAAACTCGGCCTTATATACACTAACGTACTTTATAAACCTACACCTGATGACGACATCCATCAGATGAAATCAATATGGCGGTCTCCACTAAATAAGATGGCTGCCTCCGCAGACAACGATGGTATATATTTTTTATTTTGATAATAAATTTATTTTAAAGAATGTGGTGTAACGAAAAATTGTAACAGGAATGAGTGGGGTGTTCGATGATGATGTCATTGTAACAGAGGAGCGGGGTGCTAGATGGTGTATTCGTAATGTAGAGGAGTGGGGTGTTCGATGCATAGGTTTTTAAATTAAAATTTTATTAAATAATATATTTTTTTTAATTTTATTTTAAAATTTTGATTATTTAATTTTTTATAAATTTTAAATTTTTTTCATTAAAATCGGATAATAAATAAAGATTTTCAAGATGGCGGACGAAACTCGAAATGTTGGAATGTTCTAGAAAACAAAATGGCGATAAAACAAAATGGCCACCGTAAGTGACGTAATCCAACATGGCCGCCGGAAGTGACGTAATACAAGATGGCCGCCGGAAGTGACGTAATCCAAGATGGCCGCCGGAACTGACGTAATCCGAGATGGCCGCCGTGGCTCCCCGGCTCCCCCTCCCCCCTCCACTGCCCCCATATGAACTATATTTACCTACTACTACTGGCACATCGTACGTATCTGCGAACGTAAAGTCTGCAGGGCTGTTGCTATTTGTTAAATCTGTAGTTGCAGCGCCGCACTCGCTAACAGTCAACGCTGCGCTGATCGCCCAGAGCCCAGCGTGTTGGAAGTACCACAACCTACCATCCACTCCGCCGTACAACAGACTGCTGTCTGCTGGTGTGTGTGGCTTAAATTTGCACGTCTGAGTCCGATTAGTCGCTTACTTTCCCGCGGGGCGTCTGAACGCCACTGAGCTGCGATAGCTCGTCCTCTCAGCCAGTGGAGTATCCCCTGAAGCCCGCCAAATTCAAATATATGCGCCACTGTTCACACCTGTAGCTTTACAGTGTTTAGTTAACGGACATATGTTCCATAACCAAAAATTACTTTTTTTTTTTTTTGCGTTCCGTGGCAACCATTAAATTTATGCCCAGAAATTTGCGAACATAGTGTATTATTAATACATGAATATTAATCTTAAAATAACAATAAAAAAACCGTTTTAAATAACATTTCTGGATGTAAATAAAATAACCTATCATCTACAATACATGTTACAATAAACAACATTCAATTTTTTTATAACAAAAAGCGTTGTTTTGTTTACAAGTTTACGTCATTTAGAATTTGCTTAATATTCTTCACAGTGAATTAAAAATGACCGAGGGTAGTATATAAAAGGGGCTCCGAGCGCAGGCTTCAGGCTGTGGATTGAAGATTGTTTACATTGTGACGTCACGGCGGCCATCTTTGATGGTTGTGACCTTGACCTTTGACCTTGACCTTTAATCCTCAAAAATGGCCAAAAATTGCCAAAGTTAGCCCAAAATTCCTCAAAATTCGCCAAAATTTTCATTTTTGTGGAAAAAAATTCCGTCAAAAATTCTCAAAAAATTCCACAATTCAAAAATTAGAATTTCTAAAATCCTCAAAAGTCGTTTAGCCCTAGAAAGAACCCAAACTCCTAAAAGAGGCTTAAGCATCCTTGTCTACAGCCTCAGATAAGCCTCTGACGTCATCTAGGATTATGACCGCCATATTGGATTATGTCGTCACCATTGCAATTTCCGTTACGGCCGCCATCTTGAAAATCTTTAATTATTATCCGATTTTAATAAAAAAAAATTTAAAATTTATAAAAAAATTCATTTAATAAAATTTTAATAGAAATGTGAACTTCTCATTGTTGTGCAAAGTTAGAGTTCTAGTACAGGCCAGAATTCTTTGTATATATATATATATATATATATATATATATATATATATATATGCTATGAAAACAAATGGTTGAGGGGTAGTCTTCCAGAAGCCTCTGTGGGGGAAGGATCGGTCGTTATTTTTTATTTTTTTGCCCTCACCGGTTTTGAACCGAGGACTCCGAGCTCCGTGTCGTAAATGTATGTTTTTAAACATTGGTATGGTATGTTTTTGTATGTGTTTGTATGTTTTTAAACATTGGTATGGTAACGTTGTTTGGTGTTTACTTTTGATATAAAATTCCCCATTTAAAAAATTCAATATTGCATTTAGCAAATATTGAAGTGTTTTACAGCTCGTAAGGGAATACATGAGCGCTTCGAATAAAAATTAATTTTGTTATCGAAATATTTCACGGCACAAAAATGAAATGTACTTAAGTGATGATTAATCATCGCAAATTTGATTAATATTAGACATTCTTTTTACCTCTTCTTCGTTATTTAGCGTCGAATAAATACGTCAAAAGTATCACAGCTATGTGAACCAGATTGGGAAAATTTGTAGCATTTAATAAGAAAAAACGTTTTTAAAAAGGCTCGAGAAAATTTATTAAAAATTTTAACGATACGTATTTCTATGAGTAAGGAACCATTAGATTCAAGTTGATTGGTTACAATATGCATTAAAATTCCAATTCATGATTGTATTTAGAAAATCTAGGGTGGTTCTTTTACCATTTTTGCACTCTTTAAAAACATGTTAAGTTGGCAACTATGGGACATGTAAGAATGAGAACATTACATACTAGGTTTCTGTTACAAAATTTTAACTCGTCACTAGCATTTAAAAATTAAATTAAAATAAATTACCTTTACAAAATTTTAAATCATCGCTTATATTCACTTTCCTTCAAGATATCCGTTTTAATGAATGGAAATTTTACCAGCGGCATTTGGAAGTTTTAATCATTGCATTAGGAATAATTTTCCTAGCATCTGTACAGTCATATACAAGATTTAAATTCTTACCATTTTAGTTTCCCGTAACTTTGAATCATCCTTCCTCTTTAACCCTTCCGTTATTATCGCAACTTATAATGAGTACAAAGTAACATAACCTGAGCTGATATTTGAATTTTCATAAAAAAACTCACGGATAAATAACTGAGGACTTGCCAATCACATTGTGGGGTCCATTAAACTGTGACGTATGCTTGTACTCTTAGATCCAGCTCATGATTTACATAATTTATTTGTGCACTATACACAGATAGTTTCACAGCTAAAATTTCTACCATCATGTATAAACAATCATGAGTAAATTTTTAACTTTTACAATACTTCAAAAACGAACAAAGCTTTTTTTTAGATTAATATACTCGTACTGTGGGAATAACACCTAGTGAATATCCTGTTTTGCGGGTAATTCGATATCGCTTAGCCCACAGAACGAACACCACACAAAGCTAACATAATGTTATTTTCCCCCTGCGTTTTACTCGTATCCAAAAATATCAAGCGGTATTGATCAAACCCTATTGTTTTGTGCTCTCTGGAAAACACAATTTCCAACGAAAATAGCTCGTAATTTAAAACAATTTAACGGGCATAAATAATGCACACAAGGGCTGATCAAGTGACTATAAAATAAAATGGAATAATATGTTTTTGGTACACGTTTTACGTTAAATAAATAGAAGTGACTTGAGACTTCACTCGTTGTACTGTAGAAATTCCCTTTTTTATATACAAATTAAAAAAAACTGCTAGAAAATTTTTACCGACCATTGGAGGTAGACTGAGCAACAGTGTTTTAACGAATACCTTAACAAGACACATTTTCACGAGATAAAACTCTCTGCGAAATGTTATAATTTATAATAAATGTACGGACCTTTCATCTAAAATGCTTCTTAAATAAATTATGATATAACAAGATCTTCGCAAAGTTCACTTCGGACACTGCCTTTCGAATTATTAGTTCCATTATAAATAGGGTAAAATGGTACGTGGAAAACTGAAAATTATTCTTGTGAGTAAGAGACCAAAGCAAGTAATATCTTAACCCATAAACTAAGAAGATACCATTAAATTCAATAAGTAGAAGCCTAAAAAATTCCTATTATCTTCTGGTTACAAAATTTTGCACAATCAAGTCGGAGATATCTGTTCAATGCCGCCACATTTTGTGGCATCTTAGACTATTCATGTAAGTTTTGTAATTTTTTAATAGGTTTCTTGATTCCCAGGTCTGATCAAATAACTCATTGCGTATTTTAAAGCTATTTAAAATACATTCTTTACATTCTAGTCTGTGTTGAAATTTTTTAAAAGACTAACTTTTAATAAAATGTTTGGGTTATTTGACTTTTTAGTTCCGCTTTTGCAGTGTGTACTAGTCGAACTGATATCTTAACAAGGCGTGATAAGAATGTAACCTCACCACCGAAATAAGAGTAGACACAATAGGTTTAATATACTAGCACGAGTGAATACGAATGTGCTAGGGCACGCAAGTTTATTAACATGAATAAGAGGCAATATTTTCATCAATTACAAGAAACTTAATCAAACACTTAATGGACGGCTTCACTATAAGGCCTTTACTTCTCTGAGGTCAATTCTGTAAACACACTATTAGTCAGAGCCTTAACACGATTTATATAATACCCTTATTCAAGTTGCGGGGGAGTGACTCTACAATTACTGGCTTGCTGGCTGCCAAATTATTACATGCACTCAAGGCAAGAAACCACACCGTAAAAAAAATATTTACAACTTAACAAAGGCGTGATGTTGTCTTTCAGAGAAATATTTTAGAAAAAACGTAAACTCTAAACATCCAATTATTCAGCCAATGCTCACAGAAATTACAAATGGGCAGTATGTAGTCTTAATTCAAAATATCTCACTAGGCAAATCATAAACAAGATACTTGTTACGTTAAGTTCGGTACAAAATTAAAATATTATATTTTAAAACAAAATGCAGAGTAATCGATGCACTTACTTTAGAGTGCGTATGTAAGTAACAACAATTCCATCTGCAATTTATAACAATCCAGCCTCCATGGTAAATGTAGTTATCTATCAGTGAGGCTAAAAAAAACAAATGTATGATATTTAAAAGATTAAAATTATTATTCACAGATGTTACCGGAAGCACCGCGAATGTGCGGGACGATAAATTGTACTACACAAATGGCTTTATTTTTACAATCACGCCTTCGCGTCTCGGAAAGTTTCGTGCGTTCTCGAAGCGAAGCCGTGATTCCGGAACATGCCAGGGGTGTAGTTGTGGAACTGCGCGGCCGGTGTAGCGGCACTGCTCGTGGGAGCGCGAGGCCTGTGTTCGCCCCGCGGCGCCCCAAGGCAAGCGGGCAGAGCGCGACGGCGGGAACCACACATAACTTAGAAACACACAACTTATAAACACGTAACTCAGAAACATGCAACGCAGAACCACACATTTCGAAACGTCGTAACGTAGAAAGTTATAACTTAGAACATGCCGTGGGATTCGAGTGATGATTCCGACGATGATAACATTATGCTGTCTTTCACAGTATGAAAACGAGAAATAGAAATGGGTTGATTAATTTAACATAAAAAAACAAATAATTGTAAAAATTTCATAATTTGTTGAAGCAGTTGGTCGTGAGAACGAAACAAAATTTATGGAATATTTCAGAATAAGTTCAACTCAGTATGATAGCATATTCCCTTGGAATAAAATCCCAGGCATTGTCCTGCATATCCTGCCTTCTCTGTTATTCCATCGGTTCATTCCATAAAAATGAATATATTTTCGTAATATTTAAACTAACTTTCCCGTCGACCTGACAGTTTAAAGCACAACACTGAGATAAATTAAACTTCACAAAAAACAAACGCAGAAGTACAGCACGATTCCGCGCGAAAACAGAAGTTTCTGTTTATCTGCGCATGCGCGAATTCAGCGACGTTTTAGGAAAAAAAAAAAAAAGCCGAGAGCCAAACAACTGGCGACGTCGCCAACATAGCGAACATAGCGAACACAGCGGGCGTAGCTCCATGTGTGGCTGTAGCTTTACGGCTGACTGGCCCAGATTTCCGTACCCGCAGAGTGCCTGGCGGTATCGGCGGGGAGGCTAAAGGGTTTCCCTCCCCGCACCTACTTTCCGGGCGAATAACGGGAACGCTGGCGCCGTCGGACGACGATCGCTTGCTAAGTAGTTCCCCCTACCCCTTTTTATTTCACACCCACCCACAGACCGAGAGCCTCATCGACAGCGATAATCGTCCTCCGTTCACATCGACCAGAATCGCGCCCAGAAGCTTCGGCCGAGACTCGCTGTTCCCATCTAGCCAACACGATGTTAAAGATCTTGGTTTTTCTTTGTTAAGGTTAAGGTGTTATGGGACACCACATCTTGGTTTTTAATATTTACGTTAAAGATAATTCTAGTTGTATAGTTAATGAAAACAATGGTATATTTAAAAGTTCTCTGACAATTCATTATTCATTATTCCACTTCCCCCCCCCTCTCTTTCTCACTACCATCGAGTGTCCCACTCTGATAGTTGTACTTTCGAATTTTACCTTTTTTCTAAGATGTCGCGTTACTTTACCAGCTGTGAAAAATCTGTCGCAATGTCTTAGTATTAAAATTTTAGGAACCTGCCTCTAAGAATAACTTAACGAATTACAGAACTGATAACAATCACAAGTTATAACTCAACGCCACTGGCTGACTCATGATACTAAAATATAAACTATAAGAGATTTAGGTAAGTTATTTTTATGTCGAAATTCTCGCAATTCTCTATTTTTATACCAATATAAACCAAAATACATTAATAAGGACTAAAAGTGATGCATTTGAGGTTATTAACCAAATTTAAACGGGATAATTTTAATTATATATTTGTCCCTCATGTTCGTGACCAAAAATTATAAAAAAAATGTTTCAATGCTTAAAACGTATATAACAAATAAATTTTCAGCCATAAAAAATACGTCACTAAATGAGTTAAAAAGTTAAGCAATGAACCATCTAGCAATAATTTAATTATGAGGAACAAAGTTTGAAGCGATCGCACGTGTTAGCGGAAACCAGCACCGAATATTTTTATTTGATGCTCGTTTCAGACGCGTCTCTCTCAAGCGGCGCATCGACCTGGCACGGAAGCCTCGAGATCTGCACAGTGATTTGTTTTTGTAAATGGAACAGAGATATTCATGTAAAATTACAGATATTTACGTTTACACCTGAACAACTCTATCACTACAAAATAGTGTTCGCAGTAATGCTGGGTTCGGATTCTTGCCCGGGCATTTATGCTTTGTGTTGCCCCAGTACCTCCAACAGTTAAGTTATTTGTAGACCCTTCCCAGTATTAACTGCGCACATTAATAAACATAATAAAACAAAATAAAATCCCATTGTTTTAAAAAATTATGCTTGAATTAAACATCAATTAAAATACAAAATTATGTGCCAAGTTCGTAAGAAATACTCAGTACTATCTCGAAAAAAAATTTTTTTTTGAATGTGTGAAAATAACAGTAGCCATGTGTTGTACAAAGTTACAGTATATTTCTTGCGGTATTCCAAACTATTTCTCGAAAAACGGTTTTTCAAAGGAATCACTTGTAGAAGTACAGAAAACTGTTTTCTGTGTACGCGCCGCATTACACAGGCCCGAATGGAGAGGGGGTGGTATCTTAAAGGGGCCTCTCCAGATAAACTAGTTGAACGTAAAAATACCATACAATACAATCAGAAGAGACTGCTCAAAAATATTTTATTTTTTATTTCGTGATAAGCTTAGATTAAAAAAAGTTCGCATTTAGCCTCATACTGCAATCACCCTGCAGCCCTTGAATAAATTACACTTAGAGCGAGAAAGAAAAGAATGTAAAATGATTTTTTTTTTGGAACGATGGACGTTCATCAAACAAACGCGAAACTGATATGCGCTTAATTTTCCGAACAAGTTGAAGCAAGCATTTCAGAGAGACTGCAAACGTCTTCGAAATAAATATGCATACGTGTGTTTAGGGTAGAATATCTCATACTATAAATGGCTTCCCTCAGCCATACTCGCCCCTGGAGAAGCTAAAAAAAAGTAAGCCGTCTATTTGTCATCGATTCGTTTGACTAGCTACTTCAAAAAAATTAGCTACCTACAATCTGTAATAAATGTCTGGTTCATTGACATTTACAAAAAGTTCATGAACACATTCTGCACGTTGTTAAAATAATTTCGAACTACGTTGGAGCAGATGACTTGCGGAAAGTAACCCAAATACAAAATCTGGATTCAAACAGTTTCTAGGCCAAAAAACCCCATTAAAACATGTTTTTTGACTTAAAAAAATTAGGCTTTTTTTACGCATAGTACATAATTTTATAAAAATACATAAAATTAAAGTAGACTGGCTGCAAAATAATAGTTTACCCAGGAAAGTTATTTGCGTTTAGAATCTAATCATTTTTGGAAATGACTATAGTAGTAGTAATACTGATATACTATTTTATGTTCTCCGTAAATCTCTTTATGTGTGATATATTATTTAACGAGGGGAAATTAACAATTAAAAATAAATTGGTTGCCTGTAAAGTCGGTTTACGGACGATAGTTTAACGTGACGTCATAAAAAACATTAATTAAATGATTGCATACTTTTATGAATAAAATTGAATCATTTTAATTGAATTACCACTATTTTGTATTGATACAAAGGAGTAAAATGAAATCTACAATTTAATTGATAAATTTACTTTTATTTGCACTCATTAATTCAAATATGTTTATTACTTTAACGAACAGATTATTTTAGTTATAACTTTTATACATGTTTGCTATTTAACTTCTTCCAATCTGTGTTATTATGTCAAGGATGGGAAGATGATAGGAAAAGAAGGAAACGAGTGGGAGTGTTTCAAGTTTAATGTGCCTCGAAAAAGTCAAATCGATGTTTTTTCCAATCGAGTGGAAGAGAGATAGATGCGGCGCAAGCGAACAATGAGCGTAACGGGACAAAGAGTAACGGGACAATGAGTCATCCTTTATCGTGCGTGCAGCTGGCGTTCATAGATTTATTAGACGTTGTCACGCAAAAAAAAAATAATGATTGGCATAAAAGTGGTGAAAACCAAAACGTCGTCGTTCGTTTCCTAAACCTCCCCATTAAACAGAGCAACGCCGCATCGTTGTCATAGCCGCACGCTCGCGGTCACTTCGAACGCAACGCCGTGTCCGCGCCACGGCACGGAATCCAATCAGAACAGAGCGCGTTCACACACAATCGCCGCGCGAGGGCGCAGTTTCGTGTGCGCCTGGCCGTCTCGCCCGCGCAACGCAAACAGCGTTCGGTCACGCACTGTTTGTGCGCTCCTGTCCCTGAACACTCACCCTGTCACGCACTTTGCGGGAGGGATGACACACACAACCACAATGCAGTGTAGGGGAAGTACGTACGCTGTGAAACATTATTCCGTAACGTTCTTGAACATCAAGTGGATTGAATTCACCTACACATTGGTAAATATATCTTCCTTGAATCAAAGATATCCCTCGCACACTTTCTTTATGGAAAAGTCGACAGTGAAGTAAATCGACTACATTCATATGGCAAACGTTCAACTGATTACATACTACATGTTTAGGATCTTCAAAACTATTTTTCCACACATCAACATTTTTCTTCACTCCCATACAAGTTGAGTCTTAATTAAACCGACAAAATTTAGTTGCAGCTTTGTTACGAAAGTATAACAGTTTGAAAGCATATATTAAAGACTTATGGTTCAATACAATTTCCAAGGCTGGTAAATGCCTTTTAATTTGGAGCTGATAAATTGATATGTTGAAAATGAAAGAGAAAGTATTTTAGTTGGAAAATATTATTCAACTACCGCAAAACTTGTCACTGCCTTAAATAGGTTTCGTTGAAATAGTTGATGGTAGCATGATTATTTTAAATAAACTTTTTTTCTGTAATGCGATGTTTCTCCTTAATTATTTCAGTAAAATCCATTTAGATAAGTAACAATTTTCCGGTGGTTGTAGAGATAAATATAATACAGCGCAGCCCATGGCTCCATCCTAAATACTTTCCCTATTATTGGCAGTAAAAATACGTTTTTTTCGTGATGAACCTGACTTAGCTTGTACAGACATACGCAAAACAATATGAGGTGCTGAATATGGTTACTAGATTGTGACGATTAACAAAACAGGCTGTTTATAATCGCCGGAGGCTACCATGTCAGCAGCCGGTGGCTACCATATCATGATTCTGTCATATTTTCCCAGGAGCGTAATAACCAGTGGCTTGATATGCTGAAGTAAAATATTTAGTTATGTTTTAAAATTGTGCGGGATAAATCAGAAAAATTTATGTTTTGTTTTTAAATTATCTAATGGTCACAATTGGGGATAGCTATATATCTTTTTCCCCCCGCTTTCGTTGTCTGGCTATGGAGTTTATATTTCCTTAACCAAGCTCTATGAATTGTAACTTATGCCACGATACAAGCTGAAGTTAGAAGAAGGTCACACATATTTATTACATCTTTGGATGTCACAATAGTACCTGATTACTTACGACAGAATAGTAGAAAACTTATGTTTAATAATTAAAAATAATTATAATTTTTAATATGAAAAAATAAAATTGGTCAAATTTTTACCTTAAAAATTTTGTTAAAATATTTTGAACAGTCGAAAATAATTTTTTAACCTACGTCGAACTTGCTCATGGTATTATCAGAGTTCGAGGTTTAACGAAAACGAGAGTGAAAATTCTAATATCGGCGAAAGAGTCAAACTCATGACCTCACATTCACACGGGCTCTGTGTGAATTATTGGTTTATCTGGATGAACTCTTCTTGCAATTTCCGTTCCTGGCTCGCTCCCTCACTTCCTTGCTAACAGACTGTGTTGTGTTTGGTACACCGTCAAATGTTCACTGTAATAAGTAAAGTCGCAATGTAAACACAAGGAATGCAAACTAGTTGTTGGTAGGAAGGATTCTAACAGGAAATTTGGTAAACCACTACACTGGTTTTTAGTTCAAAAACACACTAGAATTCCTTCCAATAACGAGAGTTTTCAGTGTCAACTAATAAAAGATTTTGTTTTAAACTGTAATGCAAATTTGTTTAGCGGGAATTGTTGTCAAACATGATATGATTTACTGTTGGTTCATAAATCTCGAATTATTTTAGGGAATTTCACTTTGGTTCCGAGTGGCACTGGTTCTTGGTTGTGCTGACCGCCATCTTGGATTCTGACGTCACGATGGTCACCTTAGTGGAGGAAGGATCCATCTTCATTTATAATAGAATTTACCTTGCCTGGTTCAAACCGAGGCCTCTGAGCTTTTGGACATAACCGCGTGTTTTATTAAAATTTTATGAAATACTTTTTTTATGAATTAAAGAATACTTTTCCAATTTTGTTTGGATGAAAAATAAGTATTTCATGATAGCGCACGTGACATCACTATTTCAAAAGATACAATATAATAGAAACCGATATGGCCAGTGTGACGTAACAAAGATGTTTTATTAAAAATATATTTTAATTATAATTTGGTTTTTTAAATTTTTCATTAATAAATTACATGTTTTCATTCGTCGGGTTTTGACACGAGAAATGGATTGGATTAGATAAATAAACATTTGAACTTAGTAAAAGTTTTTATATGTTTTTTTTTTTTTTGGAATTTTTCGAAATTATTTGGTCAAAAATTAAAGAATTTAAAGTTTACGGTCAAGGTCAAGGCCAAGGCCTCATTTGTTTGGGGTGACTTATCGATGGAGAATTTAAGCCGCTTTGAAGAATTTTCGTTTTATCTAAAGCAAAAATGTTTTGAAATATTTCAAATTTCGAATTTTTGAATTTTTGAGAATTAAAACGTTCAATTTTTCTGAAAACGGTTATTATTCCCTCAAAATAGGGATTTTTTGTTAGGAATTTTCAGAAATTTTGAGTAAATATAACACCAAGACGGCCACCATGACGTCAGAATCCAAGATTGTGGTCGGCACCACTTACCACAGCCAGGAACCAGTGCGTCATGTATATACACCATCTCGTCATGTGGTAAAGAGGATGGACCAGCGACGGATCTCGTACCGTCCAGATGCAATTCATGATTTGAGCTGCAAATCCATGAGGTCCAAGAGGTTTTGGAGCCAACTATTAGAGTGAAACATTCTGTGAATAATCGTGCAAACTCAGCTCCAGAGTTATTATTAGCCACAAATTTTTTGGAAGAAAGCCGATTAGCATCATGGTCATTCTAAAAACTTGGATGATCTGGAGGTCAGCTTAGAAACTTCCTTAACCCAAATACATATGTCTGTTGTTGAATTCTAACGATTGATTCCCGTGTAGGTATTAGGTCAAGCATACTGATCACATTATTTTCCGTAACAAGTCTCACCAACTCAACGTTTTCATGTTTGCTACGTTTTCTTTGATGGTCTAAGTAGGAAGAGGAAAGCCAACTTGGCATTTAAAATGGGCATGATATACTATTAAAAATGCACGATTCGCTTAAAAAAAGATTCACTGTTTTGAAAATTACTCTACCAACTACTGGAGCAAGAATGTTTCACATATTGACCCGTGGTTTCATGAAATACAGCGAATACCGCTGTCAAAAATTGAAATTTTTTGAAGTACGCAGTGGCTTTTTATTTTGATATAGTCCAAATATTACTGCTTAAAGTACTTGATGTTTAAGAATAGTACATTGATTAAAATGTTTTGAAAGTGCGTATTTTTTAGACTAGATACCACTAAATATATACTTATAAATAATTATTCATGAGTAATTATTGTTTAAAAAATCTATTTTATTCTAGATATTTTTAAGGTGAAAATGGTGAACAAACCTTGATTAGTAAACCAGCATAATTTAAGTTTCCACGTGTATGTTAACCACGGATTTTTGTTAACAGTTTCTTGCTTACCAAGAATGTTTTGTAAAACATGTACATACAGCTATTTTTTTTTAAACTAGAATATATTTATGGATTGGTTTCAAAAAAGCTGTCAGTTATATATACATATATATTTTTGCTAAGTACATTTCTTTGGTTTGAACATTTCTATGGGAAAATGTGTAGTAGAATGTTGGTAGTTGTGCGCAGAAGGTGAGCCCCAGTCTACCACGCCTCGAGCGCAAGGTTGGGAACAAGTGGCCGCGAGGAAACACAGGGCGGGATCGCACAGGAGGAACTGACAAACACGTATTGTGAGCTCGGGGCGCATTTGAGAAGACAGAGAGAGAGAGAGAGAGAGAGTGAGCCGTTGACGGGAACGAACTGAAGGGAGAAAGGGCTGAGCGAGGGTTACGTCGAGCGATGTTCACGTCTCACGTTGCCGACGTCCACGTGGTGCACAAATTCTCTCGCGCGCTCAACAAAACATCGACAGAAATAGCACAATGGAACAGGAACAGGGTGCCGTGAAAGGAAAGTACGCAGAAAATAAATTCTGTACTTAAACAACTTTAGTTATTTGGAAACCTGTTGCCAAGAAATAGTTTGTAATACGTACTACAAGAAGTTTGTATGGTTATTTTTGCATATATGAAATACGTTTTGTTTGAGAAAATACTGAGTGATTCTTACGATAATTGGCGCATAATTTTATAGGTATTTTAGGTGATGTCATTTAAGCACAATGTTTTTTAAATCATGGAAAAAAAAAATAATATTGAATAATTTAACATTATTTTGATTTATTGTGCTTATTAATACGTGCAGTTGATACTGGAAAGCTATTCAGGGAACGGTTTACAAATAACTTTAACTATTGGAGGTACTGGGACAACACAAAGCATAAATGCGTGGGCAAGAATCTGAACCTAATACTACTGTGAACACCATATTGTAGTGATACAGTTGTTTTAATATAAGTGTACAAATTTATAATTATCTGTGATTATATATGAATGTTTCGTTTCCATTTACAAAAACCAAAATATAGTTTAGAGAAATACGATAATCTAAATATTACACGCATGTAAAACCTGTTCGGTTTTATTCATACACAGATTAACATTTTAAATGCTCTAAAGAAATCTGACACACAAAATTACGAACAGACACCGGATAACGCATGACAGTAGCTCGATAAAATATTGATTGTGACAAACAAGCAATTCATATAGAATATTTTTTGGCCAATGTGCCGGATTTTTTGGACTTTGACAAAGAAACAGGCCTAGACACTTTCTTTACTTAATATTTTATCTCAGGTGACATAATAAAATACGTGTCGCAAGTCATTAAATTATTTCAATCTGGCCGCATGCAAAATACGGCCAAATGAGGATATTCTATAAACAAAACCTCAGAAGTTGAGAACATAAAGGTAAAAAAAAAATATATAATTGAAACATTTTTTTCAAAGTCTTTCACAATTAGTAAAATTTCAGTCAAAAATAAGTTTGATGATTTAATGACCCACGTTTTATTTTCGATCCTTTAGGTTTCATACAATAATTATAAACTACATTATTTTTTTCCAAATATAAGATTATTAAGAAGCCAAATTGATAGCAGACATTTTGCGCGTAAAACAATTTTTGCTATTTATCACCATTCGTTACTTAGTGGTAACTAGAGCCACGGTTATTTCCTATATTATTTTCGCTCCAAGTTGGACTCAACTGTTCCATACACGTTCCATACAACGTGGCATACAACAGGACCAGAGGCCATTTGGGCCAGGCTGAACTTGATTGGCTCAACACTTTTTCTCCTTTTTGGTTGTAGGCTCGGGCCAATCCCCACAGCAAAGTGGATCTACACGTGTTTAAAGTCTACTTTTCTGCGGAATGAATGAAAAAAAATTGTACGCTTGGAGTCCACGCACGACACTTCTTGCTTTTTAGGTGCAGATAGAGAGAAATTATTTTCATTTTAGATCAACCTATCCACATAAAAATGAATGATAATTTTAAACTCAATTGCACAGGTCAATAACTCTTTTACACACAAATTAATAAATTTAAGAATCTTTAAATAAAATAAAATGAATATGGCAGCGTCCAACGTCAGCCGTAACGAAAACTGAGGAGCAGACAAACACAAGCAGCATTACGAGGATTCCGTAGCATCACATTCATTTCATTTCATCGCAATCATTATTACCTCTCCACTGCCGTATCCCCTTTCCGGACGTTAACTAGCATATAGCATGCTCCGCTACGTAGGTACCTATTATTTACCTCCTTGCCGTTTTCCCATTCGACCGCTAGTGCATGCGTTGTAGTGGCGTCGCCGCTGACGCACTCTCCTCCTCTACCGGTTCCCCCACCACGTACCTGACTATTCCCCTCGTGCGATCGGAATTTTCGTAACGCTCGAAAATTGTTGGCCTCTCAGTAAAGAAGTTTCACTTCAAAATGTTTTCTCGTACCTCTAACAAACACACTAGACACTAATACCGAACAGCTAAGATATTTCTGGGTAAAAACCTGGTGTTGTCACGCCAGTCAGATATAAACAGCAGAAGGTATGCCCAGTACGAACAATGTATCTGTTTACTACATATGGTACCAACATCGTGACAACGAAAATAACATTATTTTTATAGTAGTGAAAACTTTTTAATCATTATACAGAATATTGGGGGAAAATAAACCTCCAGTGCTCTAATTTTAAATACTAAGTTAATCATGTTTTATACCAGGTAATTAACATATAATTAAACAATTCATCCATAACATTTTTTTGTCACTCTCTCACTCGTGTTGTTAATATAGATATGTCCGTTACTAGTCTCTAGTGTATTTTTCTCTAATAAAGCCAAATTTGGGACATTATGTCGCGAAACGTAATATACCACGTCAAATAATACTATTAATTTTACTCTTTTATACAAAAAAATTTAAAAAGTATTAAATAATTCAGAAACCTTGTTTTTATTTTTATCTTGTGGAATCCTCGCCGTTCGCTCGCTTTGTTCGCGGCAGTTTTGTTATCGACCAACAGCCTTCAGGCAGAAGAAAAGAATTCTCCCCCAGAATATTAAATTGAAAATAAATTTATAGCATTTATAGCTTCGTTTTCAGAGAATAAATATTTTATTTTTCCAGGATACGAATTTTTATAATATAACACGTAAAATTTTGTGAATTAATTGTTACATAAAATAAAAAAAATTGAACTGCAGCGCTATTGGATATTTCAAAATATATCTTAAAGCTATTTTTGAAAGTTTTTAAAATATTTAATTAGGGGTTGGTATTATTAGCTGATCAAAGAAATAACTCTTTTGTTATTATTGTTCCATTTTTTTTACATAACTGTAAATATTGAAACTATGGAAACAAAATATAAATTCTCTACTAATTGAAGTTATTGCGCTTAATGTGTCAAAAAAAATAATAAAAAAATTTTTGTCGCATGGTTACACAACAATAAATTGTGTTAACATCATGATACGTTTAAGTTGTATAGGATATTAAACTTCACCGCAGTAAGGTTATTGTGTGTCTTGACTTGAGGTACATTATTCTGTTTTAATTACTTCTCGCTCACAGCTGACGTAAACGCGGTGGTAAAGCCCCAGATATTGCGACGTGCTAACGTGGTCGAGTCTAATCTGCGCGCGCGGCGGCAGCGGAGGGACGGAGCGAGACCCTCGCCTCCCGGCGGGGAGCGATCAATCATCTGGGGCGCTCTTGGCACACACGCGGCGTCGCCCGAGAGGCGTTCCCCCGGAGCTGACGCCCGGGGCGTCCAGTGGCCTCTCGGGGGAGACTTGCACACGCTCCGGTATTCTCCGGAGCCGGTTCCGGCAACGGATCCGGCGCCGGGAGGTGTCCTTGCACATGCTCCGACAAGCCGGTGGTTTGGTTTCAGCATACGCGGTAGATTCACGTGTCCTGTTCGGAACAGAAGGTTTGTACATAGTGTACTTGCCGCTTTCACGCCGTAAATATCGCCGCAACTGACGGCATCGGCTTTCTGCTCCTCTGTGCGATCTTTTAAAAGTGTCGCTAGCTTTGTCCCAATAAACACGTCCTGGTTTCTACCAAACTCGATTAAGAGTCATGGCGTCGTACCTGAACCCCTGCCGTGTCACAAGTCTGCAATGCGCTGGGGTCAGTGTATTTGTGTTGTGCGAGCGACCGAGGTACCTGTAGTGACGGCTCCGCGCCGGCCAGGCAGTCCGAATTATCGAGGTCTATCTCCGGATGCGTGCCGGCAGACGGAGCGGTTTCCTTGCCGTCCCGGACCGCATGTGTGGGTAACTGTCGACTTGTGAGTCCTCCGGCGACGGCTCCGGCTATGGCTCCGGAGTTGCCGGTGCGTGTGCAAGCGGGGGAGGGGGACCGTTCACCGGGAAGCAGGAGACTGCCCGGCCACCGAGGGTCGAGAGGACCCGCCGCAGCGCGCCTCATCCTCGGGTCGCAGAGCGCATTCAGACGGGCACGTGCTCGACATCTCCGGCGCTGTCCTTGTTTCAGTATTCTCCCTTATTGCCACATCTACCCAAACAGCTTAATCCATTCAGACACAACTTCGTAGTGTAATCAAAATTTTTGCTGTGAGAATTTTTAAAAATACATTATCTCGTATTTACTAATCATCTGAATTTATTCATTTCTTTTTAATTATAACGAGATGTAATTGAGACGCCATCTTGGTTTCATCTTAAAAACATTTTTATGTAATTTATTATTGAAAATATATGTGCTCTTTTCAGAATATCATATAATTTAATGGAATTTCTTGTTATTTATATTGAATGTATACTACAAATCGTTCTTACTGTGAAATAATAATTGTGTTTGGCATTGAGTTATTTTTCTTTGAAAATGAATTCATCTGTAATAACACAATGGACACATTGTTAATGGTTTCAGATAAACCAACAAAAATATATTTGAAATAATAATTCTTATTATAATTAACGATTGTATACAAAGACATATTTTTAATGTTACAAGTCGGTAAGTATCAGTCTGGCAGTAATGTTTGCCATTTAATCTGTACTGCAGTCGAAGCGTGGGGCAGGCTATACGCGTACACGGTTGACATTTTTCACCTTAAAACTTACGAAGTACGCTGGTTACAAGTCGTCCAGGGATCTTTCAGAATTTAAAGGCACTGTGTTCAGTTACTTGGAGCAAGAACTTTTAGGTTCTATTCCGAAGTCTTAAAAAGAACGCCCTTCGAAAACTTGCCAAGCCTACAACAGAGAAAAATTATTCCTTTCACGAACACTTTCACCTTGTTTACAACAGAAAACACAACGCGGAAGACAGAATATGACGTAGTTTCTACGTAACCCTAGTTGGCTGGAACCACTTTCTTTTATTTGACGTGCATTCTTCGTTGTTAAGTTCATAAAATTATTGTAATTTGTAACAGCGTATGCACTATGTACCTTAATATGAATACGCCCTTAAAAACTAGTTAAAAAAATTAACTTACCCGTGTTTTCATAGTTTTGGAGCTATAGTTCGATACCGTACTTCGTCAAGAAGTATAGCTGGACAAACATACGTACAGGATCGTTGCAAAAAAGTCTAAGTTTGGTAGATCCTGTAATGAACAAAACATTTTGTCTGAGAACGGATGTCCGGAGACGCTCTGTTCGGACGCCAGGCGGCGTGGAATAGTTTAACGCGCCTGGAAGGTAGGCATGCCGCGGCACGCGCATGACGTGCCTGCTGCCTGTGTGTCGGGACTTGCGAACGCGAAGGGCCAGCTATAGAACCCCTCCTCTGTGCTCTGTGACGAGAGGGTAGGCAGCACCAAGAGATTTGAGAGCCGCATTAGTCCACGTGTGCTGTGCCAGTTCGTTAAGTCCTTCCTTTGCTGGACACACCGGGAAGAAACACAGGACCGCTTCATGCTACTTGTGCTGCTGTCTTTTTGACGCCAGTCCACAGACGGCAGAACGAACGTGCAAAAATAAACATAGAACGTTACAATTTACTAAAATTTATTACATATTAAAAATAATTATGTTTTCTGTTAGAATTTTTTTTGTAATAATGCTAAGTTATTGAAAAAATAAACATCTAGTGCTTCAAATTACCTAATAAAAAAAATAAATGTTTGTCGGTAGCTAATAAACTGCGTTATTTAACTTTTCACTTATTTAAATTATTGTAGTTTCACTTCATTAACTTGGTTATGTGTCACACGCTCGTCTTTGTTTTGCCAGCATGTGGCTGTCCAGTATTGGTGTCTGGTGTATTTTTCCCTCACCACACTCCACCAGCTCCGTTGTCGTCGTCTGATAGGAAACAGCTGTGTGTTCATCGCCGCGCTTCGTGCAAGGGCTTAGTCACTGACGCTTACATGTTCATCGCCAGAATCTGGCGGACGTTCGTGTGCTCCGCTGTGGAGTTGGAGACCGCGAGGGGCGTAGGAGCACGTCTTCATCAGATGGCAACAACATCTCACACTGCCCGAGTATGGATACTTCCCTCCTACATATAACTTTTTGAAATAATTCTATGTTTCGCTTATAAATATTAATTTTTCGTTCATTTTCTAATGTTACACTTGTCAGGTTTTACTGTTTCTTATAAGAACTACCAAAACGCATACAATCGACTTACTGGCACGTACTACATATTTGATAATGACTCCGTTAATGTAAACATAAAAAATAGAAATTAAGACAAAGTTGTTTTTATGTCGGTTGTGTGCGCATATTTCTAGGACTAAACCAACTCATGCTGGACCAAACGTGCTGTTCATGATCAGGTTTATGTTGAATTTAGCGTTTTTACAATACTTCTTTGTTTTTTCCCCTTCTTCCCCACAATAAATTTTAGCATCTACATGAAATCAATGCAATTTCGGTAACCACGAATTAAAAAAAAAAACCCTCTGATGTTTGTAAGGCAAAGAAAATTTATAATGTGCACAGGCTTTCACAGCCATTGTCTGAAGTAGCTTGGCTTCTGGGTTGTAGCCGCGTCCCTGGCGAATAATTCACCGACGTTTCGGTCGACATTGCAGTCGCCATCATCAGTAGGTAACTGCTCCTTGATGATGGTGACTGCAATGTTGACCGAAACTTCGATGAATTATTCGCCAAGGACGCGGCTACAACCCAGAAGCCAAGCTACTTCAATGAATTTTTTTTTCCATACAGAATGTGACAGGATCATTGAGACAAACTTGTAGGGGTGATAGATCATGCAATGAGAAACTAATTTTGTCAGAGAAAGGCTGTCCAGAGAGTACGCACAAGTGACATTGCTCACGATTATGTGAATCAGCACTAGAACAGGTGGCGTGGAACGAGTTCAAACCTCTTCTGGAAGCTTCGAGAGGTTCCTCCAGACTATGTGTCGTCTTCGCAACGTCTGCAGTACGGTAGCCATTTTTGAGCACCGGCTTTGGTTTGACTCGTGAAACAATAAAACTCGTGAAGCAATAAATTAATTAACAAAGATTACACACGTCCAATTACTTATTATCACCAGACCCATAAAGTACTACATTAAATGCTTCTCCTTGCCATGCTGATGCCAACATACCAGGCTTTACAACGTTGTACAAATACACTTAGCTAATACGCTTTATAATTACTTGACCTATCGCCCCTAAATATTTGGTCGCAAAGAATCTGCGGCAGCTTGTTATACGAAACAAACTGTTTGGTTTTGTCGTATAAATATTAATGTCTTCATTGGTGGCAACCGAAATGGAACTGTTTTCAGGGTTATGTTACCAGTCATTAGTTTCATCAAGTGCTGTATTTTTATAACGTATGACGAGAAGGAAACACTAAAAACACCATAAACCCAGTTATGAACAGCACGTTGTATCCAAAATTTGTAAGAAGGATGAGAAATATCCCCACACAACATACAGGAAACCACTTATTCTTAAGTCATATATTTTACATTGGCATCGGAAGAGAAATAATTAAAAATATATGTGGCATTTAGTGGAAGATTTGCTTGTGAAGATCAGTATAAAAATACCAGTAAAATTTTACCAGTGGTAAATAGGAAAATAAAGAATGTAATATTCATCTGAATATTAATAAGCGAAAACTGTAATTAAAAGCATATTCCTAGAGAGATTTATTTATGTTTGAGTAAAATTTTACGGATTAGTACTGAAGTAAAAGCTTTTAAACATCGTCCACATGTCTTCCGAGAACTTACATAACGGGGTACGAAAGTTCTTAGAGTATTCTAACAAATATAAATTAACGATTGATCTACATTGGCAAGTGTGAAACTGTCTTAATATTCATGTTTAACACCAGTATCTGATTTTCTGTGGTTGCTTTACACGAATGTAGCTATTAACATTCGTATGGAATTTATTACTAAATTTACTTTTAATAAAAAAATGCCAAATAGTAAATACAAATTGTTACAGGCACACAGTTGTCTTGTTGTCAGCGTATAAGCAGGTAACCAAACCTGCGGTAAGATTTCGGCAAACCACGGTGGTCACGGGGCAATAGGTCCGGGGAAGAAAAATGCAGGTTCGTCGAAGAGAACGAGTCGGAATCTCGACCGAAGGGAAAAGTGCGCTTCCGCCCGATCAGGCGCGCCACAGACGGAAAGAGGTGGAGACAGCCCTTCCGAGCGGAAGTGACACATCACCGGAAGGTTCCGGCAGCTACCGACGGGACCAAAAGGAAATCCACGTCCACCCGAGGAACTGGAAACCGACCAGCACGTAACGACAGTCGGGGCGCTGCTTCCAGGAAACACTGATAACAGCGGCTCACTGCAAGGATGTGCCTTGCTTGTTGGATATCACTGCGCTTTTTTGTTGATGGGTAAACATCTCGGCTCTCGGTGTACGTAATTTGACAGGAGTAATTTCGTGAAAACAAAACGGAAGTCGACGAACGGAAATACGTCACAAAGATGCGGGACCCGCGTGTAACAACATAAATCAGTATATAGTCACTTTCGTTAACATTAGGAAACACGCCGAACGTATTGGTGTGCCAAGTGAAACTATGTGACAGTGAAACTACCCTGAATATATTTGGTAAAACTAATATACCTAATTATGGTAAAAAGTAATAAGTTTTATACTACCTAAGAAATTTGGCATTACAATGATTATAATACATATTCTCGTTCTAAATTACCAAGAGGCTTATTAGCACAGTAGTAGAGCGCGCTAGGTAACCCTAACGGGTGTTATTCAAAGCTCGTCAATGGATTTTTTTCACTTTTTTAGTAACATAATATAATCATGTTGAATAAGATCATTATGGTAAAGGTTCGTTTGTAGGAAGTATTAACGGACTCATTACAGTCGTTTAGACAAAAAAATACAAACATATATTTAGTGTTATAATATGTGTTTTAAAATGATTACTGTTAGTATTTTAGGAATGCCATAGAAGTATAATTTGTAAAGTGTGCGTCAAATTTATAGCGTTAAATGTTTATGGGTTAAATCCTTCTAAATTTCCTGTTTCGTGCTGCTAATTGCTATCTGCGTACGTTTACAATTCAGGCAGCGAATTTTAGCGGTGGGCACAGAAACTGTGTGCGATTCGCATCCATAAATTCTGGTATTTAATAAATGGCTATTTTATTTATCAGTTTATTCATTAAGCTCGGCATTATTTTTAAGAATTCTACGTTAAATTTCGTGTCCGAGTTTCGTATCATTAGTTTATTTTCAACATATGAGTCTGCTCGTTACCGAGATTAGATGTCGACACATCATTGGTGAATACTGAAATACTTGATAAATTTTTTCCCCCAGGTATTTGGTGTAGGATGGAAGTAGGCGCTGTTTTATAAGTAAACAACCCAGAAATATTGCCATCATCCAGTATTCGTAGTTAAGTTCCGAAGCACCGATGTTTTCAAGCGATCGTCAGGAACATTTGAAGCAATTGTCAAGTTAGGAACCATATTTTAAAGAGACTTCTCATACATAACATCTTTAAAAACAGTATAAAATAAAATCGTTATTTTTGTATCCGTTAATTATATTAAAATATTATATTTCATGTAAATGTTACGTAATTTTTACAAAAGTGCAGCAACTATAGCAGCAACGAAAGTTTTTCTTAAAGACCGATCTCATTACCACATGAAATTCGCTGAAAAATATTTTTTTTTATTTCAAAATTAATGTGAAAACGTTGAGTGCTTAGATAGAATTTATATAGATTACGCTTTAAATGTTTCCGGATATTGATATTATAAAAAAAATACCTTATTGATTTACTTTGCCGTAATTATGCCTTTTCTATAATTGTAGGCAAAATATAACATGCTATTTTAACCAGATAATTATTACTACTACTTGGCTACCTTCAGCCCATTTACTGTTCTCATTACAATAATTAGTTTTCAGTCAGTATTGAAGCTTGTTTAATGTTTTTTCTTCCGTGTAGTATGAAAAGATCATCGCTTGAACATTTACTTAAATATACTTAAATTTTAATTATTGTTTGTATAATTTCAAGCGTCAGGTGGCAGGTCATATTGAAATAAGGTGCACAGAGCAAAATGAAAATTATGGAACTAGTCATCAACGACTGCTTCAACCCAGAAGCCAAAGTGCTAACAAGAGTGCAGTTGGAGTGAGCCCGGACTGAAAGTGAAGTAAATGTTAGGTTTAGTTTTGTTTCAGACAAACAGAGCAAGACTTTACAGTGACCAGTGATTGAAGAGGTGTTTATGATGCTTTTCAAAATTTTTCCAAGCTTTAAAAGATTTTAATACAGCTTCCTAAAATTTACCCAGACATTATCAAACATATTTCCCGGCTTCTTTTGCTCTGGTTCAACTCCCACAAATTGAATTGCCAATCCGGGCTATACACTTCCAATACACCTCGCGAACTGGACAGGATTTAATCACTACTGTTTTAGTTTAGTCCAGGCGAGCGTGTAAAAAGGTAACATTTTCTAATGGAAATTCTTCAGTCCACTTTTATTCTGATGTTCGTCACATTTTCTGCCAACTCAGTAGTACCTCCTATTTTGGCGTGCTGCCGGTACTGGCCTAGAAACTTAAGAACCAGTGTTGCCAGGTTTTAAAAAACAAATATCCCTCTATGTTAATTCGAAAATAAAATTTAACCTTTCTAATTTCCCTGTATTAAAACCATTAAAAATAATAACATAAATAATATAATTTACTCAAATGGAAGAAACTGCTGAAGCAGTTTATAATGATAATTATTGTAAAATTGTGTTTAATTTGTTTAGATCGTTAAAGTTATAAACGGGAGTGAATTTAAGTCCATTCTCAGAAACATTCTATATGATAAATGAAGTCCATTTATTTAGTGTGACCGAATTTGAGGCCTCCTGAGCACGAGAGTGTACTTGCCGACGGTTGCTGAGGCACCATCAGAGCACTCTCCCGACAGCAGCCAATCCAGTGGAAGCGAGGGACTGTTTCCTGCGACGCGACATCTGGCCTCCCGCTGTCAGCGCAGCCCCGCGGCGAGAGACTCAACTTCCCGGCCGGGACCACCCCCGCGGGAACCGGACCAACTCCCCTCCCCCTCCCAATACTCTTCTACCCTCTCACCTCTCCACTTTCACCACTTCTCCCCCCTCCCCAATCCACCACATTCACTACCTCTTCCCCTTCCCTCCTCCTACATCACTACTTCCTCCTTCCCTCTCCGACTTTCACTACTTCCCCCTTCCCTCTCCGACTTTCACTACTTACCCCTTCTCTCTCCGCCCTTCGCTACTTCCCCTTCCCCTCTCTAAACGCTTAGCCGCGCACCCAGACCTTCAGCGCCGGGAAACACGCCAGTTCCCCAGCAAATACGCGTTTCTAAATATCCGGTCTCAGATGGTCTCAGATTCTTCAATGCTTGTGAAATCCTGACAATCCACCTCCGCGCGGCAGTGAAGTGGGGGGGGGGGGACAGTTGTTTATAACAATATTGTCATATGCAGGCGGCTAACGAATGAACGGACTGAATATCTTCTGGGATGAGAAGCTCCCCCTCTATCAAGTGCCAACAGCCTCTTTGAGGAGGGTGGACGATGGTCCTTGGGGCAGGAATTGCTCCCAAAAAGGCGGAAGAACCTACAACTGGTCAACGGCATTAGCATGCAGAAGAAAACGGGAAAGCACAGCATTAAAGATCCTGAAGAATGTCTCTTTGAGTTGTTCAAATTAGGTTACGATTTTCCGGTAGTACTGTAAACATTAACTAAATTTTAGTTTTTAAAAAAAAACGTTTTCATAACAACTTGGTATTGTAATCTGAAAAATATCTGTACTATTTCTGTTCATGTGGAAAACGTATCTTTTATTTTTAGCCGTATAGTGCAAAACATTCTTATATTAATATCTTGTACGTAAACTAGCTGCAAGTACACGCTTCACTGGTTTTTTGTCTTCATTTATATTACAGTGTTTTGTGTAAATTACATGTGTTAAAGTACTTTTATTTTATCATATTATTATTTTTTAAATTTTTACATAACTTTACATACTAAGTAAACAAATATCTTGCACATACTGAATTATTTTAAGTTCTTCAGCATATACAATATTTTTAGTCATATTTGCGTGTGATATTAGTACATAACTGGTTTTCTCCGCAACCTGATCTAGATAAGGCAAAATATAATTGTCCTTGGGAAAAAACCGTATTCTCTAAAATCTATTCCGACATACTTAAAAGTTTGTCCTTGAGCTTTATTTATAGTGACTACAAACGATACCTTCACAGGAAATTGTAACCTTTTAAAACTAAATGGTAAATTTGTAGGTATCATCGGAATGCGAGGTTTTAGTACCGTTTGCCCATCCGATGGCCCAGTAAAAACTATGGCTGATATGAGATTGTTTCTAAGAAATTTCACTTGAAGTCTAGTTCCGTTACATAAATTTGGTGGTATAAGGTTACGCAATAAAATAAGTTGAATGCCCATTGATAGCCCACACGGTTTCAACTAATTAAAACATTTTTTGGGGGTAATGTACGGCATCTTCTTTATCCACGATGGTATCAATGGCAAGGTAGTATACGATGCCGCCTGGTAGATTAAACATTATTTTGTTGTTGGTAGCGTCATGCTTATATTCCTGGCAGCTAAAATTTACCTCTCACACATACATTTATAATTTTTTTCATGGATATTGGCCACATTCGGACACACTTTAGAGATAAGATTTATTCAATGTTGGTCTCGATCTCACCAAGGTTTTTTTTATCAGTGCCAAGTTTTTTGTGTGATTCAGGCACTTTCCTGTTACCAATCAAAATGAGCTTTATTGGAAAATCTGTGCTTCCTCCACCTAAGTGACTCCTCATGTTGGTATTCAGCTTCAAGGATTCAACAGACTTTCACAATTAGGAAGGTTTTAAGCAAGTTTTAATAATATATGCTCTAGTTACCCAACGATTAGAGGAAAATTTTTGTCTGAAATCACCAGAAAAAATCAAAGTACTTCTACCCATAACTCTGAGAGTAGTATCTAAGGCCTCCACGTAAGCTCTATGAGTCATAGTGCACTCATACTATTTTATTAAGCTTGCATCTTGCAAGATCTTGCCCAATGAACCATTTTTACAGATAGAGCACACACTCTCTTTTCAAGTGATACTGTAAAGGGTAGATAAAAGTGGAATAAGCCGTCCTTACACCTGTCAATAGTGTGGCAACAAAACCCGACGACGCAACGGCTATGGTTATTTTTCCCTGTGAACCTTTTTCTAATATTAAGTTGGTCACAAAAGTCTTGCCAGTACAACCATGAAAATTTATATAAAAAAAAATGGTTTTCCCTTCGTTAGCGAAAACGCATAATAAAAAAGAATTATAAGCGAAAAGTTAATCACTTGGGTTCATATTTGGAAATGTTTTTGTTTAATTTATTTAAATCTAATGGTCACCGCAAAAATTCTTCTAGAGGGTCCATATTATCAGTATTATCGTTAATCGGTGCCGGTAGTCCGAAATCTGTAACAGTTTTTTTCCGCATATGTCATGAATTTTATCCTCTATCAATGTAAGCCCTTCATTGTATATTTTATCATTGTATTGCATTAGCGAACTCTATTTAATATGTACTCACACAAATTAATACTTTTTTTCATAATTTGGTTAGCTCTGGTGGATGGTAAAATATTAGGATGATAACAAATAACTCTCTAAGTTTTGATGCTGACTCAGAAATAGCTGCTAATCATAATTTCACCAGTTTGTGAAATCAAACTCCTAAGGTGTGAAAAAGAGGTAAATATGGAACTAAACGAACTAAACTAACGAAGCATGACAAAATACACAAAGGACCAATAATAAACGACCGAAATCTACCCACCACAATTTTGCCAGTTTGCAAAATTAAAACCCTAAGGTTGGTAAAAGGGCTAGGCATGTTTTTAAAACAAAGAAAAAAACTAACATATCAAATTCAATTCGAATAAAAGGTTATATAACTAAAAAAAACTTGCACCTAGAGTTACGTACTACTTTTTTTTTTTGCGTTTATTAAAATTCGACTTTTAATGGGAATGAAAACGGATGTCTTCATTTATTTAAAAAAAATTTATCACTGAAATTAATAAAGTAAGACGTAAATTAATGGTAAAATAATAATCTATTAAATTATTATTTAACTTATTTGAAAGAATTTTGTTCCAATAGGGTGTAAAGGGGTAAAGTTTGGCTTAAAGTAAAATGCTAAATTCCGAATATATTAGATCTAAGGGTTATGAATTAAAATTACATTATGTATATAGAGTTATAAATTGTATTTTTAAAGATTTTTGGGTTTCGTTTTTTAAGGGCGTGAAAAGGGAGTAAGTTAAATTTTGTCATACAAAATTCATATCTCCATAGAAAAGATAGCTTGTTATAAAAATCTTAGCTTAAATAACGTAAATAATGGATTATGTAGAGTACTTTTACAATTTTTCGATATCCGACCCCAAAAGCAGTGAAACGGAAGTACGTTAGTTTTTATAGTAAGTAATAAATCATATAGCTAAGCAAATTAAGATGAATGCAAGAAACTGAGAAAGAATCACGTACAAAATTATGATTTAATATCATGTTCAAACATTTACAATTATTCAATATTTGACCGCAAAAGGGATGAAAAAGATGTGAATTTTTTATTATAAGAGTCGTATATCTGAAGCTAATCACGCAGGATGTAGTTATGTGGAATGATTTATAAACATGCAAAATCTAAACACTCTATTCTACAATTTGCTGAAGTTCTATTTTTTAAAAGCTGGAATATTGTAAATAATGTTTTAACATTAAAAAATATCTTCTCATCGAATAAAACTTAAAGATATTGGAAATGATAAATACACATACTTTCAGCTACCTTCTCTTATTCAACGTTCTCCGAAATTTAATCTCTTACTTTTAACAGGGGTTAATATTAGTTTTAAAAAATTGTATGAAATCCATGAAATCCTTATTGACAATATACATTTGAACATAATATAAATATAAGTTTAATGCAATTATTTTGGTATTCACATCTGCGGTAAGAAGAAAAAAATAACCTTGGTTATTTTAGTTTTTGTTTGGTTAATGGATATTGCCATATTTACTTAATTCCGAATTTTTACATTGGCATTCTTGTGGGAAAAGTATAGTGGGCTAAAAAATTTGGGGATTTTATTTAAGTAACGCTCAGCATACTAAAAATCAACTAATACATTGAATATTAAATTTGAAATCGGTACTCTTTATTTCAAATAAAGCTGCGATTGTTTCAAATATCCTTAAATAATGGGAGGTATTTGTTATAACGCGAAATTATTAATTTTTTCTAAGCATAGGTTTACCCATAGTAAAAGAAAGTGTTTGTGTAAACGATGGCATAAACACAGTTAAAATGAAATAAGCACGTCCTTAACAATTTTTTAAATAGTCTACCACATAAAAATGAAAAGGAGTTAAGAGTGATTTCAGTAAGGTAAAATACATACCCGAACACTCTAAAACAGAAGTTTTAAGATAAGATACTTATATACCTATACTAAAAATTAAAAGGGCCTTCATATATCCACTTTAAAAAATATAATATTTAATTGTTTATTTAAAACAATAAATCTTTTATGCACCCAGCAAATTTATTGTGTCCATTTATTTAGTAAATTTTTTTGGAATTAATCACATACTTTTCTTTAAATTTTATGATTTTAGCGTTACTCTGAAATGGCGCAAGCTAACCCCGAGATTTATACTAGTTAATAATTAATATTACCGGTTCTTGGAACAAACGATACAAAATCACTCCACCCATAGTAGAAAAGTCAAGTTATTTCTCAAGTGTTGGTTCTGATACCATACTCTGATCCAACGTTGTATTTCTTAATTTCAACCAAATTTAGGTTCAGCACCTAAGTGAACTAGGCTCTATTGTACAAGAACGTGAGATGATTTTTTACCCTTGGGTTAATTGTGTTTTGTTTTCCAGTTAATTAAAATAAAACAAAAAAATACATGTCAACCTATGATTTGGTTCACTAGGGCATGGAATATGTATGTGGATCATACCTTTCAAGGTTTTTAAATTGCCTGTGATACTAAAGTTACGAATGTAAACGGTAAAATGGTCTTCCCAGTCAACACGAACTGAAAGCTATGGCGGATAGGTTTCATTTTGTTAAAGAGAAGAAAGGAAATTAATAAATCAAGCCATCATTTAATTGGGATTTACTACGTTAATATTAAGGTGTTTAGTGTCACTATAATCACCTTTTAGTACCACTGTTTAACATAAAGGTCATTATTTTAATTACAGGAATTTTATTTTGATTGTATTTATAGGGTAGCAAAGACACCTGCGTTGCTGTGTTGTAACATTGTCCAATCCGAGACACACACACGCTCTAGTAGTAACCAGATATATCAACGCGATAGCACAAGTCTGAACGTAATATTATTTTTACAACCACGAAAATCATATTGCAATAAAAAAATTATTTATATTCACGCGAATTACCGCGGAACAGGTGATAAACTGGATGTTACGTGAAACGCAATATAGGCATATGAAAACGATAGTCGATACTGCGTTCAACATAAAAAGGATCCAGTGTGTATCATGGTACTTGGTAACGGGTCTAACGATAAACAGAGGAATTTATAGATTTATGTTAATTGATAATTCGGTATCATATACTTGTCTTGAATATGTGAACCCAGTTAAAAAAATATTATTTAATATTTAATCCGTACTTATTCTTGCAATTAATGAAATAAACTCGCTTTCTTGAAAACATTTATACCATTGCAGAATATAATAGTGTTAATTTTTTTATTCTGTTAGTGTTGATTATCACATTTTTTGTGAACTCTTAAAAATATTTTACAATTTAATAAGATTATATATTTTATTTAAAAGTATACGAAATTACTTATCATTAATACTGCCATATGAAATGTATTTTGAGGCTTTGCGTTGAAAATTATAAAGAGAATATCAGGCTTCATATCAAAACAACGCTCATACAAAGGTATTTTAACTTTTTTTTTATCGATTTTTCTTATTTTCAATTTTAATACTACACAAGTAGGTATATTTCCATTTTATATGTGATTTAGTTTTGCAATGCTTTACATTATCTCTTAAATAATGTAAGAAAAAATTTTTCATGCAAAATTTTAAATTATAAAATTTTCTTTCCGCTTCTAAATTGAAAATGGCAATGGTAATATGCATGTACATATAAAACACAGTAGTATAGCAAAACAACATTTAATTTATATTCACAAGCATTCGCTATAAATCAGACTCAAATCTTCGGGAAATACTAAAACAGTGCCGTTATAAAACAAAGTTTGTTTAGCCGGACGTAAGTACAGTTGGTTCAAAGTTCACTGAACATTTATTCAAAGCCCTCAAAGTCTTATTTCAATTTTCTCCGTGATATAGCAGTTCGTATACCAACGATTGTGTGCTTGTGGCGATCCTGTACGTGTTAGTGTCTAATTGTTTCAAACGGAGAGAAGTTTCTTTTACACATAACCTCACTATAATGTTAGTAGTTAGGTTTGCTAAATCCGGTGACACCGGCTAATGTGTCAGGATCTAGGGATCTGCGACGGCCATCGTGGATTACGTAATCCACTCCGAGTTTTGCAAAAATTAAATTGTCAGATTTTGTTTCAGATAAATTGAAGTACGTTAAAATGTTCTATTGCAAATGTTTAAAAACACAACATTTAAGAATTTTTGTGACGAATCTTCATTTTATCTGTGACAAAAATTGCAAATTTTATTTTTTTGTAAAACTCGGAGTGGTTTACGTAATCCACGATGGATCCCAAGCCGTGAGCCCGTGTTCAAGGACATACCAATGATCATAAACGAAACGAATAATGTTTAACATAACACTTTCAACAAAACGTTAAGTCGTGTAAATAGTTTTATTTATTTCCTACCACCTTATCAGGGCGTAAATCTGACTGTTAAGAGCAGTGATATATATTTTTTTCAATTGTTACACAGAAATAAAGTTTCTCGTGTTAACTAAATATTTGTTTGTAAGTGCCAAAATAAATAAATACATTTGATTTAAACAAACATTTAGAGAAGGAAAGATTTGGTTACAAAATGGCTTTGTCAAAACAGCTACATATTTTGTTAGGGGTACAAAATCAGTTTTGTCACATTTCGGAAACTTCCTTCACATAAAGTAAATATATGTTTCACCATATACAAACTAGTATTTGTTTGTCTCAAACAACATTTTTTTTCTGTGTAGTTTTAAGAAGTGTTCCTACGCTCCGTTAGTAACTGTGCGAATTTAAGGATTTTTCGAAGAACAAATCATCTCAAGCAAATGAAGAGTTCTTCGTCCTCATAAACATATATTTTTTGATACTAATATCAATTCCGACTTACCGGGTTGTGTACTCTGTTATAAACAGTGTAGTCAAGGAACTTGGAAGGCGGAAGAGTGTTTCGTTTAGAAGGAAAAAAATTATATATATATTTTAAAAATCTAATATTATTCTCGTTCTATGTTGAAAGTAAAGTGCAAATTTATGACGATATCTGTAAATTCACGAAGATATCTGGAAATGCTGTTAAGAGTTTTGTTTGTAAATGTATGGTGAAAAATTTTTAAAAAGTAAGGGCCTCGCCTACCTGGGCACACATACGTTGTGCTGAACTTCGGAAGAAACCAAGCTATTTGAAAACTGCTCAAGATATCCGGGTGGCTTCTGTTTACAAAACGCATTTAAAGATGCGCTGAAGGCGGATGAGAATTTATGTTTCCGTATTACTTTTTTAAACAGTATTATTATAAGAGTGAAAATGGCTTAAAATGCGAGTTTTCAGAATCTTTTTTAGGCATGAAACAGATTCCTGAGACCACTTAAGGGTCTTGCGTTACACCTGTATCTTCATTTCTCAGCCATATAATGTTATGGCTACCACTCACATCCCACGGTTGCCTTATGTATGACGAGAATACTGCCTGCTAGCTCAGAGGCGACACCGCGCTAGAAGTACCAGCGAGCGTCGCACTTATCATCCCGCCTCACTAACACACATACACCCTTAATGCATAGCAGTTCATTCTTCGCTGAGAGTGAAATTTCGTTCTTGCAGGACTAGGGAAGCTAATATTATTGGATTTTTTGATGTGACAACGTCTAATAAATCGATGAACGCCGGCTGCACGCACGAAAAAGTGTCCCGTTACGCACATTGTTCCGTTACGCTGTTTCCCGTTACGCTCATTGTACGCTTGCGCCGCATCTATCTCTTCCACTCGACTGTTTATAAAGTGAAGTGAAAAGTTAATGTGGTTTTCATTGCTTATTATAACAATTTCGGCAATAAAGGTTAATTATTATTCTTGCATTTTAAAAATCTGATTACTAGTATAATTTCAAGTATTTATTATTTTATTATTAAAATAAAAATGATTCAATTTTATCCATAAAGTATGCAATTATTTCATCAATGTTTTGTTATGACGTTGTCACGTAAACTATCGTCCGTAATCCAACTTTACACAAAACCAATGTTTTTTTTTTAAAATTCACTTTTTTAATTTTTAACGAAATGAACCTTTTTGGGCGATTAGGAACACCCGGGAAGACCTGTGGAGCTCTCACAGCGCCTCGCGGGGTCTGACGGACGTCTCGCAATCTCGGAGAGGAGACAGGGGCGTGGCCCCAGCACGCGACAAAAGACGAGCGAAGACGCCCTGCGCGTCACGTCAGGCCGAGCAGGAAACATCACGAGGCACGACACGACACGACACGACACGACACGACATGACATGCATTAGTTGACCTCCGTGTGGTCGTACAGGAGCAATGCACGCGGGAGTCAGATGCGACACGATGCCAAGGAGGGGGTCGCGATCAGACACGAGGCGACAACACAGACTGCTCCAGTTGGGAAGCCTTCTTTTCACAGACGAGAGAGCCAAACGCCCGATCGTGCATCTTCGTTTTTTTTTGGTTCATTGTATTAGGTTAGGTCAGCTACATTATAAATACTTTAAAACATTGTGGACGGTTGATTTGGTTAGGATAGCTACTGTGAAATCATGTAAACGGTTTCCTAGCCCTGGATAGCTACATATTAAAAAGTTATTTGCTAAGCAACCATAAAACGATTTTAAAGTATTTTTAATGTAGCTATACTTACCTAATATAACCAACCATCCACAGTGTTTTAAAGTATTTATAATGTAGCTAACCTATCCTAATGGACCGCAAAATTTAATGCCGCACCGGTTTATACAATGAGATAGAACGAAAAATAAAAGTGAGCAAGAACTTCGGGGAACTTCGGGTAACTTCGGGTGTGGCTCTCTCGTCTGTAAAATGAAGGCTTCCCGCTCCAGTTTCGTCGCGAGCAGACCGTCCGACGGCTGCAGTGCTCTGCGCGTGCGCGTGTATACAACGCTTCGTATACAAAGGAATGCCGCGTTTACAGCTGAATAGCTAATGACTGTTTTCTATTGTCATTTAAATTTGAGCATATATGCATTTGTAAAGAATTTAAATTGAATTTTACTTAATATTGAGCTGTATGCATATCGATTAGTATAAATACAGGAAATACATTTTTTTTAAACATAAAATGTGTGCTTGTCCCGGTTATGAATTTCAAAAGTATCAACTGTTAATCATTTTAGAGTTTTGGTTCAAGGTCAAAAAGACCAACTCAAACAGTTTTAGATAAGCGCACGCTCGGATACTGCTCTGTTGTTTTCCCGGTTGCAGCGCCACCTACGCAAAAGGGCGACTACTGAGCGTAAATAATTTTGTGTTCTACAATGTGCTAAGAGTGAATCTGTAATTTCAGCTCACCTCATTGGAACCAATTTGTACGAGAGTGGCTGAAAGTCGAAGTTGCTGACCGTTGGATTGGTCGTGAAGGTCGAGACGACAGAGCCCTTTCTCGCTGGCCTCCACGTTCACCTGACAAAACTGCAGACAAGAAATGCGGATCCAACCTTCAGCGAGGTCACCGGGAGACTCCCTGCAAGGAGATTGTGTCTCGCATGGCTAAAGATGGTCCCAGAGCCAAGAAGATGGTGGGGCCCAATAGTTTAAACTTTGGCTGACAGAGCGGCGCAACATGGTCTACAGAAGGTTCATTTCAAGTGGGAAGGGGGTAGAGTATATTTGAAGGAGGTGCCGAGAGGCGGTGCTCCCTGTTGGCAGAAACCAGGACTACCTGAGGCCGTAATTTAGTTCGTGAACAGTCCTACAGGTGTCGCACAGGGCAGCGCGACTTGCGCTGGTATTGGGTTGAGAAGGGGAGGGGATTGGGAAGCCTTCTTTTCACAGACGAGAGAGCCAAAACCCGAAGTTCCCCAAAGTTCATGTTTTTTTCTTCCGTATCTTTAATGTAGCTATCCTAACCAAATCAACCGTCCACAATGTTTTAAAGTATTTATAATGTAGCTAACCTAACCTAATTGACCATTAGTATCCTTTTATCAACACCGCCATATTTATTTACAATGATTAAAAAAAAACCGAAGATGCACGATCGGGCGTTTGGCTCTCTTGTCTGTGAAAAGAAGGCTTCCCGAGGGGATTGCTGGTGACAAAATGGCGGGTGACACTAGGGCGCGGGGAGAGGGAAATCATGCCGAGATCGTGGCGAGAAAAAAATTCGGCTGGCGGGGAGGGGTAGAAAATGCCATGTGATCCTGGGAAGCGTGCTTGCGGAGGCTGGATGCACGGTGCTGTGCGTGTCTGACGCTTACGGGAACGGCAGCCCGGGTGTAACGAAAGTCGCAGCGCCTGCACCGGGAGCTTGAAGTCTCGTCCCGTATGGAGGCGCACATGTGCGAAACGAACGGGTCTTAACGGACGCCGCCCGGTCCAGCGATTCGATTTACGGCGCCCGGCGATTGGCCCTTAACTCTCCGGTCGACGAGAGACTGGTTGATGGGCGGAGCCGCCGACAGCTGAAGCACTCTCGTCCTCCTTCTTCCCGTCACAACCTTCTGGGTGGAGGAAGGGGGAGGCGAGACGTGGCAGCCCCGCTTGTAGCGAGAACATCGTGAAATAATAAAACCCTCTCCCCCCCTCCAGGTCCACCGCAACTACACCGGCTCAGAGCTCCGGAGGCCGGCGATCCGCGCGGACGTGATGAAGCGTTTTACACCGCGCCTCCCCCGGGGAGTGCCCGCGGAGAGATACGACGCCGAACTTATCACAAGTTTATGGCCGGTATCAGCCGGGGCAGGCCGGCATCACGTCGATCCCCACTATCAACTATCCTCCCATTATCATTATTTTTTTTATTTTTATTTCCGACATCTCAGCTCTCGGTGAACGGCATTCGGTAGGAGTTATTTCGTGAACGAAATGGAAGTCGCATCTGTAAAAACTAAACCGCTGCCAGCATCTGTCGCGAATGGCGCGAACCCGAGTTCATAGAAACAAAAGGGCAACTTTGTAGTATTAGCCGTTTTATTGAATTTTAACAAGATGGGCAGTATTTTAGTAAAATTTCTTGTCGAAATTTAGGCCCTAAGCCGGTATTTAGAGTTTTAAAAAGTTATTTTTCGCTCCTATCGGAGCAGTTTCGTTATAAAGTTTAACCTTTCTATTTGATAGTAGACGTAGCGAATTCTGCCGGCAGCGAATTCTAGAGGTGGGTGTGGAAACTACGCGTGATTCGCGCCAATAAATGTATTTGAAAACCAAATTTGCGTATACTTATCTCGCTTGGAATTTTTAAAAACTATTCTACGGTAAGTTTCATGCACGAGTTTCGATTATAAATGTATTTTTTGTGATGTATCCGAATCAAACTCTACTCGAAAGGACAGCGATCACAAACTTCGGAATCACGCTTATTTGATGAGCGTATTTAAAGTTGAACTATTGAAATTATCGTATCACATTAGTACCATTTGGTTCTATAGTAATAAACTCGAATGACAGTTCTTTTTCTTGTCTGGTGTGGTATCTAGGCTGTATTGAATAAATAAGTATTGGTATATGAAAATGCAAACACATTTTACCGTATACGCTGCTTTCAAAAACATATTTCACCTCCAGTTTTGACGAGATGGAGTGAGAGTTTTAATTTATAAATATGACAGTTAAACAAAACAGTTTGATTTTTATATGTGCAGTAAAATCTCATAATTATAATGAATTAAACTGGAATCCACGAGCAAGTAGTAGGAAACTATAGCGAGAAAATTGACGCCGCCAAAGTGTATTTGTGGTTCGTACTATTTATAACGCCCAAGACTGTGCAGTAGGCAAAAATGTTTTTACCTTGGACATTTTACATGCATTACTATTTGGTTAAAATTCAGAAAGTTAATTTATGTTATAAAGTATGTCTACCACAAGATTTTTGTGATTATTAAAAATGTAGAAAAAATAGTACGTTTATTTCAAAAAGTAATATTATTCATTCTAAAATGTTTTACGTCTGAAAGACCCACTTGAAACTCGTGTTTTAATAATACTGATATATTTTATATTACGGATATAAAGTATGAAAATGTTGCAATGAGCTCTAAAGTGAATAAGGAAAAAAAATGATTTGTAAACATACCTACTTTTATAAAGATGTGCCTTTCATAAAGTAGAATTTTTATGATTATTACGTAACATAATGCTTAGTGGGGATTTTTTTCCATTGATACTAACATATTTCTTAGTTTTAGAATTGTTTAACATCTATTAACAGACGTAACCTACCGAATTCCTTTTGTTAATCGATTTTCCACACTAAGAACTAAGTATTTTTTTATCAGTAGTAGTTATAAGCTGATGAGCACATAAAAAATCATGCCACCAAAATTTTATAATTATGTACTCCAATTTTTATCAGTTGCATTATTTTAAAACTCATATTAGATTGGTTGAATGAAATTGGCCTACGTATTGCATTTTGAATCTCAGCCTGATTTCATTAAATTTTTATGTGAATCTGCAGAACAAAACTTTATTTAAATGCACTAGATATCAAGACCGTAAAGTAATATAAGCAAGAGTGGTCTATGAAGGGTTTTATCATCTACTGTTTAGTAAAACAATGCAAACTTATCAACCAGTTTTATAATTCAAACTTCCATCAATCTTCCACAAAGAGCTTCAAAAAGGTCAGTTACTTGAACTTATTTCTTTCTCATGGTTTCTGTATTTTTCGTTGTTAGGTTGTTATGTCATGTTTATAGTCATCTTGCAAAACCAAACATCTTTATATTTTAGAATATGCTACAGGCTTAGAAAACCAAGAAGTATATATTTGACAGCATTGAATACAATTACTCTCACGCTTTAACAAAGGCAGACATGTATGTCGAAATATGAATTTTTAAATTATTAATTATTCCTATTTAATATTACAGTGTAAACTCTATATAACAACACTTAACGGACTGAGCATTTTTAGGCGTTATAAGAATGGTCGTTAAACGGAGAGAAATAAAATATATAATTTTACTATTCTATAATAATATGTATTTACTTATATAGTACACATTTTACACACGTATATTAATATTAATACAAATAAAAACACTTATTGCGTATAGTTTGTTATTTTTCTTTGTTTTTCCATATTGTATACACGGTAGAACGGCTAAATCCAAAGCGTCTTCCATCACTGATCTTATCTCCCGCCTCTGTTGAGCGTATTAATAAAACTTTTTTGTCAATACACAAGGATTTTCGTTTATTCGCCATGTTTACAGTTAGAAAGTCTGTAAGCAACTGCGATGATGATAACGTGTAACAACTTGACAACAGTCTAGTGACTGAGGTAAACGTGTGCAAGTTCACCATACAAAAACCAAAGACAAAATTTCTTAGAATCTCCGGTACGCCATTTGATGTAAACACGTGCTAGATAATACAACAACAAACTAGCAAACAAAAGAACGTACACAGCTGCAGTTCTTATCAACTTCGGAAACTTAGAAAGTACTGCTTAATGATTTATCATTCCGTATTGTTGTCGTTAAATATAGTGAGCATGACGCTATATAGAGTGTATTATTGTATAGAAAACAAGGTAAACTAACAAAAATCAAGCAATTTCGACGTTTTAAGGAGTTAATCGTAACATCGAGTGACGTTAAGGGCGCGGTTCAGTGACTAAAAATCACTACTCTAACAAATATTTATGTTTTGGCAAAAATGTGAATAAAACCATCGAAATCAACTACCCGACCACTCCGCCCGGTCAGTATAAGTGTCTGCGTAGCTGGGAACAACGGTCATTCGAGTCAGGCTCTTCATACGGGAAAGGTGTGTTTCTCCTCTCTCCTGGCCGGCTTTAGACACGCGAAGGCAGTCTGCCTGCCCCCTCCCCATGAATGTGCGGGTTCTACCCGCGCATGCGCAGTACAGGGCTGATAACCGCACTGTTGCCAGTTCTGCTCGACCCTTCCCATTCTTCCTTCCTCCTTCCTCCTCTTCCTCACCCTGCCGAGACCCGGCCGTGTTGACCGTCCGCCGGAGCAGAGACAAGCTTGGCTGGCGGCCCGCGGGAAAACACTTCACACACTCCCGAGTTCACACATTAAAAAAAAAAAATACATTACCGTGTTGTACGCAATAATTGGAGTTAAATTTGTTTAGAAATAAAACAATAATAAACAGTGTTATTCACTTTTTGACGTGACGTCTAATAAATAGATGAACGCCGGCTGCACGCACGAAAAAGTGTCCCGTTACGCGCTTTGTCCCGTTACGCTCATTGTACTCTTGCGCTGCATCTATCTCTCTTCCACTCGATTGGAACAACCATAGATTTGACATTTTCAAGGCACATTAAACTTGAAACACTCCCATTCGTTTCCTACTTTTCCTATCATCGTCCTACCCTTAACAGAATAACACAGATTGGAAGAAGTTAAATAGCAAACATGTATAAAAGTTATAGTTAAAATAATCTCTTCGTTAAAGTAATAAACATATTTGAATTAATGAGTGCAAATAAAAGTAAATTTATCAATTAAATTGTAGATTTCATTTCACTCCTTCTTTGTATCCATACAGAATAGTGATAATTTAATAAAAATGATTCAATTTTATTCATAAAAGTATGCAATCTTTTCATCAAAGTTTTGTTATGACGTCACTTTAAACTATCGTCCGTAAACCGACTTTACAGACAACCAATTTTTATGTAAAAACATTTTAATAAATTTCTACTAACATATCAATTTTGAACGCTGAAAACAAAAGTTAAAACAAGAGCAATCATACCACAATTTTTAATTCTGTCTAGGTAACCTAAATTTTGAATGTCTTATAGTTATATTTTACTTATGGCTCACATGCAAGAAGTCAAATAAATCGGAAACACAAGGTCACAATAAATATATAAGTAGTATTAATGTCAGATATCGTCATTATGTCACTTAAATGTAATTAGTACAATAGTAGAATGTAAAATTAGAGGTATAACAATAATCTTGTCAGTTAAATGGTACATTTTTATTTCCTACCTAAATAATTACAAATGCTGTCAAAAAAACACAAATAACACGGATATTTAATCACATAATTTGGTTTCTATTTACAAGGGAAACAGAGAAACCAACATTTACTACTACTTTATATAGGTATATATAAAATTGTCGTAATTTTTTAGTTAGGCATTGTGGAATTAGGAATTGTTATCAATTGTGGTGTTACTCAGAATTGCGTAGCAATATTTTATAATAAAAGGTGGGTATTTTAACACTGTCTAATTCTCATAGGCCTAACTAAAAAATTACGACACATTTTTAATTTAGCATTTTTGATGTAGAACCGTTATTAATTAGCCTATAAACTGTTTTCGTTGAGTTCTGAAACAATCTTTATGATTACAAAGTACATGGAATTCATTGGCGACCGATGTGAGCTGCAGGAGAGGAGTTTGCCAGTGCGCTGGACATTCACAACAAGCATAATTCACCGATGACCACAATGCCACAGAGGAGCCAGCGACTACCAACCAGTTACAGCCACGCTGATCAATATTTCGGTGGGCGTTGCGTCTACTGGAAAGAATTGGAGTTGGAACACTGCATTTATTTACTAGTTAACACAGTAACAATGCGCTACAAAAACAATAAATTACAATAATGTTGTCAAAATAAAATTAAAATACCTTGTATATGATAGTAACTTAGTAACCTCGGTCCGGAAATGGTGTCGTCTGGTTGGCGGTGACTGTGGCAGCTAATTCAAAACGCCGCTCCGTAGATAACCTCTGCTTTCTCAACGATTAATCCCACAGATTACGGTGTCAAAATATATACACTTACATTTCTGATGAACTTGGCACTTTTAATTATTGTATGCACACTACTTCTGTCGCTGACTTAGGCACACCTAACTTCCAGACTCTCATCTCAAAGACTGTCTTCTGGGTAACTAAAGCTATATGCTGACTGCTGCCCCGTCGCTAGGGCAAGGTCAACAAGCATTGAAGACGTTTATAAAAATTGAATGAAATAAATGTGGCATAATACGAAAAAAATGTATTTATGAAAATAAGCATGAACAGCCACCCGAGAATAATAAAAGCATAATTATATATCACTCCTGAGAGTTAATTTTAAACTAACTGTTTAAAGAAAAGCTTAGATTCTTGTTACATAAAATATGCATTTTTTAGGAGTATATTTCTTTTGAAACATTCTGTGAACTCCTAGAAACGTCTTGAACATCTTCAAGAACTTACATTAAGTTTTATCGAATTTGATACTACTCATAGTAAGGAAGTTTTAATTTTTTTTCAACCCCTGTTATTACAACCTCTTGCAGCATATTTCGTCTCAACAAAAAATGCGTCAGCTAAAGTATTAGATAGTGTTAAGATATTTTACAATAAATTATAATGGATTTGATAGTTTACCCCTTAAAAAAAAAAACGATTTATTGCGACTTCGGCCCTCGTTATTTCGACCCCTTGCATTATTGATAAGTGGTATCAACATTTATTTGAGATGAATGTTCGAGATAATATTTATAAATTTTTTAAATATATAATAATTAATTCGATAGAGTACATCGCACGGAAGTTATTTTTCGACCACTTTCTGTAACGGTTTGTCTTATCAAAAATTGCTTCAGAAAAATGATATAGATAGTATCTAGAGTAGAAACAGATTTGATATTGTACCTAATAAGAATGTTGTGAAATTTTTGTCCTTCACCCCCGACTTTCCACCCTTAGCAGCAATGGTTGGTTGTATAAAAATATTAATTCAGACAATATATTTTGATTATATTGTTGGAGATACAACCTGAACGGATTCGATAGGTATTTATTTACTTAGGGAAGTAAGATATTTTTGTCTTTCAATCATTTTATTTTTTCTTCACTTATTTAGGTAATGGTTGGATGTAACAAAATAATTTGTTTAAAATTGTAGACAATCTTTAGAAAGGATTTTATTATGTTTAATACATTTTTAATGTCTTTATTTTAACCCTTGATTTTCCAAACTCTTGGAGCAATAGTTGTTATCAAAAAATTGATTCAAATAAAAGTTTTAATTTTATAATAAAAATTGGATTTACTAACAACTCGAACGGATTCGAAGGTGTGCCTAAGGCCTGTTCCACAATGACACGGAAACGGAACAGACGGAAACGGAGACGAAAACGGAGTATTGTTCCGTTCCGTCCGTATTTTTCTCGTTCTACAATACACGGACCCGTAAGAAATCTTGGACAATAAGAAAGAGCGAGCCTGACGTAACTGAAAACTACGAGTATCAAGTGCACTACCTTTTAAATCGAAATGTATGGTTGTTAACTTGGTAATGTAGTAAGTTGATTTTTTTTTTGCGTTGTGGCGGTGGTAAAGAAGTCCTTCTCCGTCTTCTCATATATAGCAGGTATATCTTTAACCATGAAAATTAAATGTTAATCAAAATTCGTCATGATGAAACCCACGTGCACAATTCAAATTTAAAAACAAATCTTGTTTTGTTGTTCACGCATAAAAAGGTAGTCGAAAATACGGAAACCAACATTAGTCAAAACTAATATCTTAATTAACATGAACGCGCAACTGTAGCTTGATAACTGCAGTGAATAAATAACGTGCTCCTATTGGTCTAACGGAGTAACGTAAACGGAAGACTTCAGAACTGCCGAGCAGGTCCGTGCGGGTCCGTCTCCGTTTGCGTGCTATTGTAGAGGCTCTGTTCCGTGAAATCCGTCTTCGTTTCCGTGTTCCATCTCCGTTTGCGTGTCATTGTGGAACGGGCCTAATAAGGGAGGTATGACTATTTTTGTCCTCCAACTGCGGTTTTTTCCACCCCTTGCAATTATGGTTGGTCGTGTTTTACAAACGTTTTTGGTATATCTCAAACGATATACAGTTACTACTTCATACGGATACGATATTTATCATACTAAGGTAGTTGTAACGATTTTTTTTTTTTTTAATTTTCCCTATTTCTCTACTTTCAGTCAGATTTTGCCCAACGAACTCGACCAAGATTTTCGATTAGGCCTACTATTTTTATTTTATTTATTAGTTCGGAAGTGATTTGTACAAAATAACGGCTGTTATAGTGTTCATAAAATTGTGTGTGTATATATATATATATATATATATATATATATATATATAGCCTATGGTTTTAGGGTCCATGAACCATGAAACAACAAACTATGTAAACATTTCCTTGAAATTGCACGATGGTAATGTTTAGTCCTTCTTCTAAATCTACCTAAAAAGCTGCTCGCCTCTTGCAACAGTGATAGTCGTTTTATTTTAAACATTAACCTTTTTTTTAAACATGTTTGTGCTTCTAAAATGTATCGTGGTTCCCTAATAGATTTTCCATTGTTACGTTTGGATCGGCTAACTATGGTAGCAAACAATTCATATAAAATCTCTGAAGTTTGGGAAGCAAATATTACGTCCAAATAGCACCTAAGAAAGTGTTACATAAATCACTGCTTGATACTAATATTACTAATTCGTTCTCTTCTCGCCAGCCGCGAACAGAACGGGCGAAGGAACCGGGCGGCAACACTGTAGTATCGTCCGCTACCTGCTGGACCGCCGTTCTGTCAACAACACTCCCCGCGCATTCTAGTGAACGAGAACAGAACTGTGTTTACCATTGAGGCACGCGGAACACAGTTTGTTTTAATTGTAGCGAAGTAAATTACCATGGTAACGAAACACACAAAATATCTAAGTAATCCGTAAAACTTGTTTTACCTCTTAGCCTACAATATCAGCAGTATTAATACTTCTTTGCATTTAAAAGTGTCGAGTTTGTCATAACATGTATTCAGTATAATAAAGAAAATAATTATTTTCTCAATAATGCAGCACTCTGAACCAATTTTATCTGTGATAGCCTTCGCGAAAAATACTAAAGAAAAGTTATGCATTAAAAATTTTTGGATATCATGCATAAATGAAAAATTATCTAAAAATAACTAAATTGTGAGACAGCAGTTTTGACTCATGATTATTAAATTTATTTTATTTCAATTAGTAATAGCTTTAACTGCAAGAGTAAAGATAGATCTTCGAATAAGCAGCAATAGACGTTTTCACAATTTAAAATAGATGATCAGTGAACTATCGCAATGAGAGAAAATTTTCAAAACACCTGAACCGCGCCCTTAAAAAGAGTTTACACTGTATTTTAAATACTTTTTAATTATATTTTGTGTTTAAAATTTGTATTCTAAGCATGATTTTTATCTTTAGCGAGCGAAGAGCTGAGTTTACATTCTGTTTTAACCAAAATAAATCTTCATTAAGTTTAAGTGAAAATACAAAACACTTTAAATATTAAATAACATGGAAATCTATTTGACAAAAACCACTCTGTTTGAAACAAAATTATAGACGGGTCACACAAAAACTTGCAGACAGTTAACCGATTTTTCAAGCATTTTTTTTTGCTTACTTTAAAATATTTTATATTATTCGAATGTTTTCCTGTTTTACATAATTTCAAATTATATTTTTGGGAAACGTATCGTTTAAAACAAGACAAAAGTATACAAGTTGAGCCTCTATTTTATATGGTTGCAAAAACAAATTGTAACTTATTTATTCCCAATCATTAGTTTGATTTTTTTTATAGTGCAAGTTATAGAGTAGTGTGTCGAGTATACTTCAACGCATTTCCACTTTCCGTTGAACATCTGCCTGGTGCACTTTAACTGGCTCGTGTGAAGTTTTAATCTGACACGTGTTACAACGATATCATCGACGCACGAAAAAAAGGATTCCCTACGTGACGTCTCATCCATCACACATATTAGATCGTCCGTATGGTACTATACCCGTGCGTGAACGACTGGAAATCCAGGCTGTTGTGGTTGAATATCACTGGGTACCTGCATAAGGCCTACACTCGCGCATTAAGGGGGTTGCCTCCCATTTCAGATCATGGTTTTGTATTTGCAGTAATAACAGATCAACTTGTAGATTTTTTAAATGGTTTAACTTACACGAAATAATAAAAATATATACATCGCATACTTTTTGCATGATTAGTTACCAAAGTTACATTTTGAGCTTTTTTTCGGGTTTTACGAATAAGAGGAAATAAGTTTAACTGAAATGCTACTGGCTACTTCATGATATGGTTTGCATTTCTTTAAAAAAAAAAAACTCATTTTATGTTGCTTGGCTGTCAATATCCTCACAAATGTGAGAATTTTGAAATGTACGGTCAAATAAAATAATATTTTCTAAAAGAAATTTGTACAGTTTCTTTAAGTAGTCAGTAGCATTGCAGTTAAACCTAAAAATTTTACTGTTTGTTAGAAATAAATCTTCATGTTTGTGTCTGTAAGTTTACAAACTTGCTGTCTCTTTCCGGTGAAAGTAGCTTGTGTGGCATTTGAACAGACCAATGAGGATACAGCTAGGACGTCCGTGATTCGTTTCATAATAACTGTCATGTGAAAATAATATTTTTTTAATAAAAAAATAGTATGAATGAGTCACAGTGTATTTTTAAATTATCTTGATCGAAAAAAATTGAGATAAATAATAATCCGGGAATATCAAAATCTTGGTGGAATGTAACGAAACTGCTTGGATTGTGAAAGAATGGGTGGAGGTTCAAGTTTGGCTTGTGACACCATTTCCTGCTGTCCCCCCCCCTCCCCAAAAGATGAAACAACCGCCCTTCGCAAATGTAGGCGAGCAATAAACGACCAGCAGATGTCCCGAAAGCCTGTTTCCACTCGACTGTAAACAGAATGGCGTAACTTCTCAAACAATGCGGATCGAAAGAAGGTCAGTGAAGGGGGAAGGGGGGTTGGATGCTGTAAACCTCACGGGCACGCTGTTTATACCTTCGTTCGTTAGTTTCAAACTCTACTGTTCCTTGGATTCTGTAGCCAGGGGCACTCTTAACATTTTTTACACTAAATTTACATTGCAGTTCGGAATCTCAAATACTCAAAAAATTTCCTATTGCTAGTAAATTTAATTAATCACTTATTTTTTTAGCGACTAAGAAACATGTTAAATATTTAAAGGTGTTGTTTATTCAGCAGAGGCTATCGTTATAAGTAACTGCAGTAGGGAGCAGAGAAAATATTGTTTATTTTTTTTATTTCGTCATAAAAATTTTGTTTAAGGAACTAAAAACATATTTTCTGAGTTCTTCGGGCATTCATAATCACATAGATCACAACACTGGTTTATGGAAACTTCAGACAGGCACAAATAAAAGAAAAATACCTCATAATTTTACATAAAATTTTTTTAATTTGGCGTATGAATATTTGAACCTTAGCGAGAAAATAATATTTGCGAAATTTATTTATGTCGTTGGTGTGTTTTAGGTTGGTGTGTGTGTGTGTGTTTGCAGACTAAACTTGTCAACACCTTAAACTTATTTACAACCTGGGGAGATTCTTGAATTACTTATATTATATTTTATATGATAGACTCTAATACAATATTTAATCTGGGCTAAATAACTTGGAAAAACTTATTCAAAATTTTCTATAAAATAACAATTTCTAAAATAAACGGAGATGGTACACTTTTGCGTTGAATCATCTCTCGGCACCGACTAAATGGGGTTGTAATTCGATTCCGTTCTAGTACGGTACGCGGAGCCATATAGCAACGCTTTCAAAGCATCGATCTCTGCTTCATGGTGTCAGCCCCGATAAGTTTGCACGCCACATGATTATACCAAACTGCATAAATAGAATTAAAATCGCTCTTTCATTCATGTGCTCACAATGGCGTCATGTTTCCTACGTAGTGTGTTCATTCACAAGCATTTTATCCGAACCTTCAAAACTTTTAAATCTATCTGCACGGCTAATATCGAAGAAGCACTCACTAAAATAATACCACGACAGGTCAGTGCATTTTATAGTGAGCAGCGAGTTAAAATAACCTCACTGACTTGAAGGTAGCTGTTTGGTTTTAATTTGCATGTTTAACTTTCTGTGTTTCAAAAACGGCTATTTTATTTAGAAGGTGTTCAAAGTTAAAAAAAATCCAGTCTGATTTTTAAAATGAATTTTGAACACTGGGGATGTTGCAATAAAGTATGGCTATTAATTATTAAAAAAGGTACTTTCCTTAAAGCAACAAATAAATGTGCGTGTACTTATATGCGCACGTTAGAAGTTATAGGCCTACTACTCTTTGATTTTAAACACTAAACTATTTTGAAATTAATAGTTATGAAATTATAAACTTTAGGTTCCATAACTTTTATAACGGAAAAAATATATATAGCACAATGAAATCTTGTAGTCTAAAACCATGCACTCAAAAGCTGAGCTAAATACAAACGAATTGGATTATTCGGAAAATATTTTCAAAGTGATGTTTTCAGGAGTATAAAATATTTTAAAATTTGCGATTATTTATTTTCGTGATTAATGAAGTTTATAAAATGTATTTCATAATAGTTTGCTATTTTATTTGGCACATCGATACGCTTAGTACGTTCCCCGATGTTCTCGTAAGCGACTATATACAGGTCAATGCGGCCACGTGCTGTCGGCAATCTTCTATACTTCTATACTTGGATATTACTGAAACGGGAATGCGCCTTAGACTATACCAGGTTAAAATTTCGTTGATGGTGCGCGCGCATTTCTTTGCATTTCCGTTGTGTAAAAAAAAAATTCACCCCTAACGCGTCTAAAGATATATAACTTAAAAAAAAAAACTCATACATAGCACACGCAGAACAATATATTGTCGTATGGACCAAATCAACCATAGACCTGTATACTTTGTGTCGGTTTTTGAAGTTGAAGCACACTGCTTAGCAATTGAATAGGAAAATCACTCGTAGCTGTATAAAAGCTATTAAATTGGAATTTTTTTTATAACCATGAAAGGAACTCACCAGGAAGGATAATAAAAATGTAATAATAAAAATACCATTGTTAACTTTATAGCATCACATATGCAAGTGATTAGCGTTAATATTCATTAAAACAAAAAAAAAATGTTTTGCTATCCGCAAAAGATTTGGTTAGTGTTTGGCTGTGCTGGGAAAAAGGGGGGGGGGGGGGGGGGGGCGAGGGGGAGAAGTTCGATCTCATTTTGACTTCAAGTATGAACATGGCAAAAAGTTCCCACACCCTTACTTTCTAATTCCATGAAAATAAACTAGTTACCTTTGCCATTGTTTCAGTGATTGTATGATACAGTCTTCCCATTCATAAATGTCACATTATAAATTTTAATAGTATCAACTGTAAGAGATTTATAGTTTTTGGCCCAATTAAAGATAAGTTCAAAATGTTTTAGAAAAGCTAATGCGCGAATATTGCCTTTTTTGTTTTCTCGCATGCAGCGCCACCTACCCAAAATGGCGACTCCTGAGCGTAAAGACTTTTGTGTTCTGCACTTTGCTAAGATGAATCTGTAATTTCAGCTCACCTCGTTGGAATCAATTTGTACGAGAGTGGATGAACGTCGAAGTCCTTGACGTTGGATTGGTCGTAATGGTCGAGACGACAGAGATCTTTTTTCGCTGGCCTCCACGTTCACCTGACATAACGCCTAGAGATCTTTTTCATTTGGGGCTTTATAAAAGATAGTGTCTACGTTACGCCGCTGCCCAATTACTTGCCAGAGTTTAGTCTCAGAATTGAAGAGGCTATTGCTTCCATTACTCCGGCCGTGTTAACCAAAGTGTGGGAATAATTGGACGTTAGGTTGGACATTTGTAAGAAAAACCAGGTTGGTTTACTTTAAATTTTATGTATTATTTGTTGTAAATAGTCTAAATGAAACGGTTATAATATACCATTTAAACAATGACACTCTTTTATGGACATTCTGTATAAAGATTTGGAACTTCCGACAAGACTCTTGGGACAGTAACTAGCTTGGAGTGTGTATCGGCAGGGTAATTGCAAGTCTGTAGCGTCGCTTCACCAACTCTGAGGAGTGGGGTGCTAAACATCCACCCTCCCCCCTCTCCGCCCCAACTTATCGACACGTCCCGAAGGGTTCGTCGCCCTCGAGCCGCCCTCATGCCGTAAGCCGCGCGAGCGCGAATCATTCGGGCGCGTGACTCGAATGCTCGGGTTGCAGCACGTTGGCAGGACTGGGCTCGAGGAGTGGGTTTACGGCGGGTCCCAAACAACGCTGAAATAGCCCCTGTGTTGTTCTCCCCAGTTCGCGCCGCCTCCCACGACAGCGGCGCACCGGAGCGTCTATCCGCCCCGCCTGCGATCTGCGATCACCATTGTCGTGGGTGTCTGTTCTGAAGTTCAGTTCCGCCTGATGGTCAGCACGACCTACCGTCCGAACTGCGCGTCTACGAACTCGCTACTTATAAACATCAAAATACCACAATAGAGTTGAAAATAATTGGGGTCATTACCACAACGCCGGAATACCATTACGCCGAATGTCAAAATTGACCACAACGCCGACAGCTGGAAAACTGCTGTGTACTACAACGCCTAAATAACAAATGAATGAATTTGTATGTGTTTCTTAAATGTACCTTAACGCCGAAATACCCCAATCAAACCTAATCTTACCTAACCTAACCTAGCGTAATATAACATAACCTAACTTAACCTAGCCTATCCTAGCCTAGTCTAACCTAACCTAGTCTAACCTAACCTAGTCTCCTAACCTAATATTTGTGGCAGTCCTGCAATGACATTTTTCGGCGTTAGGGCCTAGTGTTTTTCGGCGTTGTGGTAATTCGGCGTTGTGGTACACAACAGTTTTCTAGCTGTCAGCGTTGTGGTACACAGCAGTTTTCTAGCTGTCGGCGTTGTGGTCAATTTGGCAGTTCGGCAATGTGGTATTTCGGCGTTGTGGTGCGTCCCCAATAATTGTTAGCAAAACATCACCGTGACATTCGCGTTAAAACTTTATAACAAACCCCCCCCCCCCAAAAAAAAAAAAAGGATTTCTGTCCAGACAAGCAATATGGTTTGGGAGGGGTGGTGGTTACGTTGTTAATTTTTGGATATATTGAATAATATGTTATCTTTTCCATGGTTAAAAAATTTGTGCTGAAATGAAATACCCATTAAACATCAATTAAAATATAAAATTGTGCGCCAACTTTTGTAAGAAATACTCAGTATTATCTCGAAAAACAGATTTAATATATGCGGAAATAGCTATAGCAATGTGTGGTACAAAGATACAATTTTTTTCTTGTAGTATTGCAAACTAAATTTTGGCAACTGATTTCCAAAGAAATCCTTTGTAAAAGTAGAAGAAATTATTTTTCTGTATTCCTAGGATATATATAAAAAAAATTCAGGTCAGCCTCACATACGAAAGAGAAAATAGCAACGTAGGGAATTAAATGTAGAAAAAAAAGGCTTTGGGATTCATGAGCATCGATAAGCAACGTGGAGGGCGTTTGGTGTTTGGGAAATATCCTTGGTATTTTGCAGTTAAGTGCAGGTCAGAAATGTATTTCCAGATTCTGTCGTCACGGCGATGTTTATTAGTACACTAGTACTTTAACTTGAATTCTCCATTGGTGATACATAAGTGCTTAAATTATTTAACAACCTTTACTCTTAATCTTGTTTGTAACTTTACATATTTCTTGTTCATTTAGTAAACTATTAGCCAACTTTTTAAAAGCTATTTAAGTTCAACACAATACGGCAACATACATGTTTAATGTTTTAACCTATTTTATAATTTCTAAGTTTATGACGCTTATAACACATATTTTATATTTCTTTCTTTTTGTAAATACGAAATTTTTAGAAATTTGTGTATTTTGAGCTTAGAACGCCATTAAATAAAATTCGTTGGAGGAAGCTAAATGAGGTAAATTAAGCAATTATTATTTGGTTACTAGGCTTGGAAACATTTTAAATGTACTAGAATTATCAAATTGTATAAATGTGTTTTTAGAAACAGAGCATTTTCTAAGGTATATATTTCATGTATGTAAAATGTTAGAAATCCATTCGCTACATGTTTGTTACAATATTTTTTTATAACGCTAATTCTATTAGCCACATGAAGCTTGCGGCCTTTATCTCGTTTCACGCTAAATTTATGAAACGTTTTGAGTTACCAGACCGTAAAGATTTTATGCGCATATATAATAGCTATTGTCTGCGGGTGTTGGCGTTATATTACACATATATACATAACAATACCCTACAGTAACCTTCCTCCCGTTTAAATAACAGGATGATTATAAAGTTAAAATAAGTAAAAAAGTGAAAAGACGAAGCCTACTTACATAAATTAACTTTTTTTTAAAAAGATGGCAGGCACTTTACATAGTTTCATTACTACCTACTTTTTGTTAACACTTCATTTCTATTTTTTCTTCGAGATGTTAGTTAACGCTCAAAAGTAACTAAATCACATGTATAAATATATAAACTATTGAAATTGTTATAAAATTTATAGACACAACGGAAAATAATTACAGAAATGTAACAAGTTATATTATCCTAAGTGAGTTCTGAGAAAACTTAAAAACATTTTACTCCTAGCAAACAATCTAACAATATAAATTATTGGTATTTTATGTGCATAGTCTAATATTTTCTCTAAGGTATCAATTCTTATATTTACGGGTAGATACTCTACGTGGGGATCTGCTATTTTTAAAACGCGTGACAAATATTAATAAATTAAGATTTTGCCTGGCAGATTATAACTCATCCATTAAACGATTTTTTTTCTATAAATCCACAGTTGAACAACACATACAAGTAGTATAGTCTTGGGGCTCCGGGGACTGGATTCTGGGTGTGGTGTGTGGTGGAGTTTTCTGCTGCCTTGGAAACTACATCTCCGATGACGTCACGATGGCCATCTTGGATTACTTGATCTTTGACTTGGATCTTTGACTTGGATCTTTGACTTTGACCTTTGACTTTGACCTTGAACTTTGACCTTAAACTTTGACCTTGAAATTTGACCTTGAACTTTGACCTTGAACTTTGATCTTGCACCTTGAAATTTGACCTGGAATTTCGACCTCAGTTGCCATATAGGATTCCGCCATCTTGTCATAACATGGCAATTTTCGTTATGGTTACCATCTTGAATTCTAATAACATGTCGCCATCTTGGGTCTGATATCTACCACTTTTTTTTGGATTCTGACGACACAGCCGTCATTTTGTTGTCGTTTGCTGGAGGCCACATCACGGAAAATGTAATGGCCGCAATTTTTTTCTGTTCTGCTGGTGGCCGCCATATTGTATTCCATCATCATTGTTTATGCTGTTTGTTCCTACAGAGCGCCAGCATCTCTCCGTCTCAGGTACATAAGGACGATGTTCCATTACCTGCTAATGTTGTTGTGGCTCTTATCGACATAAATAAATTTAATTTAAAAGAAGTACATTGTAAGCACCGTAATTCGAACATTGACAGCTAATATAACTGCATTAGAAAACATATGTATTTAAACGCACGGCCATCGAGACAAATAGCATTTTAAGAATTAATTAAGGTATACAAAATGTAACACACATTAGGACTTATATATTGCATCACCTGCTAAGAAGATGACGCCATCTTTATTTTGAATATTTGGTACCAGGAGCGCTAGTTATCACACATTACCTGCTAGTTAACACACATCACCTTAATTAATAATAAATTTCTAACGATAGTAAAATGTCTAAAATATTTTAATTTTTGAAGTAAACTTTTAAAAGAGAAACAAATTATTACATGGATAAATAGTGGGAGTTTAAGATTCTTTAAAATAAAAATTACTGTTCATTTTTCTTAACAATACAAGGAAAAAAATTAAATGGCGTTGAGAAATGGCTCAAATTTTCGAATTAATTTGTGTTTATCGTATACAAAATTGAAAATATGGTTTTAACTGAAAAAAAAAAAAAAAATAGGGAAAACTTAAAACTTCTTGTTGAAATTTTTCATTTAAATTCATTGAAATAAAGAATTAACAAAATATTTTATAAAAATAATGCACTTGGGTTTAATTCTCTTTAAATGTTTTCGATTATGTAGTATCTTTTTTAGTAGGAATCCGAAAACCTATGTCTTTACATTAGGTTCTTTCCTGCAATACGAATATTATTTTAAAATACAATTTTTACTGATTAGGCATTTAAAAATATTTCCTAAATTTGGTATCTTTACAAGAAGCACAATAGTTTACCAAAAAGAGTGAGTCCCAAAATTTTAAATTTTCGATGAATGTTAAAAGATTTAGTGTACAAATCAGGACTTTTTTTCACATGCGTCTATGTTCGAACTTATTATAGAAATTTTTTGAAGACAGAGTGAAAGTAAATTTATTTGTCAATCAATTTAGAATGAATAAAAATTTTAACTTGCCATAGTAAAATCATAAAAATGAAAATTAAAAGTAAACTGTTAGGTGGCAGTAGACTTTATAGGGGTGAAACGACCAAACATGAACGTTCAAACACATCCGCATGCCATAAACACATACGTGTCAAAAAATCATGATATATTTTTATCCTGAAAATAGGCTAAAGTTCCACTAAATAAAAATGAACCAGGCATGAATGAGAAATTATTTCATTAAAAATTATCGAAAGAACCATTTAATAAGTAAAAAACTTGCACGACCAAAAACAGGGTTTTATTTGTCGCACTATGTATTTGACCGCTAAAATTGTCGTCGCGCTTGAGAACATTTAGCGAAGATAAAAGCAGAGCGGTGAATGCCGTCCCTTTAATGAACCTGTCAAAACGTTCCAAAAAAAATTCTTTGTCTATTGTTCCGAAATTCCCTATCTCTTCTCTCGACCCACTGCTCCCATTCGCCCCAATTCTTTCCACATCCCTTTGCTCGTTCACAGTACAACTTGGTCACATCGTAGTAGTTCGTGATAGCCTGTATTTATTGACTTTTTTTAATAACACATATTTTTTCGAGGCTCAAATTGAAATCAAGCGCTCGTAATGTTTTTCTTAAATGCAGCATGTAACTTGGAAATACAGTAACAAGAAACGACTAATTCGTCTTAGTACGATCAGAATGCACGTAACCATAGTTTGTCATAACCTATCACATAAAAAGCTATGATATAAGACATTCCCAATTGCTAAGAAAAATAATGCCGTGTGAATGTAAGTTTTTATTCAATAAAATAATATTTAACACGCAAAACAGTTTAATGAATCTTGCAACAATATTTTATCTACAGTATAATTAATTAAATATATTAAGATTAATAAGTTATTAAAATTAATGTTTTTTTAGCATATTACTTTACAGAATATATAGATTCAGATTTTTTTTTCAAAACTAGAGAAATACGTTGATGAGTACTACTTAATAGTTTATATGACTTTTTACAATATTTATTGTAAAACGTGGACTATTTTTAAGATTATTTTGTTCCTTTGTTTTAAAATATCTTTTAGAGTTATTTATTTTAATGAAATATTTTAACGCAATTCTAAACTAATCGTTTTGAGTTTTGTTTAAACAAAATGAATTGACTCAGCTAATTTTGAAATCAACAACTTAAATGATGTATCTACTGTACACTTGATATTTCACAGTAAAAAAAAAAAATAGTATTAGTCAGAAAAACTAAGCGGTTGAAAAACATTACTCCATTCAATTCAGCTTTAGGTAACTAGGGTAGCCTTAGTCCTAAAGAAACACGCCAGAATCACTCATTTATTAATTGGTAGAAACCTTTTGACCACGAGCTATAAGAACCGGGCGGTAGCTTTTTTTATTTAGTGATCAGGAAATGTAAGCATGGTAGCATAATTGTAGCAATGAGTGAAAGAATAGCATCTTATCTCAATAAATTTACTGGAATAACAATAAAATGAAACAATTAACTTGGTGTGTACCACCTTAAGATCAGTATTTTGGTCCTCTGCACATTTTACATAAACAGAACTGTCGAAAAGAGGGTGGCAGTATTGAATTTGGAAATGAAAATCTTTACTAGAAATTTCCACTGGAAAAAGAGTTGTTATTCATGTAAACTATTTGCTACCGAACAACACCTATTAGGTCCAGCAGTGGTTTAATTACGAAACGAATATGGAAAAACGTACAAACTTTCTCCTATATATATTTTTTATGGAACTGTGTGGCATTAAAGATCAAAAACTCAGAAACCATTTTTAAAATTAAAAGTCGAGAAATACTTTCAGTTTTGCAAACATCGTGAGAAATGTTTCTTATAACTTACTTGTTTATCTCTTGTGGCTTCGTTTGCGCAAATATTGCAATATGAAATTTTTGTAATAAATTACAAAGATAAGCAGAAATTCAATAAAATTAAAGGTCTATTAAATGGTTTCATTCATTACAAAACCTTTCAGGGTTGGAATTTATGAGGTGGTAACGTATAAAAGGATGATTGTTTTAACGTTGTTATTTATTGAGTTTCATTACTAATTTAAATTTATATCAATTATTTTACTGGGTTAAAATGTTAATTTAATACACATGTTTATATTATTATTGCATATTGAGTATTTATTTAATTAATCTTTGTTGCGATAACAAAATTCAAAATAGTTAAGTGTCTTCGAACAAAAACATATATAACTTGTACCGCGCGTACACAAGCGCACGCGCCTTTTGTTTTGGTTTTGTGAGTGCACCTGCCGTGTTCGGTGGCGCAGTCGCGGCGCGATGTTTGTGTTGCCGGTGGGGACGTTGGCAGCACTGCCGCGAGCGCGGGGCAGGTTAGTCGCCGGCCAATCCCCTTCGGCGGGACGGCGATCGATGCAGTATTTTTGGAGCTCGCCCTTCCCGCCCGGCATTTCTCTGCACGCCTTCGCCCGCCGCTGCAGGCCAGGGGGAGAGCAGCACGCAGCCGTCCGCCCGAGCCCGCCCGAGCCCGCCCGAGCCCGCCCTGCGCGTCACCTATAGCCTGTCTCACGCTTAGTTCGCAGTGCAGAGTGTTCGGCCACCGCTGCTGCCAGCTGCTCACCACATGGCTTCAGAACGTTCCAAATATCATCTTGTGCCCCATCTTTAATTATAATAGGTTCGCATTTCTCAAAACCTTAGATAACTATCTCATAACAGTACTTTCACAGTTGTATTCATTATGAAAAAAAAAAAAAAATAATTTTCACAGGAGAAACTATTTGTAGCAGTCTGACACTATTAATAATACACCATTACATGATAATTATGTATTGTCATCAAAAGAGTAAAAAAAAGTATATAATATTGTAAAAATATTGTTGACAAAAACCATTGAATCCATGATGGTGTCTGTCAATAAGGACTCCTTAGAAATAAAAGAAATGAATCTTATCAGCTCATGCTTTACTACCAAACATTTTCAATCCGAATTTTACTTTACGAAGTATAATGTTTATGATACATTTAAATAAATTTTTATAACATTAAGAAGTATGTCTAAAACTTTTTTTTTTGCTTTCTGGTGTACATCTGGAAACAGAGCACTCAGTAACAAGTACAGCTCTAATGGCGAAAACCGAACATCGTAAATAAGAAAGCAAAAGCCAATATAAATGCACTCTGCAATATAAGGATGATATTGGCTAAATATCGCGAATGTACGTACATATCCGGTTTAGACAGCGCTTTCTCAGAAAATTTCCGACTGCAAAAACAGGGAAACCCTTTACACTTTTGCAACTGAAGTTTCATTAAATCGCCTGGAACCCTTCGTGTGTCCTTGGTTCGATGCCTGACAGAGCATCTTGTTCACGGAGTACCTTTACCCCTGCGATGACACAGCAGTTTGCAGCAAGCATACACTGTTGCAGCGTTAACTAAATAAGCTACTGTCTTTGTGATCAACATCGACTAACTTTTTTCCCTATGGATAGAGACCTGATAAATTCGCGGGTTCATTTCGTGTTATGCTAATATTCAAATAATTGTACCTTAGTGCTGCTTCTGCCATTGGTTCACTGTTAATCTGGAGGACTGAGGGCCAATTAGAGACCCTCACTCATAGAAGTGTCGAATCACAGGCCACCCAGTCGAGACGACTCACAAGTCAACAACCAATGAACAGTTGGCATTTGCCAGAGTGTGTAGAGGATATTGGAGTCTATCCTGGAGGTCATTGAACCCGCGAATTTTTCCTGTCTCTACCTATGGCACAAGTGATGGTTGGTTTATTTATGTTGGTTGATTTTCGGGGTTGGTGCTGATTGAATTATAGGATCTTCCCCGCCCCCTAAATACGGAGTATTGAGCGCAACTGAAATCATAAACTATAGGTTGATTTATATGTATGTACCTATATTTTTTTTAGTATTTGTAGTATTAAAAAATTACTGAACTCGTACCCTAATAACGAAATAGTGGAAATGATCGAACACTCATCATTTTTTTTTACTCAAACCATCTATCCGATTTGTCGTTGACGCAAATTCCGTTACAGTGGTTGGTCAGAAAATATAAATTTATTAAACTTATGCCTCCATTAACCACCAACACCAAAAACCCTCAACCACATCAACCACAAACCGAAGGTCAAACTCACTTCAGGATCAACCCCCAACCACTTACGAAAATAAGAATACATAATTACTGCTTCGCAGTCAATTTTTTTTGTTCTAATGAAATTAATATGCAAGTAGATCAAAGATGATATGATAACTGATAGTAACAGTTTTTATATGTTATGTTAACTGAAGAGAAGCTACCTAACAGCTGGTAGGGTGGGTTGAGAGATCTTTATTACAGGTTAGCGGAAGTGAGTATTGGTAACGGGGGTAGTGGAAGTAACGCTCGGGGTTTGTAAACAAAGCGGAGGGTAGAGGGTAAGGGGGGAGAGAACCACGGATAAAGTAGAGAGTAAGACAAATGTAGCTCTGCAGGTTTGTCGTCACTGTTCCTGTCGCAGTTGTGAATTTTCATTGTGTACTTTGTCGATTGATTTCATCGATCAAGTGAATTATTGAATATTTTTAAATGGAATTTCCTCACAGTTCGTAACAAAGTGGTTCTTCGTCAGTTGTGAATCACTATTATGTAATTAATTATTTATATATTGGAATTGAATTATTAAATCTCTTGAAGTAGTACAGTAACACAGTGACACAGATGGATGTATTGTTTATGTTAATGCGTGGCATACAGTTGTATGTACTTTATATATGTCGCTGTAAGCAGTGAGAAACGACAGAAAGAATTTTATTATAAAGCACGGTTGTGGGAATTTCTTATAAGGTAAGTGCTTATATTAAATGACTTTCTTACGCCAGAAAATGTGATCGAGTTATGGGGCTTTTTAAATCGTGTGACCTTTTGAATAATGTAGATTACGTTAGCTTCAATAAAAATGTTATACAATGCTGTGAACGAGTGGTTAAGTTAGGTTAGCTAATTGTGAAATATTATTATTTTTGAACAAATGGCAGTAAAAAATACAAATATGATTTTTTTTCAAGACATCCATATTCAGTATAAAATTAGGTTTCATTGAGTTTTAGTGAAATTTCTCTATAGCCGATAGAGTAAGACGATGAGATTGACAAAGCGTAATTACCGTGTGGAGTAATCTCAGGAGTGGGGCGCTCGATTTCATATTTCTATTACAGCACACTTGCATATGCAAACTTGTAAACATGTATATTGTGTACTCGCATATTTGCTCACTCGTATACTTGCTTACTTGTATAATTGCACGATATTCTTGTACATTCCCATACTTCTATCACGTAAAGTTTCACTTATATTGCCACGCACCTAAGTGTTCGTCCATACCTACTTGGCTCGTAACAAAAAGTTTTTAATTTTTCATTCAGAAAGTTGTTTTGTACTATTTAAATTACAGTGCAATTATGCTTTACCTGTAAAAATTCACACAAAAAAAACTTTTGCATAAACTTTACTTGATAATAGCCCATGTCAAAACATTTTCTGTGGCAAAAAAAAAAAACAACAGGTTTATACTGCAACAACCACCAATTATTGTACCTTCGTTCGTTATCCTGGACTTCAACGTTCGCCATCATGAAACACCAACACGAACACTACCACTAACCCTAAACTGAAACTGAGAGTTTAACTGACTTCAAAACCAACCAACCAACCACCAACCACTAACCACCAGTCACCAGTTGTTTCTTCGTTCGTGTTATTTAAGGTCTTAATTGTCACGAATACCGACCACTAATGCCAACTCCATCACCGGCCATCAATTATAGCATAGACGTAACACTCAACGCACGCGCGTGATGTTGACCACCGAGCAGAGGCCGACCTCTACAGCGCGTATAGGGCGGTATTCCAAGACGTTAGTGTAAGGTAGCGAATAAGCACTGGCTTGTTGGGACAACAACCGTAACCTAACTCTTGGGCCGTATTTCAGAAAGTGTCCGAACAGAATACCAGCGAGGAAACAAATCGGCAACCGTTTTAATAAACGGTGCTCTTTGCGAGGCTAGAAATTGGTTTCAACGCATTCTAGCGGACGTTTAGCAACCACTGATACCCACAAATTATACGACAAAAATACTAGTGATAGCAGCACCATCGCAGAAAAAAAAATATAACCGCCTTTCTAATTTGTTCAAGTACTTTTTAGTTGCGATTATTTGTTGTTATGAACTTTAAAGTGTACAAAATGTATTCCAGGATAGTTTTGCTACGATAAAGTTTAATTTGGCACACCAATACGCTTGGTACAACCTTAGATGCTCACGTAAGTGACTATATACGAGTTAATGGTGCCACACGCGAGTCCACCGTATGAACGAAATCATCGTAAACGTCAGCTCTGCGCATGCGCGGAAGTTTGGGAAACAGATCGGTCACGGATAGGACACCAATAACCGATCCCTAAAAAATAAGGAACTGGCCGTGTCCTTTCTAAGGGGTTGGGAGCGGTTTTGTGCAATAGGATTATGGTTATGATACAGGTGTAGCATATTCAACACCTAAACCCTTATCTCTGTCTCTTAGAATATGGGGCTTAGAAGCTCGCCGGTTTTCAGTGTGAGCGGTGAAGTGTTTGAATTTCGGGCAAGGCACCGATGTTAACTTATCATACAAACAAGTCATTAAAGTGTCAATAAGATGTCAAAAACCGGGGAGGGGGATGAAAATTATCAACAAGTAAAAAAAAATTAATTAAAAAAATGTTGCAGTGCCAAGTTTTAAAGGATTTAATTCTGGATGTCCTGGAGGCTTCAGATCTTTTAGCATTTGTCTACCTTTTTTTTTTTTATCTATAAGCTTATCCGTTCATCAATTACTAACCTAACACTGTATGTCTTAAGTCATGTTTAACTAGTCATCTCCTCTTTCCGTCGAACAGTCACAAAAGTCTGCCATTGTTTGAAATTTTCATAAAAAATAAACAAGCAAAATAAACGTAACAGTAAAAAATTTACCGAAATATTTGGATGTAAGAGTTTTTAATACCTTTATAAATATTTTGTAATTTTTAAGTAAAACGTTTTATGCTGCCGCCATTTGACGTCGCAGACAGGTTTTCACCTTAAACATCCCGCCAAGTACTTGCCATACTTGTTATTGTATACCAGGCCAGAAAAGCAGAGAAAAATTAAGTCCCAGCGTAACGTTTAACGGCATTCGTTTGTGTGTGATGTTTTTTTTTTGTCGCAGTGGATGTTTCACCGTGTAGACTACCCGCAATATGCATATGAGCGGCGATGCAGTCTACCGCACTAGGTGCTCCTCAAGTTTGCCCCTTTAACTAACACTGATTTAATTAAGTAAGTTACCACTCAGACACGCCATAATAATTTACTGTAGTTTGCAAAATTCCCACAAAGAGCTCTCTGAATATTATATTTGTTAGCATGTAGGCAGGAAAAAAAATTATGTATTTAGTTTTAAGGCTAATATAGCACTTGTTTGATTTTTAAGAATTGGATTTTAATTTTTGTAAGAATTTTGTTAGGTGTATAGTTAAACAAAACTCTTAAATTATATATTTTAATAGTTAAATTTAGTAGTGTGTAAGTATTAAGAAACTAGCTTATTTGTAATATCATTATTTTACCAAAATGGTTCAAGTAAGCATATGAATTTTAAGACACTAATAACTATAAAGACAAGTTGATATTGACATTATGAATGATAAATAGTAAATTAATTACTTTAAACGTTTTATTAAAAAACAAAGAAATAGTAATATCTGTTTATAAAGATTTTTGGAATAAATGTATTGAGATTTTATGTTTAGTTACTTTAGTAGGAGCTCAAGATTTATGTGTCTATATTTTATTATAACTTTATTGTTTTTGTCAATGTCCCTTTTACTTTGGCGTACTAGAAACGTGCTGGAGCCATATTAAAGTAGATGGTGTTTCAAGAATTTTGTTTATTATTTTGGCCATAAAAAATATCGCGCTGAAAATACATAGGTACGGAATTATTTTCTAGCTGTTTTCCTTTTCAAGTAGTTCCTATTTGAAAAACATTCAGAAAACTTTTTGTTTTAAGAATACATTTTATCGATTGATTTACACCAGCGTCCATATTTCCTTGGTATTGCTAAAATGTACGAAAAAAATTTATCATAAGTAATAAAAAATTTTAATAAATTGAAAAGAATGATCATATATTCTACGTATTTTAAAATAAAATTTACATCGTTTAGTTGCTTCAATTTTTTTCATTATATCCTACATAAAGTATTTCAAGATAAATTTAGATTAGAACTTATTATTTAAAAAAAAATTGCTGTCTGTAAAGTCGGTTTACGGACGATAGTTTAACGTGACAACGTCATAACAAAACATTTATGAAATGATTCCATACTTTTAGGAATAAAATTGAATCATATTTATTGAATTATCACTATTTTGTATGGATTCAAAGAAGGAGTGAAATGAAATCTGCAATTTAATTGATAAATTTACTTTTATTTGCACTCATTAATTCAAATATGTTTATTACTTTAACGAACTTATTATTTTAACTATAACTTTTTGAATGAAAGTGATTGTTTAATTGGAATGTTAAATTAGCTCCATAAAATAGCATATTCCCTTGCACGTCTTTTAGGCGGTTCAACCTGATATTAAAATTTCTAAATATTTTTTAATTATCTTTTATGTTTCTTTTTGTTTATTGCTCTTTATTGTGGAAAAATGTAAAAATAACCAAAACAATTAATTAATAAAAAAAATAGTTTAGTTAAAGTATTAAATTTGAACGATACTTTTGAAAAGCCCGCCTTAACCTATTTAATATAATAGTAGATTCATAGGCCAATCGAGTTGTAGATAGATGCGGCGCAAGCGTACTATGAGCGTAAAGGGAAAATGTGCGTAACGGGACACTTTTTCCGTGCGTGCAGCCGGCGTTCATCGATTTATTAGACGTAACATAAAAAAAAAAAAAAAAGTTGTATTTTCCTAGCCGACTCGCAGCCAGGCACTGTGAAGACCGCGGACGGGCGCCTGGGGAAGCCCCCTGCTATTCGTGTCCTGCCGCCGTCCGACACGCGGCCCCGGGATCGATCCCTCGAGAGTGCCTGCAGACTGCGGCGTCGTCGCTGAAGGTTAGCGGCGCGCAGGGGTCGCGGGTACGCAATGGCGGCTTCAGGATCACTTTTCCGGGAGGGGCTATCGCACAAAGAAAGGTCGTGGTTGCAAAAAAAAAAAAAAATGAAAGTGGTCAGATATTGGCCTTGGAATATTATTTACAAATCACAGGTTTCAAATACAGAACCTTAGTAGCTCCATGCAACTTTTGATGAGATAAAAGTTTTAACATATGAAATTAAATATTTAAGTAAACATAAATATACACTAACCAATAAAATTGGTCTCGGGAGGGGCTGTCGCCCCTACCGCTCCACCCCCCCCCCCCCGCGCTTGGGGTACGGGCTCCATCGGCGCATATCCCCCTTTCCTCCTTCTCATTCTATGTTGGGAGGCTCGCTTACGCTGGCTAAATAGTAACTGCAAAAACTTGGGATTACAAACGTTACACAAGGAGAATGCTACAGACTTATACAACTAGTGATTGTTGTAGCCCCTGGAAGAGGATCACACATCAAGGTTTCAAGACTTCTGACCAGCCCGTACGTTGTCTTTCTTCGTCTCCTGGGAAGTACAAACACCGTTAAAAATGGTCGTCTTAAAATTACGAATTTACAAATCATTCAGCGATGTTCGTGAACTTACGGATACCTCAGTAAAAAAAAAAAATACTGAGGATTCTTACTTCGAAAATGAATTTACAAGAACAATATCGGAGTGTTAAGCAAATCTTAAAATAAACTTGTCAAGTCATCAGCAAAATCTCACCTGCCATTCACGTGCGTGTTTACCTTGTTTACAACACAGCTTAAAACTTTAAGGCCGTATTTGGACGTAAATTTTCCATTGATCGAGTTATCTGGAGCAATGAAGAACTTATTTCAGGTGAGTTCTCCTCTGGAAAAATCCGTAAGTTTAGTAAAAATATTAACAGCATACGGAGCAAGGTGCTATAATAATTAGTCGACAGCTTACAAATAGTGAAGTTGAATTTAGAAGATTTTTTACATTTTAGCGGGATAATTTTTCTGTTGTGTAGTATTTTTTATTAAACAAACAATACATGTACGCCATTTCTTCTTTTCCGTGATTTTATTCCCTTTCGATTTATAATGGAACATGACGTAAGGCAACAGAAATAAAGCAGCTCTCATTTATAACAGAAAGATGTAATATTATGAAATAAAATAAATCTATAAGACTGCGTTAAATTATTTGATTTATAATTAATAAAGTTGTCCAGTGGTGATATACCGTTAGTACGTTAAGCCAAAAAGTGACCCTAAGGTTATGGACATAGTTGCCATTACGGTTATAACTAAGACTCATGGGATGCAAGATTGTGGGTATACAGAGTACACTGAGAAAATGAAAAAGTCCTTTACTTAAACCAAACTATGAGATACATTAAAAATAGGTTATTTCCTAAATACAAAATGTCCAAATAATAATGTCCCAGTTTCAATGGTAAATTGAGACAGTTAAATTTAAACAATTTACAACACATTATACATCAAATTGAAGGTAAACAAACATAGGTTTTCTTACAAATGTTCAATATGTGCACCTTTAATTACACGGTACATCCAACATGAAGCCCAATTTTTCCCACACTTAGGTTAACACGTCCGGAGTAATAGAAGCAATAGTCTCTTCAATTCTGTGCCTCTACTCTGGCAAGTAATTAGGTACCGGCGGAACGTAGACACGATCTTTTATAAATCCCAAAAGGAAAAAAAAAATCGCATGGCGTTATGCCAGGTGAACTTGGAAGCCAGCGAAACAGATCCCTGTCGTCTCGATCATTACGACCAATCCAACGACTAGGGACTTCGACGTTCAACCACTCTCGTATAAAAGAGATTCCAAGGGGAGGGGCTCCATCCTGTTGCCAAATAAAGTTTACAGTTTCACCCTCTACTAATTAGGGAAAAGGGCCATTCTTTCGCGCTGCAGGCGAGAAAAAAACAAAGCAGTATTCGCGCATGCGCTCATCTAGAACTGTCCGAGTTACTCTTTTTCATTGTGACATTTGAACCAACACTCTAAAACGCCTTTAGTTAATACTATTAAATTTCATATTTGGTTAATTCTTTTATGGACATATCGTATCGTGAAATTGAAAAAAAATTTCTTAGGTAACTAACATAGAATTCAGTTCTCCCAAGCACACGCATAACTTAAAAAAATGTATGTACTACATATTAGGCAAATAATTTATTATGTTGTTTTGTATGGTTATACAAACACGAACAGGTGATCGAATAACAAATACAGTATTTTGTTGTAACTTTAAAGTAAAAGACACTCAATTAATTTTTTTCAATTTAGTTAATACTATTTGAAAACCGCTATCTCCATGGTATAAAATAAAAATTTATAGGCTTGAGCAAAATAAATTCAACAGTCTCCAGTAATCCAGTAGGTAACTGTTCCCTGATGATGGCTACTGCAATGTCGGTCAAAAAGTTGTTGATATCTTCGCCTGCGACGTGGCTACGACCCAGAAGCCAAGCAACTCTATATTAATCTAACTTTAAAACATCTTTTAAATTATTATTTCAAATAGATTTTAGTAATATTTGGATTTTGGCATTCTGCTTGAATATAATTAAAATCTATAAATAACTAAAACAGACAAAAATTTTAAAAAGGTATCTTTAACAACTATTTTAATGCAAACTGGATTAAAATTAATTCTTAAAACGAAATATTCAGTTGTGATACTTTTCCAGAATTCTATCAGGTTCAATTAATTATCTCAAGCCTTATAACCTAATGAAATTATTTCGATAATGTTGATTGTTAATTAACTTTACTTACTGATGGTCGTGGAATAAACAAAAATATGCATTCCGAATTTCTATATGTATTTTTAGTTGTATAAAGATGTTTAACTCAAAAATTTATCCTATTGGCTGTTTTTTATGCACGGAATTTGAAATACAATTGCATCCACTTTCTTTGTGAAATACAGTTACCAATTATTTTTAAGAAAACTTTATCTTGAAAGAGAACAAGAATTTAAAGTTAAACTTTTTTCTGTTCGGCATTTCAATAAATGTAAAATAAATACTTGCCTGAATATCCTAAAGTACAACCAATTATTATCCTATTACTGGCCATGTAAACTAAAGTTATTTATAATTGGTTTTTGTGCAGCCTTTGCGTTATTTTCGTAATATTTATTTCCTCTGAAATTGTAATTTTGAATTTAATAGAATTTCAGATGCCTATTATTCACCCCAGGTTTTAATATTACACTTTCATAAACTTCTGATTACTTCTGAAGTTAAGACAAGTTGGTATTTCGCTATCCTGTTTTATTTAGTGTCCTTATGACAGAAACTGCCACTTTTTGCGCTGGTGAAGTTATAATGAGGATTCAGAAATATCTCCCTCACTCTTGTTTATCTATAAAAAAATTATTTTATATACTTTAGAAGCCTGTTCAGTTTTCAGTTATTGTTGCTCCTTTGGTTTATCACCATCAGGCAACGGGCGTGTGGTACACCGCGTACACGGGAATATTAAAAGGTATACTATACTTGCTATGCGATAGAGGATACACACAACTATGCACAATTCACAATACACACCGGCTGCGAAAATTTTTCTAAGTAAAATTTTCACCTTAGGGGTGGGAAGGGGGGGGTGTTGCCCCTCCCTCCTAATCTCAACAGAGCTTTAATATAATCCCGCCCATGGACACTTTCGAATTTGGGTGGCTCCCCCCCTCCCCAACACATTTCCCTGGGACGAGTTTGAATTACGAGCAAAACTTTCGTCATTGAATAATGAGTATGAACCAGGCATCCAGCTGTTCAATTAAAAATACACGTAATTCATCAACAGAAAACGAAATGAAAATCAGTTTATTAAAATAATAACTGGTAAACTTAAGGCAAGATTATATTTTCGTGATACTATTAGTAAAAATAATTTTAAAAAGGCTTAAACCAAATGTTTGTTAGTCAAATAATTTGTAATATGCGAGAGAACTTAAAATTATAGTTGTAACCGCAATAAATAAAATTTTAATACGTTATAGATTTTAGAGAAGTTAAAAAGGATATTAAAAATACATATTCTAAATTTAAATAGAACACAATACATATTATTATTTAATGTGAATGTATAACATTGAAAATTGATAACTTTCAAATCCAAAGTAAAATCCAAAGAAAATTGCGTAACCACGGTGCTGCGTCTGCGTGGAAGTTTCTGAAATCTCGAAAAGATGGCGGACCTTAGTTATTCCGTATGTATACATATTTTTCTCCCCTCCCCACCCACAGCTTTTGGGAAAGTGCGTGTTCATTTCTTTCGTGTGTCGCGATTAACTTATTATTTATAATTATTGCGTGTTTACGTGTTTTAGATCGTTTGTTGTTACCAACGAAACTGTTTTGTGTATATTACCAAGATTTACAAGTACAACTGCAGTTATACAATTTTTAAAATAAACGTGTAGTCAGCGCATAGTTAAATTCTGTAAGTCCCACAGACATGTTAGAAAATATACAATGCTTTACTTGCAGCATTACAATGAAATATATATTAGTAACTTAAGTTCCTGCGATATTTACTCGTAAAACGTGTCGACAGTTTTGACAGTGTAGTAATGTTCCAGGCTGGTAAACTCGCCCCTCCTGGTTATTCGAAGCTATAAAAAAAATTGGCGCACTTTTTCAACATTTAATTTTTTCGAAAATTACTAGAATTGATACAGTATTGTTTACATTAAAAGAGTAAAGTGATTATTAAGTTCCAAATTTCACTTGGTCTCAAATTTATCATTGATGAACTCGACCAAGATTTTTTAATCTCTATATTTTATGTATCAGTATGTAACTAATTTATCAAAAATCAAGGCAGTTATCATGTCCATTAAATGTTATTTAAATAGATAAATATATGTATATTTGAGTTGACTATGATTTTGGGGTTTAGGGTCATAAAACTAAAGAACTTTACAAAAATTACTTAAGTTATACCATGGTAACGACCGCAATTGGTAATATACCTAAAATCCTGATAAGATCCAAGGTCAGTACTTTTTAAATAACGTTACTAACCAGTATTCAGTCGGACTGCTTAAAAAAAAAAAAATATTGCACTTTACTTGGGCATTTGAAAAATCAGCTCAGCAAAACATTTCGTTTAATTTCATTTTGAATAATGGCGTGAACGACGTATCGCGTCAATTACAAGAAGTTATGCTTTGGGGTTAATACTCTTGATTCTATGTTCAATTCCAGAAAAGAAAGTCTTATGAATTCTTAAAAATAGGCTAAACCATTATTGTTTGAAAAACTGAAAACCCCACAAAACGAATTAAAATAACTTATCTCGTACCACTTTTGTGATTTATTTTAAACTGTCTATGTTAGAAAATTCAAATTACTATATGTATGCTGTTAATAAATAAAACAATGTGATTACACATTTGATATAATATAAACTATATAATAAAGTTTTCGTTTTCTTTAAATACTCTTTAAGTCACTATACACATTAAAATGTATTATGACCAAAATGCTATGATACAAATTTTACTAACTATTGCCAGTATTTTATTGAATTTTTAACAATGTTTTAGTTTTTATAAGTATTATTTATTTTTAACGTAACATACATTCCTTGTCACGGATATCAGAGTTCTATTCTATAATCTCCAGCGTTTTTTTTTTTTTTTTTTTTGCGGCGTGAGTTAAACCTAATGGGAATCGATTTCGTAATATCTGGGTCAGTAATCAGGAAAATGCGGCAACCACTGCTGTCTCAGTAAATCGATTCCTCGTCCACATTCACTGCGCCCTGCACCTGCAAATGGGACGACGTATTACCTGTTATAGAATACGTTCCTGATATATGTTTAATAACTGTCGGCGCTTCAAGGCGTTGCGCGTGCTGCGAGACTCATTGCGTGACTGTACTTCGTACGAAAAGAGAACCATCGTAACAAAAATAAAGTAATTTTTACTTTACACTAATGATAAAGTAAAGATTATCTACTCTACATAAACCCCGTTGAAATTAACCTTTGTAAATTTCGGTTAACTGTTATTTAAGTGATTCATGCAATGAGGAATTTTTCTTTAATACAATTTTTTTTGGACAGACGAAATTGCAGTTTTTCACTGTTTGTCATTGAAAAATTCAAGAATGCAAAAAAAAAAAAAGAAATATAAATTAAAGCATAAACCCACAGAGAACAAGCTTAAATCAACTGATGTCGAGCAGATTGACCCAACAATGAAATTAAACTTGTATTATGAACAACACAACAACGACAGCTCAGATGAACACATTTAAACTTAATATATCAGACAGCTTGAGAAATCCGTCGAAGGAATTTATTCATGAAAAAGTAACAGCTCAGACTAACACAGTGTGTTAACAACGAAGAGACAGTTTCAACAAGAACACAGGAAATGCAGACAAGACAACAAACATGGGCAACGTAGCAAACATACGAACACAAAGATGAAATAAACAGGAATTACAGACAACACAACGACAACAGCACCTAAGAACGCAAAAAGAATACCTATGACAAAACATAATACCTGTTAGGTTCATTGTTGGGTCCATCTGCTCGACATCAGTTGATTTAGGCTTGTTCTCTGTGGGTTTATGTTTTCATTGCATTTCTCATTTTGCATTCTTGAGTTTTTTTTCCATGACGAACAGTGCAAAACTTCAATGGCCTGTGTCCCAAATTGTTAGTAAATCAATTTATTAGTTTGAGTGGCAACTTGTATAAAAAAATAGTTTCCAAATTCTTCATTTTGTAACACTAGCACTAAAATCCTGGTGTTCAACCCCGCCTTGGTGGGAGGCGAGTTGATCCGACTCTGTCACTGAACCCCCCCCCCCCCCCCCACACACACACACATACACACACACCAAGGCAGGATCGAACACCCGGATTTTCCCCGCGCGAGAAACTTGGGAAAATTTTCCGTGAGTCGGCGGGTTTACTCCATTTCACCTTAATCATTCATTACGTAGATGCCCCTGACTCATCTCATATCATCGCTTCATCCCTAATGACGTCGACGTCAACAATGCTTTATTCATTCAGTTCAATCATTCTTTGTGTTTCATCGGCACACAATCACCAAAATTTGGTTTTGTGAGTTCAGTGTTTATTTGTTGGGAAGGGGGGGGGGGGGGGGTGGAGGAGGTAAAGGTAGAATTTATGTCACACGATATTGCACGGAAGCTAAAGACTCGGTCTCAGAAGCCATGTTGATTAATATATATATATATATTTCATCACTACTCTCATTTAAGAGCTATTTTTAAAATTTTCAACTCGATGTCTCCCTTGAATTTGTTGTTGTCACGAATGTATGTTTAAAATGTTGCGGAAGTCTTCGTAATTTGCTGTTCTTTTTACACGCATTATATTACACTAAGTGAATATATGTTGGAAATATTTGTTATATAACACAAAGACGAAAGAAGGTATCGAGTTAAAAATTTGAAAATATTTCATAAATAAAATTACTGACGGAAAGAAAAAGGAAAAAAAAATGGTTGTGGGAGATTAGTCTTAAGGACGACGGAAGTCAAAGGTCAAATCGGGCTCCGAATCAATTGCCTGGATACTCGGTGTTCATGAATTCAAAGTCAGAGCGGTGTGGATAATGGAAAACCGTGATCTTCGCCTCAAGATTCCGCTGCGTCAGCCATCGCGGTCGAAGAAGACCTGATACGGAAAAATTCCATATAAACGTACTTCTGAGGAGTAATGAGTAGAGACCTGCAAAATTCGCGGATTCATTGACCCCTAGGATGGACTCCACAGTCCTTTAAATAGTCGCGGAAATGACACCTGTTCATTGGCTACTGACGCGTGAGACGTCTCAACTAGGCTGTCCGTAATTCGGCACATTCTTCCCCGGATAAAATGTGGGCCAATCGCAGAAGCGGTACGAAGGTATAATTGTTTTGATGCTAGCCTATCGCGAAATGAATCCGCGAATTTTGCATGTCTCTAGTAATGAGCTCGTTATAAACTACACTAACTTTGCAATCTTTCTCACTGTATTTTTCTTTTTGTAAATGGAACAGAAATATTCATGTTCAATTACAGATATTTGTACGTTTACATGGAAACAACTTTATCACTACAAATAAGTGTTTGCTGGATTCGGATTCTTACCCGGGAATTTATACTGTGTTTTGTTCCAGTACCTCCAATGGTTAGAGTTATTTGTAAACCGTTCCATGAGTAGCTTTCCAGTATTAACTGCGCACATTAATAATAGAATTAAGCTAAGTCCAATTATTGACTTTCCCTTTTTTTTTCATCGTTTGAAAAAAATTTCTTGAACGAAATATCAATTAAAATATAAAATTATGGGCCATTAAATAAATACTTATTACCTATCTAGATAAACGCATTTAATATAGGTTTATGAAAATGTGTTGTACAAAGTTGCAAGATCTATCATGTATTATTACAAACTGCTTCTTGACAACTGGTTTCCAAAGATATCTTTTGTAAAAGTACGAAAATCTTTTTTGACGTGACAACGTCTAATAAATCGATGAACGCCGGCTGCACGCACGAAAAAGTATCCCGTAACGCACATTGTCCCACTACGCTGTGTCCCGTTACGCTCATTGTACGCTTGCGCCGCATCTATCTCTCTTCCACTCGATTGGAACAACGATCGATTTGACTTTTTTGAGGCTCATTAAACTTGAAACACTCCCATTCGTTTCATACTTTTCCTATTATCGTCTTATCCTTAAAAGAATAACACAGATTGGAAGAAGTTAAATAGCAAACATGTATTAAAGTTATACTTAAAATAATCTGTTCGTTAAAGTAATAAACATATTTGAATTAATGAGTGCAAATAAAAGTAAATTTATCAATTAAATTGTAGATTTTATTTCACTCCTCCTTTGTATCCATACAAAATAGTGATAATTCAATAAAATTATTCAATTTTATTCATAAAAGTATGCAATCATTTCATCAATGTTTTATGACGTTGTCACGTTAAACTATTGTCCGTAAACCGACTTTACAGACAACCAATTTTATCTGTGCAACGTAGAATGCGCCTTTCCAATAAACGGACAGTACCTCGCAGATCCATGCAGCTGGATCTTAGAAGAATCTACTCCGGGATCCGCCTCCCGAGTTGTGAACAGCATGTAGGTAGGAGTCAACGTTGACTTAACAAGTCTTTGAATGTTTTGTTAACACTCCAAGGTGATCCTTGTGAGTTTCACGTTCATAACAAGTAAACACATAACTAGAGACCGGAAAAATTCGCGGATTCATTTCGTGATAGGCTAAAATTCAAACTTGTAAATAATTATGCTGGTTCTGCTATTGGCTCGCAGTTTAACTGGAGCTCTCTGGGCCTATGGCAGACTATTTACCAAAGAAGCGTCTAATCACAAGCCACCCAATGGAGACGCCTCACAAGTTAGCACCCAATGAACACGCATGTTTGCTTGAGAAATGCAGAGGATAATGGAAGCTATACTAGAGGTCATTGAATCCGCGAATTTTTCAGTTCTCTACACATTAGATGTAAATTAACGACGATATCTGTAAATTTACGAAAATCCTTTTATAATTTGTAAACAGATTTTTCTTAAATTTTATTACAAAACGTTTTAAATTATAATCATTAAAAAATTAATTAAATAGCAACGCATATTTGAATCCTGGTTTTTTAAAATCTGAAAGGAAATTTCGAATTTTAATCTTAGCATGAATTGAGAGCCATCAAATCGTGTTTCCTACAGTTTTTAATTAACCATTTGCATGTAGCTTTTGCAGTCAAATAATAAATTTCCAGGATATAATAATTAAACCAAAATAAATAAGTTTAACCCAACATTTTAGGAACAGAAATATTTCAGGGTTTCGGAATAAAATATTTTTATTTTATTAGGTTTATCCTAAAAAATTAACGTTAAAGACAAAGGCTACATGCATTTGGTTAATACAAAACTGTAAGTCCTGTAGATAATGTTCTTTTTTTCCTTGCTAGATTTAAAAAAAAAACATTCTTGAAGGTATTAAAAACCATTAAACAAACACTGATTGAATTTATATAATAATCAATAGTCTATCAACTAGCAAAATGCATTAAAAAATCAATTTAGAATTTCGGCAATAATAAAACAGTGTAGAATTGAAGTAATTAAGGAAACAACGCTTGTACCGTGCGTCCGTTTCCCTTAACGCCATGTCCGCTCGAGCGGACGCCTCGCGCTAGATCTCATAGCGCGAGCGGCTGGTTCTAGCCAGGGCTAGACGGAGAAGAAGAAGTAGAAGAATGGAAGAAGGCGGAATTGCTCTAAAACCCTGATTCCCGCGAGAGAAAAAGGGAGTGGGAAACGCAGTTTATCCCGGCGCCACAGCCGGTCGCCTCGTCGTGAACGCAAACTGAGTCGGTGGACGGAAGAAGTGGGAGAAAGGGTAATTGACTCTTGTTAATATTCATGTCGCGTTTCCCCATGAATGATACCACAATCCCCCCTGCACTCCCACTCTTCCCTTTCCCGCACTCATTCCATTTGCTGTTTCTTTCCCCCTCCCACTACTCCTTCCGTAAGCGTGGCTCACAACGTAACGCACGTCACGTTTTTTTACCCCCTCCCTCCTCTCACCGAACGAAATTTCATTCCGTTTTCCGCCCCGTCGCGCGCTGCTGTGGCCCACGAGTAAAAACCCGCGAACGTACACATTAATTCGAGGCGCCCTAGTCTGCACTCCGCGGAGTAATTACACACAATAAAATCGAGGTTTTTCGTGCACTGGATTGGAGACGAGATTTCAGCGTATTCATTAAGGACTCATATATATGTATATATTTTTTTTCATGTCCGCTCTTTCAGTGACCTCCGCCACGGACTCCGTGGTTTCTCTATACATACTACTCCTCTCATTGACTACCCACACTGCTTAGATATCTTAACAGGGACTTCTTTTTTTCCCCCATAGAATATTTCATTGAATCAGAGTCCTACACAAACACCAGGGTCCATCTGCAAAAGCAGGCAAAGATTTTTTTTTTCGCGTTTTAAGCCAATCACGAAATGAATACGCGAATTTTCCTCCCCCCATCCCTCCCTATCCAGGGCGTGTATCCAGCGTGTTCATTTGGCAGCGAAGGAAACTCGGGGCGCACGCACATCCTCTTCACTTTGTTGATTAGCTCTGCATTCTCTTCGATACTCCCCGAGCCAATCACAGACGAGGAGAGCAGGTGTCGACCCAGTCCGAAGTATATTGAAAGTACCTGATCTCAGTAGCGGTGGATGAGCACACTCTAGTGACTCAGGGCACGTTCAGGCCAGTTGAGTCTATAGAGCGCCTCGCCATTAGTTCGCAGTAAGCCAGTTGAATCTATAGAGTGCCTCACCGTTAGTTCGAAGTACAGAGTAAATGGCCTTCGCTGTCGCCGGATTGATACTGCCTGGCCGGTTAACATTAATATTCTCATTTTCTATACACTGTTAAAAATTACAGTAAATATACGAATAATGTCCTTCAAACACGGCGAATCTTCGTAGACACGTTATCTCCAAGTTGTGAGTTCCGTTGTGAAAAAAAAAAAAGATAAACATTCGTATCAAAGAAAGAAAGCGTGTTCTGCTGTAGATTCAACAAGTGTTGAATGTTTTGTTCAATGTTCAAAGCGAATTCTCTTCGCGTTCATGTTCAAATTATTTAACCCAGTACGAAGATATCCGTAAAATCAACGAAGATCCCTGGACAATTTTTAACCAGTGTTTTTTTGTAAATTAAATGTGAAAATATTTTAACAGTACAATATCGTCAATTATAACAGGTTTAAAAAGTTTTTTTCCCCTTTAATTTTAATATTTTTGATTAATCTACGTCCATGCAATGGCGTCTTATAACAGTATTTTTACAGCTGTAATCATTCTGAAAGAATTTTTTTTTTTTAAATACCAGTTAATATTCCACAGGTGAAACTATTTGTAGCAGTCGGTCGTTACTAACAACTAGGCATTCATATATAAAATTTATATGCTATTATCAAACAAAGCCAAAATTTGTCATACAACATGATATAAAAAAATCTATATCTATCCATCTATCTATCTATCTCTCTATCTATCAATCAATCAATCTATCTATCTATCTATCTAATTATCTATGAAACTAAGATGGTGTCTTACTGAAAAGTTTCCATAAAGAAAAATTGAAAATTATCTGATGATGCTTTCAATGAAATGCATTAAAATGTATATACATAATTCTCGTTCCAGGTTTTTCTCTAAACAATACAATGTTACAAATGTATTTTTAAAAAGTAACAAATTATTCTGTTGTGTCTACAAGGTTTTTGCTCTATGGCGTAAATCTGTACAAAGAGCACTCTGAAACAAGGACAGTGCTAATGACTGAAATATTGCGTTGAGAGAGTAAATAAATATACGTTAAAATACACACTGCACTCTAAGGACAAGACAATCTATACCATCAAGGGAAAGAATATGAGACATAATAGTGACTATTCATTATATGAACTTGGCAGTTTGCCAGTGGTACGAGATTTAACTTCCCTTGTATGCTAGTTTTATGTATATAATTTTATATTTTTTATTGGAAGAGAAACATTTATGCAAACTTACATATGTTTGTAAATTTTCACATCTATATGAAAACCATTGTATCAGTACAAAATAGTGTTCGCAGTAATACTGGTTTCGGATTCTTACCCGGGAATTTATGCTTTGTGTTGCTCCAGTGACACGAAAAAAAATAGTTATTTCGAAACGGCTCCTTGAATATCTTTCCAGTATTACTGTACACATTAACAAGCATAATAAAACAAAATAAAGTAAAAATCTTGAATATTCTATTTCATTTTCCATTCCTTAAAACAAATTATGCGTCATTGAAACTTCATTTAAAATATAAAGTGACGTGCATATTTTCGTAGGAAAGAACTCATCTCGCAAAACGTAAGTATATCACATACGCAAAAATAACCACATCAATGTGTTGTTCAAAGTTTCCTTATCTTTCTTGTAGTATTACAAACTGTTTACTGACGACTTGATTTTAAAGTAATTATTCTGTTAAAGTAGAGAAAACAATAATAATTTTCTGTTTCTAGATGTGGCTTGACCACGAGACAGTACCACTTGCGAATTTAGGAATTTAGTGGGCTCAAAACATTGCACTCGCATTACCGCCCGACGCTTGTGTGAATAGTGTGCTCAGACACACGTACGTATACCTAGCTTCACTTTTCGTCTCGTTGACGGGAATGTCAATAGCATTCAGGGACGATGGAAAAATTTAACGTGTCGTGGCTCATGGCAAATGCGATTGCAAGAGATCGTGGTAAATGGAAATCAGGACGTCCGGATTTGGTTTATAACTAGGGTTCAAAAATATTGCTACCGTGCCACTTATCTTGGTGATAAAATTGTTAAAATAATAAAGGGGGGAGAAGAGTTGACATTGAATTATAAACAATATCTGAAAAACACAGAAAATGTTTCGAGATGATTACTAATGGTAAAAAATTAAAAAAAATTGTTTACAACTCTTATTGAAGTGATTATTGAGGAATTGATGCGCCTCAAAAAATATTTTTGATAATATTAAATTTTTGTAAGGTTTTAAGAATTTTTAATATTGGAAATAGTCATTAGGTTATTGACAGTTCTTAAAAGACACAAATTGTTTTAAAAGAAAATAAAGACTACCATGATAATTTGACAATTTATTAAAAAGAATCACAATAGTTTAAAATTAAAAGAAAAAAGAAAAATTTCAGTCGTATATAAAATATACTCATTACACCTTCGATTAACTCGCCGTTTCATGCAATCGTCACAGGGTTTTAATATATCGACACTTGACTCTTTTTGAGCGTTTTTATTTAATATATCTACCTGACACTGTTTCAACAATCGCTAACTTGGCGAGACGACAGTAGTTTCCGAACTCAGTCTCACGGTGTCTACTCACTCATTCCTTTTGTGTTCCTCCGCCGCATATGTGGGTTCATCACATGGAATATTGGAGAGCTTTGTCTGAGAGATACTTGACAATTCAATTAAATCAAAGCTACAACTGCCACTACACTGGTAATAACATTCTATTTGCAGTTGCGGTAAATGTAACGACCGAAAAAATGTTATTATCACAATTTTTTTTGTCTAATGATAAAATATGTACAGGCCGAGCCTAAATTATTTTGACAAACTTAGGATGCATGTTCATCACGAGAAAATAATTTTTGAAAACGTACTTATGATGTGTAAAGTGCTTCCTGGTGTTGGTATACGCTTTGAATTTGGAGATGAACAAGTGATAAAGAAAATATAATCTGAATATTGTTTAAACTGAACCTAGTTGTGAAACCCCTGTAAAACATATTAGTGTCGTAAAATAATTCCGTTGAAATTATTTGGGGTAACATCCTTATTTCAAAAACATTTTTTTGACTTGTTACTCCGGATTATATGAATGGCCAAATTTTACGATGGCAACAAGTATTAGGCTGATTGTAGAATTTTGTTGATTTAAATATCATACAGAAATTTCGAATTAAATTCTTAAAACTAGTGTTTTCTAAAGACAACAATTATCTAACACTTTATAGGCGTATCTTAATATTTTTTCGTTATCAACATTTGACAGAAGTTTGTTGGTCGAATTAAAATTCAGCGGGTCTATTGCGGACAGTTTAGCCTAAGTCTTTATAACTATGACGCCTTATTGATATGAAGGTCGCATTATGACGGGAAGCAAAAATGCTATTACATTTCTCCTAGTCATAAGGGTCGCACCTTACATAGGGCATCTTAAAGTTCGGTCTCCTAGAAAATATACCTGTTGTAAATTGGTATAATTTGCATTACCCATTAGCTCGTTGCGGTATCATCGGAACACATTTTTTTCGTTAAAAAATATACTGACAAAAAGTGAAAAATTGACAAATTTTACACCCAGTATTAATTTTTTTTTTTGAACTTTGAGAAAATTAAAAATTAAAAAATATATATTACCATACAGCACGTGGAAGTCGTATGACGATTTGAAATATGAGATTTTGTACATTCAAACAAATAGTTTTTACGTAAAGAGTATTGTAAAACTGTAAATTTCGTTGTGATCATTTACTTGGACGAGCAGATACCTAAGTGCTGTTCCCCCAACACTTACCAACTTCCAGCCCTGCAGCGGTGACACACAGGAGTACATGTCCATTCCCAGAAAATCATGATCTCCCACTCAGGGATTACTAGGGTTGGCCACAGAGACATTTGGCATTAGCAAGCAGCCGCCCCACTCGTATGTGTGGAGATGAATGTGCAACTTTATTCGATTTTAGCTAGAACCCGTAGTTAAAACCAAATTATGTCAAACTTAAATAAATAAATATACAAATATATATATATATATATATATATAAATTTGGCAAGCTAAATTGTCATTTTGTATAAATAAAGAGCAATGACTTTGAAATACATGGAAAAGTCTGTAAAAAATAAACATATAGTAGGCCTGATCCGTTCAACCATAACTCTTTAATTTCTCCATAGCTAGTGTTGAAGTGGTCACAATTAATACAACTGAGACTGAACTATTAAATCTATTTGCAATTGTTTTAAATCGGTGGATTTAGAAATTGTAAAAGCTTACAAGAATCTGTGCTTACCATATATGGCACTGTCATACAACAACGAAAAGTTTTCGGAAGTATGATTGAATTATTACTGCGTAAAATTTACGTAATGCTAACAAAGGAAGCGTATGGTTTTGGTTTCATAAAGGCATTATTTTGGAATGAACCATTGTAGAAATGATCCACGGGGTATTAAATTAAAATTTATAATTTGGCTTTTGTACCATTTCAAGAGGTTTTTAGACTGTCAGTGATGCACTAATTTACTAATAGAACTTGAAAAATTGAAAATATTAACATTATGTATAATTTATAGTAGTTCATACAATATTCCTACTGCTACCCGTGTGTGGCGACAAGGTTTTAACTTTTACCACTCTTGGAGGTAGCAGCCACATTTTTTTAATGTTTAAGATTGTGAATAATAAAATCCGGATTAATTAAAAAAAGTGTGTGACATGGGTACTGTTAAGTTTCGGTACCCTACTGTGAAAAACATGCGTTTGTTTAACTTCTGTTATAGCATCACCCCTTCTATCATTTCCCTGTGATTAGGTTCTATATGCTCCCACTGATTATTTTTTATACAAAAAGTAGTTACCTAAAAAAATCATAAAAATTAAAAAAATTAATGAAATTAAACGGCTCTGAAGGCAAAGATAAAATTGCGTCAAATCAGGGGGTGACCATTTCTGCATGATTACATTGTAACTGTGTGAACCCTTTTTTCTTCAGTCAATTGTTGGGCCATATTGGTTAGACGTTTAAAACATTGGCTGAAGTGTAGTAATTGCATTGTGAAGACAGTTCTAAAAGACTTTTATAAAAGTGATTCTTTAAAGTTAGAGATTCTAATTAATACTTATTAAACATCATCAGACGTTATCAAGACCTTTGCGCAATGTTTTGGGCGGACAAATATTGCGATAACTAGGTTCAAAAATGAAAAAGTACCTCACAGCATGCGTTCTCCCGAAAATTTATAAAACATGAATCAAACAGATACGTAAAAAAATTATTTTTTATTCTATGCTGTCAACATTGCCGATTGATGTCAGGTCAACATCGAACAACTGAGAGTGGTTGATTGTCATATAACTTCGCAGTCGTTTTCATGCGGAGTTCACTGGGTAACAGTTTAGTTTCCAAACTAGTAAATATTATTACAAACTTTGAAATGGTGCAGTTCTAAAAGGGAAGATTTTTTTTATGTTACATTGGTTTATATACTCTTACGATTGAATTTAAGTCAGTTCTGCGTATATAAAATCCAATTTTGCAGATTTAAAACCATACATTCTTCGTCGATAGCAAATATGACATATTTCAAGCAGTCAAGAGTCTCCGAACTGTCGGACCTAAAGTATCCATAAAATAAATAACAGTTAATTATACCAACGGAACGTGAATTACGCTTACGAAAGGACCAAGAATCCCTGAAAAATATTTTTTTATCAAGACTAATTAAATGTTTTTAACCAGTAAATATTCAGAGTTACTATGATTTGACTACGCACAGTTAACGAAACGACACACATTCAACAAAAGAAAAGAACACACAATACACACAATAGACATACAGTACACACACAGGAAACACAATGGACACAGAGTACACACAATGTACTCACAGTACAAGTGTAGGACACACAATGGACTCACAGTACAAGAGTAGGAAACGCAATTAACACTAATGACACACAATACACACACGAGACTACCAATGAACACATAGAACATACGCAATTAACACAAAGTACACTCACATGACACGCAATGGACATACAGTACACACACAGGACACACACAGTAGACACACACAGTAGACACACACAGTAGACACACACAGTAGACACACACAGTGGACACACACAGTGGACACACACAGTGGACACACAGTACATGAAACGACC